>NW_020884881.1:13957597-14300476 GCF_003945725.1 Corapipo altera | reverse complement strand
GTTTACTTTTTTTTTTGTGAACCATGACTGTGCCTGTTTTTTACCCACACAAAATGAAAGATGGTATAATAATAAACAGAAACTGTTTAAAAAAATAAAAGATGGGCAAAAAGAATGCCTTATGTTCATAAAAGTAAGGAGCAGATAGCATGACTGGTATTTTTCTCCTCCATGATTCCAAAGTACATTTTATGTACCTCCAGTAAGACTGTCAGGTTTTAGTTTGTGATGAAGCTGACAAAGCTCATGGACCTCTAGTTTCCACTAGAAGGTGTCGTCTCCTTAGTGATGTCTATGTGACTATTAATGCATATATGTCAATGAGACTTACTAAGATATGGTATTGCTCCAGCTTCTGGTACAAAAATCAGATAAACACATTGAGAGACTGATCATTTTTCAGGAAAAGCCTAATGTGACTGTAATTAGCTTAAGTAATATAGTTGTATGATTTTACCAGAGGTTTGTTTTAATGATCATATTTCGCTTAAGCTCTCAGTTTTTAAAGCACTGCCTTATTCTTTAAAGAATGTAAAGATAGTACAGAGTGCCCAAAGGATGACCACAAAGCTGGAGAAGGGTCTAGAGGGGAAGCCTTATGAGGAGCAGCTGAGGTCACTTGTTTTGTTCAGCCTGGGGAACAGGGCATTAAAGGGAGACCTAATCATGGTCTGCAAATTCCTCTTGAGTGGAAGTGGAGGGGCAGTGACAGGACCCAAGGGAATGGCCTGAAGTTGTGTCAGGGGTCATTTAGGTTGGATATTAGAAAAAAGGTTCTTAACTCAGAGAGTGGTTGGGCACTGGAACAGGCTCCACAGTAACATGGTCACAGCATCAAGCCTGACAGAGTTCAAGGAGCATTTGGACAACGCTCTCAGGCACATGGTGTGATTTTTGGTGTTGTCCTGTGAAGAGTCAGGAGTTAGACTTAATGATCATTGGAGGTCCCTTCCAGTTCAGGATATTCTATGATTCTATAATGTTTTTCTATCTTTTTCACTTTATTCACTTTTCTCTCTTTCAATTTGCTGAGTCTTTCACTATCTGACACATTTTGTATTATGAGGTTATTAGTATGTAACAAAGCCAGAAATAAGCACATGGCAACCACTGAAAGAAGATCAATGTGGAGTGAGTCTCAAATTTTGAATTCATTACCAAGCTATGCATAGCCTCTCTGTGTAAATGTGAGGAAATTCAAATTTTCTATTTGGAAATGGGGAATTTCATATTTTCTATTAGCACAGGGTCATCACAACGTTCACATACAGAAATCCAGTAATTTTTGGGAGAGCACAAACACCCGTATTGCCACTCACTCTCAGGTTTTATAATGTCTGTGCTGTGACAGTTCAGATTCATATGAAGACAGTGGGTTTTTAGAGCAAAGAAATAAATGTTAAAGCAGTATAATATGGTTAATAAAAACAAGTCCCTACTTAACATATCAGAAAACAAAACATGTTGCCATAGATTTACAGGCAAAAGTATGACAGTTTAAATCCCCTTTTAATGTGTAAGCACACAACAAAAACAAAATAGTGCAATTTGATCGATCATACAATGAAAATGAGTTAAGCAAAGTTACTAGATGCTTTGTTGCCATAGGCTAAGAACACAATTACACCAATTCAATGCATGCTCAGAAACTTGTTGAACAGTGGGAATTTGAACATGTGTCTGAGCCTTCTGTGCAATTATTTTGTGTCTCACATTGCTGATTGATTCTGACTAAGCAGTTTTCCTTTCTGTTATTTGTCATGTGCAGCAGTATATGTTAATTTTTCTGTGTGTTCTATGTTACATTCATTATTCCTCAGACTTCTTTTCTTTGTTCAAGTCCACAATACCCTTTCTTAAAATTTGTGGTTTTTGACAATGTGTTCACCCCCCAAACGAAGTCCTCCTCTTACACAGCCAAATTGGAAAAGATCCCGGAATAAAGAAAATATTAAATAGAGCAGAAAAAAAAGTCACCATATGGATGCTATTGGTTCAGAAGGAAAATAGCCAACTGCACTGCAGAAATTCCCACTCGGAAGAGATACAAGGAAGCAGTGTTTATTTAGTTCACACTGTTGCCAATGTAAAGGACTGTCATGACCTGTAAAGTAAACCCAGGAGGTGGAAGGATTGCCTCATAAAGGGAAACAAAAATATTGTAAATTCAGTTTTCATTGTGACCAAATGTGCATGAAGAATGTATTAAAAATTTAGAGAAGACCTCTCGGTGCTACCATATGGGAAAGTACGCAGTCAGCCCAAGATCCAGCTAACTCAAGGTTATGAGGCACCTCTAGTGACAGACATCCTCAATCTAGAAATAATTGTAGAATCAACAGCTGGTACGAAGGCAAAAATCATATCAATTTGGACTGGAAGAGAGATGTGTATGTTTAAAAAACAATTAACTATCATTAACTACCATCTGACTAGCCACCATTAATTATATTTTAATAATACTGGTGCATTTGCATCTCTGTGGGGATCATATTGAAATAATATAAGTTCCATATTGAATTTCCTAGTGAAATATGTAATGATCTCTGAAAAATCACAGTAAATTGCATTTTTGAGATATAACATCAGGTCTGTATAAAGATGGAGGAATGAATGAGGTATAAATGCATGAAGATGACAGAATCTGTACTGGAGTGAGCGAACAGTCTGAACTTTCATTTAAAAAATTGGGAAAGAAAATCATCCAGAGAAAAGAAGAGAACTTAGAACAGGCTGTGAAGCTGACAGTTGAAGCAGGAAGACTTAATCTTTGTCTTTCATTTACCTGGGCAATTAATTTACAGTAGACTTAGCTCATTATCATATGAATCAAAACCACCGACCTTTGAATGAAATATTCTATTGAGCAAGAACACAGACTGCTGAAAGATTATGCAGGAATTAATTAATGTCTACCACCAAACCCTGAAAAAGTGCATTTTCTCTGAGACACTGGTTTTTATAACACGATAGCTTTTACATTCTTCACTCCATTCCTTTGCTTTCTGAAACACAGTCAGGGTGGGGATGTTTTGATAATGAAAGATGAACAAGGGAAGAAACATGGCTAGTGAATCACTGTCCTTAGTACAGATCCCCTCTCCTGTACTGAGTCTTAAGTAAATTGCAATCTCAGAAGTTAGTGGAATATAAAATTTTGGTCCTTTCCATGTGCATTGTTCCTTTTAGCTCAAATACTGAATTTAAGAGCGTGTGCTTCTGTCACAGTATTCTTATTTTATAACATAGGATTTTTTGTAACTTTGTTTAAAGGAATGTTTGAAGTTGAACACGTGTTACACTAGTAGGGAATACACAGACATCTTTTACCATCTTTTTTCACAACTTCAAAACTAGCTTCTGATATTAAGTAACACCACAAAGTCTACTGGTGATCTAATACCTGAGCATGATCTTCAAAAAATAGGTCACACCATTTTCTTGATGAAGATCAAATAATAATCTCACTTTCTCAGTCACTGAAGAAGTAGAAGTGGTTTCTGTAAGCACAAAAATAATGCAGATCATAAAATAGTGGCCAAAAATTATCTTATTAAGCTTTTACTGATCAAACTTAAATGCAATCTGGTAAAAATTCATCATATGGATTCTAGCCTTGATGACTGAATTCTTTTTTTTTCATTAATTGTCAGACTACAAAGGTCATCACTTGCACTTCCCCGCAGTGAAGAACAGTCACAGAGAAATGTTAAGCCCAAAATGATTCATAAGAATACACACATAGTCCCATTTTCCTCATGACACTCTGTAATCCACAAATCATTCCTGCTGAGCAAGAACAAGTCTGAAAGCACTTATATGTTGTCCCAAAGATCAGGCATTAAATAAAAACTGAGTACTTTTAAAATCAGTTTGATTAAAGCATATGGACAATATATTTCTGTCTTCGGTGCCAAAAGGCATCATAATTGAGGAATTTTCCTAAAATTTGGACAGACATAATTTACATTCTTGTAGCTTCCAGAAACATCATTGTACACAAGAAGCTGCAAGTAAACAAATTTCAGCTAATCCACATAGTTTAAGGAACGACTCAGTATTGAGGTATCTTGCTTGACAGGAGTAGCATATAACTAGTATATGGATCAACTTAAAATAGCACAACAGTTTTGATTATATTACTTCTGTCTGTCAAATGCAGAACAGTTTTGAACTTATTTTTGAATAATACTTCTGCTGTTTTTATACACAAGTTAGCAGTTAGGACGTGTCTGTACTAGACTCTATACCTCTGAGAGCCCTTATAACCCACATAGTCAAAGGTTCAGGTAAATAATGAAGTTAGGACATTTTAATAGGTTACACAAATAGTGACTACTATACATCCTTTCTTCAACTGTTGTTAGAGAACTGCATAAAATTGTAATTTAACTCTCTTTTCCTGAACTTTATGTTACTCCATTTAGCTTCGTCCTTGCCACAGTTTCAGATAAATCAAGTATAACAATATCAATGCCATACCAATTATATAAAAATTCAATTTCTGAATTTTTTTTTAACTTGAAAATTAATGTCTATTATTTTAGGAATAAGGACTTCCTTGCCTGGAGATATATTTAAATCTTAAAACTTGAGTAGTTCTAAGTATTTCTGAAGTTGTGTAGGGAAATTCACTGTGGCTACTTTGGCATTCTGAATTAAATAAATGCCAATCACTATTTAAGGAAGTTTATTTTACCCACTTCCTTTCTGTCAGCTGGAAGTCAAGAAACCCAACAGTTCTTTGAAAGATGAGATTTAGAAGCTGTTAAAGTTTAAATGGTTCTGGGTTCATGTTCTTTTATTATTTCAGCCAAGAATGTTAATGATTAAACATCCATATTAAAGCTATAAAATTGTGTTATCGGAAACATGGTCAAAATTTCAATTGAAAATGTTATTCCTTTGTATAATGTAAAGTGTACCAACTGAAAAAATGTTTTGTTTTTTTCTTTTTTAAATTTCATATATTTCTAAACATGTCTATAATTAAAACATACAGCATAATGCCCCAAGTCTATTTTTATCAGACTAGTTAATAGGCTTAATTTGTTTGCCAAAACTGGAGTTCTGACAACTGTTTCCCATTTTGAGTCAAATAACTTCTTTCAAAATAAGTCTTTAGGGAGAAACATGAAAAAAATAAAAAACAAGAATATTTTACATGAAATCTTTCAATATTTTGAAACCATTTTTGATTCTCTGAAAAGCTCTAAATTTCTTCTGTTTAATGACAAAGTAGTGGTATTAAATCTCTCTCTAAACATATTTAAATGTACATACAAGCATATTAGGACAAAATTCATTATCTGTAATTGAAGCTCAATGCACATGGATCTCTGATCAATGCATCATAAGGATTTATTTGTCTTTCTTAATTCCATCCATTGGTGTTTTTTCTCATATAAAAAGTTCTTGAGAGTAATAATAAAACCACGGAAGTCACATTCAAGTTTTCTGTTTGTTTATGTCCCTTTTTGGGTGGAGGAGGTGGGGTTTGACATCTGGAAGCTGTACTTGTAAAGGTTAGTACTTGTATCAGGTTAGTAAAACAGAGAATTTTTCACTATCTGATATCAGAGTTAAACACGATGTGGCTGATCTGTGAATTCAACCTGGAAGCCAGAGCAGGGCTATCTGTACAAAAACCACTACTGCTCACTGTCATGTAGCCTCCAGCCACAGAAATCACTGATAAGAACATCGTTCCAGGAGTACCAAATGAGAAAGTTTCTCTGTACTCAGCAAGCAAAGGAAGATGAGCATCCTACCCTTTGTCTTCATCATAAAGGGAAGGAAGTTTTTTACCTGGATTCAGAATACTCCAAATCAGGCCTGTGTCTCAGGAAGATGAAAAACCTTAGACCATATGACCAATATCCAGATCAGACTGTGACTTTCTGAGGGATGTTTTTACCATTTCTGATAATGTTTCCACAATCCCTCACATAGAATATTTAATCATCCACCTTGAAAAAAAACCCAGCAAGAATAACAAGAGCCACAAAGATCAAAACAGTGTGTAGCTGGTACAATTCTCCCAGTGAAACATGTCCTAGACATTTGGACGTGAAGTAGTAGCATATTAAACTTTATTTCAGCTCAAAGAGAAAAATCAAACGAGAATATGTGATTGAAGCAAAGACTCCTGAGTAGAACTAAGGAGGCAATATTACTTTTAATATTCTTACATTTGAAGTCCAATGAATGAAAAATTCAACGTATATTCATATTTTTTCTTGCAATCGTGCAATAGGCTCATGGAGACACAGAATGAGGTTTGCAGTTTCGTATCAAGTGATGTAACCGAACAACAAGCCAAAGAAACTCATATTAAGTTGGCTGATATCACTTGAATCCAGGGCTCTGACAAGATACAGAACTTAAGATCTTAGGTACCATGAAGAACACTGACATAGCTCAAAGAATCTGCCACTGTGCTGAAGAAATGGAGATAAGGACAGTGTAAAGGCTTTATTCATCTTCAGAAACCATTGGATTTCTGGTATTATCAAAGTGAGTTATTTGAGAAATTATATGCTATTAATAAATTTTGCAGAAGCAGTAAATCCAGTGGCCTTCCAGGTCATAATGTCAAGAATTCTGGGAATCCTAGTAGAATCTTCTGTGGAGGTCAGAAGGGCAAATCCAGTTACCATTATGTTTCTTCCAGTAAAAAGTGTTACTCTCTTGTCCTTTATTTCTGCTTAGCATCAAACTATGACAGTATTAAATTTTCCTTGAATTTTGCAAAACATTAAAAATTAATATTTGCTTCTAAGCAGCTGAATTACTCAAAAGTCATATCTATGAATCTGTTTATGTCTTTTCCACAACCCAGAGATGCCAGCATGCAGCCCACATTCCAGCAGTCAGTAGCCCACAGTCCTGCAGGCTGTGGCCCAGCAGACTGTGACCAGAAGTGCAGTCTAACAAATATCTTCTTAGGGACAGTACTAAATTAATTATTGCAATCCTCCCTCTAGGTCTTTGAAGGATTAGGAAAAAAATTTGGAAGTTTGTTTGGTGTTTTGTTTTGAATTTCTTTCTCCTACTCTTTTAAAAGCCATGTTCTCCTTTAAATGAAAATATCTTATGGTCT
This sequence comes from Corapipo altera, assembly GCF_003945725.1. Lineage (NCBI taxonomy): Eukaryota > Metazoa > Chordata > Aves > Passeriformes > Pipridae > Corapipo > Corapipo altera. Next base: position 14,293,374 of record NW_020884881.1, on the reverse strand, counting down.
ATGTTAGGAAGAAAGATAGACTCTTATAATAAATCTTTCTGGTCTGACAACCTATGTTTATAGAAATAAAGTACAGAACTCAACAATGCACACATCGCTTCTTTCTCTTGACACTTACAGACCTTTGATCTGTTAGTTCATTCATTAATGCAACAAAAAGATATTAATTTCTAAATACATGCAGCCTAACTTTCTCTTTTATTATTCATTAAATTTCATTTTCCTTCCACCCAGCCAGTCTCTTTTCTTGATTATGATTGACTTCTGCAGTGCTGTAAAAATGTTAACACAAAAAATATGTCATTGTGTGAGTAATATTTTGTAATTAATTGAAAGATTTTTATATGATCTATGGTTTTTTTACAGTTCAGCTACAGCTTCATATGAAATCAAACCTGCACTCTCAAGGAGTAAGACAGAGGAATGATAGATCATTTCCCTTCAGAAATTCTATTTAAAATTCTGGCTGAAGTGGTTGCTCACAAGTTGCATTTATCTGTCACTGAAAAAGAGCAAACATTAGCAAATTTGAGTCTACCTATTCACCAAAGACTTTGAGATCTCTGTCCTGAGTGATAGTAAACAGAAACACATGTAAGGCAGGGCAATTTGTGACTAAGTGTTCAATTAAAAATGTAACTCAAAAGGATCAACTTTCACACTTCACATCACTGGATATGCAGAAGTCCCTTAAGCAGATATCCTCAGTATAGTATATTTTGAAAATACCTTTTTTTATAAGAACAATAATCCCCTATTTATTCTACCCTCTCTTTCTTTTTGATCAGTTTTAGAAAATCTGGAATCAGATTACCTCTGTTACTGTAAGAAAATCACTTTGGAGATAAATAGTGGGAAAGTATTAATTAAGACTTTTTCACAGTGAGTGCAAGGTACATACTTCCTAACTGAACTTTTCCTCTCTTATCTGTCAATAATATGGAGTACCAAAATGATGCAAATGCCTTGCACCAATCAAGTGAGTATTGCACGTGAACTAAAATGAGAATGCTTTGGTCTGTCGTTGTACTGTTTCTTTCTGCTCCCTGCCTGTAACGCAATTCTGTGACATGGTGGAAATTTCTGGGGATCCCCAAAGAGACTGATTATCCTCTGGTCTTCTGCAATAGATGGTTCCCTCATTCCCCTACAATGCCAAGCAGCACAGTAACAGGCATTGACTTATTTCTTGGTGCTTATGCTTGCCAGGAATTTTTCCAAGGATACAGTGTACTTCAAGAAAACTTCTGGCTATTTCAGACAAGCTTAAAAAATTTATTTATGACTGCCTTATAATGGTAACCAAACAGAAATTATAATCCTATCTCCTATGATGATGGAGTAATCATAGTCACTAAAGGTCTAGATTAACCATGAGCCCTGTTGATGAAGCAGAAACAGGAGATTGACTGAAAAGTCCTCACAGGACAATTTACCAAGAGGTGACTTACTCAAACTGCATTAATTGCTAGTGAGAGTCTAGGCTGAGAGGGACTGTAGGAACAGATGACAAGTAGGGTGATGCAGGGAAGGTGCAGAGAGGTTCAAGTTCCCATAAAGTACTACAGCAATGGCTCCTTGAATAAAAATTGTTCAACATCAGCGGGCATCTCAAATCCCTGGGTAAATAGGACCTCACTGCCTGGGGCTAATTCACTGAGCTCATGAACCTCTTGTTATGGAGAGACAGTATTTAACCACAATCTAGATAAGGATATAGAATTACAGGAGACAGAATTGTTGCCCAGCTTGCTGCTCTTTGTAGGTCTGCAAGGGTTCCTTCTCCTTGTCGATCTCACCCTGTAAATAATAGCATTTCCTCCTGAGTGCCTGCATTTGATTATGTACAAAGTATGAATGTACCACATTTGCTGTGATGATGGTGTGCTTTATTTTGCTTTGTCAAATCAAGAGGCTGGATTACACAACGTGTACTGAAGTTGTCACCTGATTCAGTCAGATATGGTTTTGGAGCATCAGGTAGCTACACATGTGCCGTGGCCTGAACAATCTGGCCCAATGGGAAAGGGATCTTTTTCTTACCTCTTTTATTTAGTCCAGAAAGAAAGAACAAAAAGGTCATGTTTACCTGGTATTGTCTACCATTTCAATGCAAGCAGCATTCACAGAATTTTCTTAATTAGGACAATATTTTTTCTGCTATCATTACACCTGTTCTCCTTTTATTTGTTCAGAATCACTGAGGGTCTTTTCTTTGAATAGTTGGGGTTTTTTTATGCTGTTTTAGTTTTTTTCCCGAGTTTGTTCTAATTGGAAAATCCTTTTCTAAAGGTTGTCTCTAAGCAACTGGGTATTAAACTCATCAGAGAAATAAGTTTGCACCCCTAAGCCAAAGTACATAATGCAAAACAGCTTTCTCTTGAAACAACAGTACAAAACAAATGACCTTTTATACACTAATAGTAGTTTAGTTCAGATCTTGTTTGCCTTGGAGAGATAGCCCTGATCTGCTTGACAAAAATAAGGCAACAAAAAATAAGATCCAAACCAATAGTCAGAAAAGTGAAAAAAAATTACCTTAGATGTAGACTAGGTGAGTTATATGGGAGCATGGTAACAATGCCCTGACAGCCATCACCTTGCTGTTCTAATGCACCATCTCAAAACAGAGAAATTCAAACCACGACAGATGACCAGAGCAGCGCTGCACATATGTAGCAATAACACCTTTGCAGATGATCTTCACAATTGTATCAACACATATAGCTACATAAGTATATGTGCATAAGTATATGCACAGTTATGATTTCACTCGTGTAATATATAGTCCATCTATAACACTTATTATACATCTCCGGTGTTCATTAAAATGGGTTGACTAAAATTTGTGCAAGTGATTGTGACAAGGTCAAAAATATTTTTCAGTTTAGCTATAATAGAACCCATAAGTTTAGGAAAGGGTGAAGATTTTTTTGAATAAAAAAGCATTTAAAAGTGCTTTTGATGAAGTTAATGTTCCCTTTCATTACCATTCTTTCTTGTTTCCTGATATTGATTTACACCTTTAGTGATCCTCATTTGGTACAAGTCATCTATTTCTTGCTGCAGCTGTCACTCTACAGGAACTGTGTGTTGCACAGATGGATCACTTTTCCAAGTCATCTATACAGTGAAACTTAATGTCATATCAGCAGAGGAGGATACATAGGAAATAGACTTCAGGACTCAGAAAAGTCTTTGGGTTCCTGTCACTGCACATAGATGTCATGTTGATTTATCTGGTACTTTATTCCAGATACAGTGATTTTTCTGCTTGCAAAACCTTTCTTCATAAGGTAGCTCAGCTTGGTAGCTCAGGTTGTTTGCACTAAAAAGAACATATGATGTTCTAACGAATCTTAGGAGTCACAGCAGGGAATGGTGAACTTCAAAACTTTTAGCATTTGGCTTTGATTGAAGTAAAAATCAAAAAACCCAGATAGGTAGCTGAACAAGTCTGACATCTCATCTAGTGATTTGAGGTTGAGAGTCTCCATTTTCAATCTTTCTCAAAATATTTTTATCCTTTTGTTGTGTTTCTGTCAGAAAACTACAGAAGAACAAGCTCTATTCATGCAAATGACAAGGCATCTGTGGCTTCTTTGCTACAAAATATTATTGATGCCAAAACACCGCGTGATTTAAAACAAGACTAGACATTTATATACAAAGCAGAAAAATTCAGAGTGAACCCTCTCAAAATTACCCCTAGTGTTCTCGAACATATTCAAAATTGTAAAAAAGGTAAATCATAATGAATTGCTTAAGCCACTACTCTATAAAAAGTGATCAACAAGAGTTGCCAAAGGAGCCACTAGGAAATAACACTAGGTTACACTGTAAATACTCTACTGCAATGCTTCGTTTGGTTATTTTATCCTAAAGTTGCTTAAAAGGTTGTTGAAACAGTTTCCCACTAACTTTTTTGTGTGAGTTACACTAATTGATGGAGAAGGGGAGTGGAAAGACTTGAGTAGAAAAAGACACATCAACTTCCCAAGGCCATGGCAGACCCTTCACGAAAAAATCCAAATGAACTTTGCTCAGGACAGTTCCTTGAAGGTTTTAGCTTGGGAAAATTTCAAATATGAAACAATTTAGAAAAAAAATACACATCACTGAACAGATATGGTTTAAATAACCTCCCTGTTTTAAAAAAAATATATAAATTTAAAAATCAGAATTTATTCAGTTCCATCAAATTAGTCCCTTGCTTTCTTAGGGCACCATGTAAGCCCAAATTCTTTCTTCAAAATATTAAATGCTTTCTCCCTCTTTACACCTCTGATGTGGTAGGTCACATAGTCTGAATAAGTATATAATAGCAGAAACAAAACTTCAGATAAGCATATGAAATTTTGAAATGTCATCATTATATGGATCTTACCTTGTAACAATGAAGTCACAAAAACTGAATTAGTAATAAAAACTTCTAAAATTCTCAGGCAATGTAGAAAGGGTGGGGGAAAACCAGAGAGCTCAGAATAGTCAGTTTTGTCTTTCTCTAACAAGAGTCAGCAAAGAAACCAATTGACCTAGTGTAAGCTTAGAATCTCTCTGTATTTTGGTGATGATTCAGACCTAGACCATCATTTGGACTCTGTCCTGTGTTGAGACTGTTTCTTAACCTACTTTTGCCCCGCAGCTGCATGTTCTGAAGACAAGCCCCAGTGTGCAGCACCTTTGCGGGAAGCTGTTAAGAGAAAACTGGCCACAGACCTTCTTTTCTTTTTCTTCATCTCGAGGCATCACTGAAGTACGCATGTCTGCCCCTTTATGGTGACATATAGACACTTTACATTGCTTACTGAGGAGATAGCCTGTGATTATTATAGATGCAAACATTCTTTTTCTAGAAAAAGGAGTTGAAAAGGAAATCGCTCATAGATGCTGTAGAAATGAGGGCTGGAGACGTACACACTTGGATGCAGAAATGGCAGAATAAAGTGTCTATTCATTTTCCTGCTAGTAATTTTCTTTCTATTTTCTATCTTCTCCTTTTTTGATTGTCAGTTCCACAATGAAAGTTCTGGTTGATTTAAACAAATAATTGGATTAATTTAAAAGCACAATAATCTGGGATGAATATACAGATAAACTCCTGAGAGCAAATCAAGTAATCAACAAAGTCTCTCGGTGGAAGCTGTAGAAACTCTGTTGATTGGGACTTTTAAATTAGAAGGTACTCTGGGGAACAGTTTTGGGAGATGGGCTTGATAACTTACTAGGACTTTCCTATCATTAAACCTGTAAAGGCAGTCATTATCACCAAGAGTAGGAACACGGTTCATTAAAGTTTGTAACGCAAGCTGAAATACCTACCTATGTGACATGAATGCTGATGAATCAGAAAATAATGCAAACACCACTAGACTGAGGGAGTCCCAGCTCTCCTTTAAAGAGTAGAAGAAAAATGGTGCAATATGAAGTTTTGTTCTTTTCACTGGTCCATGTAGTTCCTGTGCACCTCACGTACAGATTGACCTGGGGGTTTAGCAGTTACATTCCATTCACCTTAGTGAACACAGGAGGTTGCATGTCCATATTGTTATATTTTCATGCTTCTTAAAAGATAACATATTTTATATCAAGGATTTATGGCCAGCTCAGCAGGTAGTAAGATGCACTGCAAAACTATGCAAAAGAAAATGGGAAAAAAAAAAGGAGTAGTTATGAAAGCAACTTGATAAGTGAAAGTTGCTTATTGGACATTTATATTTTCAAATTTAGAGGTCACATTTTTCTACTTCGCTGTACTACCCTCTTCAGATTTAGGCTTTCTCATCCAAGACAGCAGATACTGGGGAGATTAACAACATCTGATGTCGGCTGACAAAGCATGTCCAGATCCACTTCCAAGACAGAAGTCCCTGGTTCTGTCTACTTTAAAGCACTCTAAAGTATTTCTGGACTAAGAAAGGTGTATAGGGTGCTTGCTTAGCATTCAGGATAATATACCCAGTCACAGCTTTTGTAGACCTCATAAATCAGTTAAGTACAGTCCACAAAGACGTGTAAGAGCATCATGTCTATAATTTCAGACAGAATTAGCTGGCTAACACCCTGAAGGATCAAATATTCATTTCTTTGTGCCTAATTCTATATGCAGAATGGTAATAGTAGTACTTCCCACCTCACAGGATATAAATACATCAAGATTTAAGACATTTCAACCCTGTATCAATAGATTCATATAGCCTCTAAACTAGTTAGGTTGTGCAGTGTATGCTGACAGTAACACACCAAAGTCTCTGGTCGACTGACTTTAATTCTGTGTTGCAAATTGTGATAACAGACTCTTCTAACTCAAGGAGAATTTTACTTAGACACTGTCATGTTCTTAGCATAGTGTAGAAATATTATGCAAGACTTAGAAAAGATTTAAAGCAGAAAATATTTCATTTTGAATGACTAATCTAAAATTAAAAAAAATTATTAAAATTTCTTAAAGTAATAAATTAGTTGACCCTGAATCCTGTACTAATTATAGCTACCTGCTACTATAAATTCTTCAGTGTTCAGGTACGGTGTACATAGTACATAAATTCTATTTTCATTTTTTTACAGTTTCATTTTCTACTTTAATTATATCAGACAGGGATAATCTGACAGCTAAAAAGCCCTATGCACAGTAATTTTATGTAGGGGATTTAATTAAGCCTAGGGGATGGTGTTTTAGTTAACTACATAAGATTTACTGGAGTTGGAAATTCTTAAACTGACTGGTGCCTGAAGCTGTATGACATTTGTGCTATTATCAGGAAAGAAGGGCATGGTACTTGTTTTGGAACAAATCCTCCCTGAAATATAAAGTAACTCAAAAATCTGTGCGGTGCTGATTCAATACCTGTGCCTAGAAAGATCCAGACATAAAATCTTTCATGACTGGTGGGACTCACTGAAATGAGAAGACAAGAAAAGAAGAGATTTGGCATGTGAAAGCTTAATTGTTAACATGCCAAATGCCACTGAACAAGACAAAGTCCAGACACAATTTAGGGTATAACCTGCACTAGGGACTATTTAGAATAAGCAGTATGGAAAACTTGCCATGCTGGTTTTGGCTGATCTGAGATGCATCACTTGTTCAGAGAGCCCAAGAACAGACCATGGCCCATTTTCCATACTACCATGAATGTAGCCTCCCCTTCACTGAGCCTGAGGAAAGAGCTGATGGCAGTAAGAACATGTTGCTGAGTGAACCTGGCTCTTGTGTGCTTTTGGCAAGAGCGGAGAGAAAACTAACTGCAGTGGCAGCCCTGGCTTCATTGCCTTTATCCTTTCTGGTAGACCAGGAGCGCAACTCCTTTCTGTCAGTAGCCCACTGCAGACTTGCAGACATCCCTCACTGCTTTAGGTCCTCAAAATGTACCCACAGGACTTTGCTATTTCACCTCAGTCAGTTGCTCCTTGTTTTCCCAACATCTCTCCAGTATTGCAGCAACTGTTTCCAGAGCTCCCAGGAGCCCAATGCAAATACACTCATTCCCCAGCACTCTTGGGGACTACTGACACCTGCCCCATCATAGAGCTCTTCAGCAAGGAACAGGGCACCTGGAAGACATTAATCAATCATTTTCACTCTGTGTCCAGAGAGCTAGGAGAACTGCTAGTTCAGGTTTCTTTGGATACAATAAATGAATTCTTGCACAGATTTGCTAAAGGCTTAAAAAAACCCAACAAAACAAACAACAAAACAAAATCTAAAAAAACAAACAAACAAAATCTAACAGTTCTGCCTCAAGCTAAGGTGAATTACAGTAAATAAAGTAAGCTATGAAACTTATCAGTGCACCTACCTGCTGTTATCAGGTGTGTTTTTCAAGTGAAGCTTAACAACAAAATGTTTGGACACCACTCACTAAACTCACAGTGGCAACCTTGACCTGACCATAAAAGTCACATTTTTACTCCGATGATTGAATTTTACATCCAGCAATGCAAAAGGAGATATTTTTGAAGTTGTTATCCAAGTATTCTCCTGCTAAGGAAACATCCTTCTGTGGACTGTAAGGATCTTTTTGAAAACACTTTGTGTAATGTAAAAATGAAATGTATCCAGAACTTCTGACACAGGGACAAACTTTGAAGCCTCATTAATTTCAACTGCCATCATGGTAGACGTCCTACTCTAAGTCTAGTATTTGAAGCAGAGATTTCTGAGACACAATTATGTAGGAAGGAAATTAGAGATTCAGTAGGTAAACTATAACTTATTTTGCAGTAGATGCTAAGTAAACACCGCCTGAAATACCAGAAAAGAGCTAAGGCAAAATGTTTGCAGAGCATTTTCATGGATGACCTAACTAAATTATCTTTGAGTAATCACATCTTTCTTATGCAAAATTACCCTTAATTTAATTTGTTTACATTGCTCCTAATTTCCTTTCCTAAACATGACATGTGATGCTGGTGGCAGGTGATGTTACCTTCACTGTCCTTACACGTATGAGGAGATACATAAACCAATTGTGAAGTTGTTATATAGAGTGAAAGATATGCAATAAAAATAAGGTATTGTGTTTTAATATGATTCTCTACAAAATCTAATTTCCAGGAATGATGTCACCTTTTTAACTGGAATGTCTTGGCTGACCTGGTAATGCCATTTCTGGAAATCCCAAAGTAAGTAAAACATGAAGGACTATAAATAATTCAGCAGCATTCGATGATTTTGTGATAAAGTAGATAGGGCATGCATGATTCCAATCTATTTCCTGCCAAATGTTGGGTCATACTGATGTTAGGTGAGACACAACACTGGATTTTTAACTCATTGCTTCATAGGATTATTTCTGCACTTTGTGCAAGTTGTGTGTGTGGCTTTATGGTAAATAGTTCTTGTGAAACCTGTAGCAGTGATCACACCAGACTTTATTAGTGAATCCTGATGCGTCCAAACAGTTCTTAGTTGAGTCTTCTCTACAAAAAAGTAAAAGTGTTTAGGAATGTGGTTCTGTGATATGTTTTGTGTTTGTACTACTTTGGGATGCATGTTCCCATGCAGGACTCTTAAGTGTACATGGAATACATATTATAAACAAAAATAAAGTTGGGACAGCAAGGTGTCTGTGTTACTGTCACTGGCAGTGACCACTGCTAACAACTTTTGTAAATACTGTGAAAGAAAGCTCCACTGTGAGTAATATTTCATAATCTGGACATAAACAATTTCTGTTCCTGGTATCCTGTAGTTTACTGAAGCTTTAAAGATGGTACCCCACTTCTTCATTTACTTGGCTTTCATATTATCTTTTCTAAATAAATAAATATTTGTATAATATATTTTGTCTTTATGAATTGGATTTGTTCCACCATAACTTAGGAAGAATAATGCAAATGCTAAGATTTTGGAAAGGTATCTGAGAGGTATTCTGCTGTAGCCTGAGGCCTTGTTTTTATTAGAAAATATTTTTTCTTCCTATCTGAAGACTTTTCTTTCTTCCTATTTGCTTTGGAAGTTTCATATTGTCTTGTTATATGGAAAGAATAATGTTTTTATTATTATTATTGTTATTCAAAATAATTTTATGGGAAACATGCAGCATGAGAACAATCTTATTTACACTACAATAAGGTTGGTACTTGTCTGGAATTCTGAACTTCTGCTCTTGTAAAAGGCGTTTTTCTTCTACCAAGACCCTTTCTTGCAGATATTACCATCTGATCCATATCAGCAAAGGACCATTTCATGTATCAATACCAACCATCAGAGCCAACTGTAAGAACAGGCAAAAAAACCCCAAAACCCAAAGTTATTTGCATGAAAGCAGACCTCTGGGAGCTGTAAAAATCCCCCTGTTCTTGCTGCAGAGCTGGAGTGACAGGTCAGGACTATCAATTAACCCTTCCCAAAAGCAATGTCTTCCTTTTCTCATACAGAACAAGCACAGCTGGTGCATGGTTATACTACTGGGTGGTGATCAATTCAGCCTCTACCCTGATACTCCATGATGACAAGGCTGAGCTGTTTCTGTCCAGATATGATTTAATCCTATTACTGCAGTAAAAGATTCATGCTATTAAAAGCTTGGCTGAAGAGAACAGTGGCATGTAGCAACATGCTGGTGAAGACATTCAGCTTCAGCCTGCAGAGCTGTAGCCAGTTGCGTGACAGGCAGAGGCTCTTGGTGGTGTTTTAAATGGGACAGGGCAATATAGGGAATGTACAGGAACATCCCAAGTCAGCCAGGAAAGGGTTACTGTCTACCTGCCTGGTGTATGACTCATGTCTGCAGCTAAAGCTGGCCTCTTTCTCTGGGCTATGAAAAACAAGACGAAAAGCTGTCTGGAAAACAGTTGCATCACTTTGTTAGAGTAATAAATTGTTTTCTGAGAATAGGGCCTGAACCAGCACTAGGGGTGGTACTGGTGCCTTCCCGAGTGAGTGTCCTTCCACCCAGCAGAACTAGAAGCAAGGATGAATGCCTGCAGGTTCATGAAGGGCACACAGGAGATGGACTCCAAGAAGGGATGGGAAATTAATTTTTTCCATGCAGAGAACAGATTTATACATGCCAGTGACAGAAACATCTTGATAATGTTTGAACTCCAATCATAAACAAATGGAGCAGTTTGATCACATATTTGTTCCTATGAATATTTCATATGCTTCAATGACCTGAATAGTTAGTGTTTACATAGTAAAGCTCAGGTCCTTCAGCTTATATATGCTTCTGAAACCTTTGAAGATTTCAGCAGAAGTGACCATGTCTGTTTTCAATAAGGCCAAGAGAGCATATGTGTTCACGAAAATACCTTCAGAGGCATCCATCTTATGCTTTAATCTCATTGAATCTTGGTACTTAGACTTCCCTTTCTTTTAAAGACCATAAAGGTCCAGGAATTCAGCATTAAAATGTCCCCACTTTGATCAAGTTGTTAAAGGCCTCTCTGCATTTTCCTTCAACCTTCCTTTACACAAATGGTGTGGTCTCTCCTGCCTTTCTCTGTCCTGTCCTTGTCTCAATGTCTAAGCAACATGAATTGCTCAACCCTTTAGAAATCCTGCCTGGGTGTCTGGCAGCTGCAGGGCTCTATGTTGGTAACCAGATCTTGTAGGGTAGGGATTATACCATAATGACCTTTTTGATCAAGCACCTCCTCAGAGAAGCTCACTAGGCTAACAAATAAATCTTGAGGACTCAGTGTGGTTCTTATACCATCAGTTGGATTGCTCTGGTTTATGTTATTATTTGTGTTATAAGGCCTAATATTTCCAGGTATTTGGGAAGTAACAAAATTATGAGTTACGTTTCCAGAAAGTGTTGAAAATTAGACTTTTAGTTCAAAGTAAAAATTACCCAAAATTTAGAGTCACTTTTAAAATTCTTTGCTATTAATAACAGGATGGAAGAAACTGCTTCCAAAAGTTAGGGTATCACAGAGGCTAGAAATGAAAGTGAATTAAGTTATTACCTTTGTCAGGCCAACAAAAAGAAAAAATCATGGCAGATCACCTAAGCGATTAGTTGAAGTCAGTGGAGGCAGCCTCTCCTTTGTGGATATAACCATCTGAATGGGGAGCCCTTTCATTGAAAAGCCCAACACAGACAGATTGATATTGCTTGTATGGTAGAGTGGTAACTACATGTGGATTTAATCTGCCAGCAAACCGAATGTGCATCTTTGTAAGTTGTTAATGTAATTCACCATGTCAATTCAGAGTTTAGTGAACCAAGTTTCCCATGAAAACTAAACCTTCACCTCTCTTCCCTTTATGTTTTATTTCCCACTTTCCCCTTCAGTGATTTTTATCTGCCTCAGATTTCAACACCTCTGTCAAGCAGTCTGCAATACCTCAGGTTTAACTTGATTTTTCCTTTCAAATATAACTACAGAGGTATTTGCTTTCGCTCACTAGGCATGTCTGATCTATGTGATTGTAGCTTTGCAAGTATCCAGTTAACCAACAGCAAAGCTAAATGAGGGGGATAGTGAGTTTTTTATTGATCCAGGCAGTTTTGCCTTAAAAGAGGAGAAACACACTGTTGCACACAAACTTGTTCTGATACATCTATAATCTTTAAAACTCCGCAAGTGGGGAAAACACAATTTATTTATTTATTTGTTTATTTATTTATTTGATGTGAGGAGCTTGACCAGTTTGATTGAAGGAAAGAACATGACTTGAAGATTTCCATAGAAAAGAACCAAATCCAAAAGTCTTTTATTAAAAAAAAAAAGTTTTGAAAGCCTTCAGTTAATTTTTTATTGAATGAGTTATATTTATACTTTGCTATATGCGGGAACTCATGTTTCAGACTGCCAAGAACACAGGATGGGATCATGTGGTTATTGGCTGGTCTACCCTTCAGTACAACAAAGTCACCATTGAAGCATTTACTTTTGAAATGGTTCAGCGTATCCGCATCAGCGCTGGTTCAGTGTAAATGGCTCAGTCTACCCACACATGCCACTCACCAAATTCCAGACACTGTTCTTCCCTTTCTACACTGTGCTTGGTATTATTCAGGATATTACATTTTTTTATAACTTTTTAAGGAATAAAATTTTGTTCTTTTCTGTTTCTCTTAAGTGTTACTTATGTTTGTAAAGAAATTCTGAAGATTCTAAACAAAAGTTCAAATAGTTTCAAAAGGCATCTGGTAAAGAAGAATATATTCTTAATATTTTTTCCTGGGTTTGACAACTGATTAGACATTTTATTTATCATTTGAGAGATGGAGGTTCAGCTCTGTGCTTTGCTGCAGAAATTTTTGCATTTTCTTAGGCAGATCAATTAGGTGTGGCAAAAAATGAATATACAATTATATATATAAAATTAAAACAATAGAAATAAATTAAAATTATATTAGAATAATTATATAAAAGATAGTGATATCTCTTATATAGTCACAAATGTATTGTAACAGTCAGCAATATATATGATGTCATACTGCAGACAAAAATAAAGATTAGCACTGAGAAGCCATTTGAGTGTTAATTTCTAAAAAATTATTGAAATATGAAATAAGTTACATCTTTCAAGATTAACTACATCAAAACCAACTGAGCTTTTATGAAACTGCATTGTAGTCAATAGTTTGAATTACTACCTTTGCTACCTATTGAAAGAGCTGTTCTCAGCTGGTCACTCTGACACCACACAGAGAAAACTGGTTGATCCAGCATTGTTGATATTTTGGTTTAATGCTACTTTTTAAATGATCAAGAAGCTCTGCCAGGACAGATTCAAGACACTGCAAAGCTCATTCATTGAAATAATAATTCTTAGACTAAGCACTGCCAGAGAGTTCAAATGAATGTGTAACATTCAGCATCTCCTGTATCTGGACTCCAAGGGTACGATTCATCTCTCCAGGTGTAGACAACTTCAGACTAAGTTCTGCTAAGCTGTTTTCTGGTTGATGAAAAGACACAGGCATTACCATCTCATGTTATAATAGTTTTCTACATCTTATCTCTGCTGTCTTTAAGGGGTAATACCAAACTCGGACAGAAAGCCTACATTTTAGATACATAGAATGAAATTAATGAAATCCCATGTTATCCTTGTGTATAGATCAGAAAAGGACGATTGGAGCCTACCACCAATAAGTTTATACCTACCCTGCACAGAGCTGACAAAAGCCATAGAGCTTGTGCACTTGTGCTAATGAAGTCTTATGTAAAAGACTTGCAGATGCTTTAACTGATGCTCTGGGGATACTCTAAGTGGCAGAAATGTTACTAGAGAGCAGCAGCAAAAAAAGTGGCTTTAAAATTGCTACTTGGTTGCCTCTTGTGTATCTCATTTCAACATTGCGTGATAAGTCAGTATTACAACTCTAGTAGCATCTGTTTTTTCTGAAGCTATCATAACACTTTGTGACAATGGATTCAGTTCACGGGCACTGAGAATATGTCTTTCTATTTTATCTGAAGCATCACGTATTTGGAATTATTGTTGCACTAGAGAAAAACCTCCTAGGGCTGCTGAAGAGGTACCTGCAGCCTCTTATTTATGTCTTTATTCAACAAAATGTGTCTGCAGGCTTTGGATGAAAGACTGTCAAAGCAAGAAAACCAACTCCATCCTGTCTGACAACCACCAAGAAAAGTTCAGGGTCTTCCTCTAACACGCCAGGAAGCTTCCTTCCAGGTTTCATCCAGATCCCTGGCCAAATGCAGCCATGTCACCTGATCTATAAAGCAAAGTTTCATTTCATTACCCTATTTTTTTTTTGTTATTTATTTGGGTTTGTTTGTTATTTGTTTGGGTTTCTTTGTTTTTTAACAAAATAGGTTCAAGAGTTCAATTTTTTTAAATCTTTGCAAGCCTTAAGGGTTCTTTTTTCTTTTTTTTTGCCTGAAATGAGTTTGTTCAGATAGCAATTCTGTGGAATTGACAAAGGACTGAAGAGATAAGCAAGCGGGAACAGTCAGAATGGATGATCTTTTTAAGCAGTGCAGGTAAAATTGAAAGGGAAGATGGGAGTAAGTTTTTACTAACTAGTCACTCAGCAAAACTCTCTGCAATTCTTTTGCACTCATTTTCAGACAGACAGTGAAATCAACAGTGGTGCTGGCAAGATAAACTCTCAGAAGGAATCCCTCAGTTAAAAATATATTGCAGCTTAATCCTACTCTCACTGAAGTCAGTGTCAGACTGCTACAGGACTGCAGGGATGTGATAGGATGAGTTCATTATGCAGATACCTGTTCCATAAACATGTTCAAAACATAACCTCTCCTTATAAAAGGAAATCTTACTGAAGGAAATGTGGAAGAATCTTCTCTTAATTTCAAATTATAAAAGGTTTTCTCCATCTGTCTCCCTTTTTCTGTGTGCATTTTCAGTCCTTTCTCGAAGTGTGAGGAGACTAATTTTGGTTTATCTTAAATTTAGCTAAGGTCATCCCTTAAGGTTTTGAAATACCTTTAAAAATCTGTACCAAAGTAGAAACACGAGAAGAGTTCTGATTCTTGAAACAATCATAAGTAAAGTAATCTTGATTTCTAATGCAAACCTGTTCAGCAGCATATTCCTAATAAACTAAGCTTTTGGTGTTTCCATTTAATTTCAACTGAGTTCTTTTTGGCTGCATTTAATAAGTTTTGGAGCTGTGTTCAGTTTTAAATAATGTGTTGAATGCCCCTTGCTTAGTTCTATAAGCATTAAAGGAAAGTAAATAATGAAGAACAATGATCATTACCTGCCATTCCTTAGAAAAGTTCATTAAAATCATTTTGTTAAAAAAAGGGCTGTAAACAAGTTTCAGAATAACATCCAGAATATGCCTGGGGACTGTGTCATAGGAGTAACATTTTCCACAAACTCTTCAGTGAGGTTCTAATAACTGTTTTCTGTTTAACAGAACACTGCTTCTCTGTCTTCAAAATTAATTCAACTTTCATTAGGCTGAGAGTTTGCTCTTCTTCTTTTATTGCCAGATTGAAACTGTACTTTATTTCCTATTGTATAAGAATAAGAAATGGGTCACTACTTTCTCTAAAATAAGTCCTAGTTATAAAAACCTATGTATGCATACAGCTGTTGCATTATTTCTTGATTCCATGAGTGAAAAGTTTTCCACAGAGTCTACACATAGCATGCAACTCAGAATCAGCTTCTGAAAGACAAAAAGATTGTCTGAAGAAACTTGAATTATTTAATTCTGTATATTAAGCCTATCAAGCACCCATAGGCTGACCTTGATCTGAGTATGATTTTCAGTCATGTCTCACTTCAATATGGTTCAAAGAACAGATGTTATATTTCAGTGCAAGATATTTCTTTCTCTCATCTCAATTGCAGAAACATTTGATCACCCACAAAGTGAGCATTTACTGGTTTGAAAGTTGATTCTGTTCTTACATTGCTATAATTGCTCCTAAGCTATATGGAGGAACAGCTTAAATTTAGTGCCAAAAACAGGGGAAAAAGGAAATTATCTAGCTGGCCACATTTCATTTGGAAATGTAGTCTCAACATTTTGTAGAGGATGCTACATGTTTTGGAGGAAAAAAAAAATTGTTATTCTGGAAATTAAACTATTTTAAACTACTATAGGCAATGCTCTCCAAAAATGTTACTGTCAACACATGAAAACCAAGGCAATTTGTTCTGTACATAAATTCATGGCAGAACTTCATAGCAATTTATAAGGGAAGTAAACATCCTCCTCCCTTATATGCTATCCTTCAGTAGTCTTTTGAATTCACAAAGAACTCCTTCAAGTTTTCTGCCACATAAACCTTATGTAAGGTGCCTTCAAATGTCTCATTTCTTTATCTCATAACTCTATGGATAAATTTAATGGGTAGATTAGTAGTTTTCTTTAATTGGATTTTAGGCATTTGTTTTGAATCCTAACAGGGATAAACTTCTTTTACATGTGCTGATTTTTAGTCTGTTATTTCTCACCCCACCCTCCCCAATTACTGGCACTAAATTTAATCTGTTCCTCCGAAGCAGTATAAAAAATATGTTTTACATCAGTTCTGGTTGCTACTTTTTATGTCAATTGAAGAAACATTTCACATTTCATGGGAATTAATTACAACCTACAGATAGCCTTGGCAGAAACTTGTGACACGAAAATGTGAAAGCTAGAACTGTTTTCTAGCAAAATCTTTGGGCTACTGCGTTAATGGCTGCAATAATCACTTTTGTGCCTCATTCTTACTAACACTAGTTAAGCTTCATCATATAACCTCACAGAAAAGTGGTCTGTGATTGATATCACTGTTACTCAGAAACGCCTTTGATGACTGAATCAAAGCTTCTGGCAGGAGCTGGGTTCAGAATCTGCTTTGAGCAGGGAGTTGAATTAGATGATCTCTGGAAAACCCTTCCAACTCCTTCCAAACTTCTGTGATTTTGTGAGTCTCTGAACAGTGAAAAGACCCATCCAACTGTATTGATCATTAAAGCTAGAGAAATAAAATAGAAGGAAAATTCACAACCAGTTGTACATCCAATAAAAAAGGAAGAAAAAATTAGCATCCTTCTTTTGAAATTTAACAAATAACATCACATTGAAAAATATACGTGAAACTTCCTAAAAATTTATTACTGTTTTTTTTTTGTAATTTATGTTCTATTTAATAATAAAAAAGAGAAGCAATGGAGAAAAACAAACCCATAGTAATGACTTTCATAATATAGAACTATTTTCAATTCAACATTATTCTTTTCTAGCAAACAATCTTTGCAATTATTGCTCTTAAAATCTTGATTTATGAAGAATAATATTTTAAATTGCTGATTTCAATTTTCAGTTCTTTTCTTGAAATGTTCTTCTGCAGCAAGGTAACAAACTTTAGAACAAATGCTGAAATGGTAAGAGAATTTTAAAAATGTATAGGTTTTTCCCTTTTTTTTTGTGCACCTTAAAATGCCATTTCAACATGTCTAATATAGAAAGTAACCACCTGTAATTTTAAAAAGAGAATGTTTACATTGGTACTTTATTGTTTCCTCAGTAACTGTATATTACTATAATTTTCAGATCCTATAAACTATTTTTTGGGTAGAAGATTCTGTTTACATAAAGGAGGTTATTTTATCAAAAATTATATATTTGATGATATTTGATTTTAGTCTTGAAAATATACAGGAATATGTAAAAATCATTTCTTACATGAGATGACTGAATCTGAAATCACTTATATATTCAGGAAGCACACTTCCATAACAAAAGACCATGAAGTACAGAGTTACATTTCTTACAGTAAAATATAGTTATTATCCTTCATAACATAACCAGATGGAGTCAAAAACTTAGTGTTTGTCTAAATTTTGTAATTTTTTTCAGTTTTAATCAATTAAATGATGATTACGCTGTTTAATATTGTATTATATTAATAACAGGAGGCTGATAAAAAAATCCAGTAGGGCAATAATCTGTGTCAAGGACCTGAAATCATAAAGTAATTCTTCTGAATGCTTAGTCTTTTTTAGGGAATGAGAAATATATTAATTGGGATATAACCTTAATCAGCTTTACTTAAGTAAAAGAGTTTGCTTTTCACATAGTTCAGAAAGAAAATTAGAGCTAAAACCTGCAATATGCCTTGGTATGAAGAAGACATAAGAAAGTTTAAGATAACGCCAGAGGCTACAGTATTAGAAATAAATCGACAAATAAATTAAATGAAGGTTGGATATTTTATTGAGTGCCATGATCTGCTTCTCCTTTACATATGAAAGGGAAAAGTGAGTACAGTTTGAGATATAGGAAAGATTTAAGATTTAGGTAAGCAGAGACTGATGTATAAATGTTCATTTTTCTGGTTACTGTCCCTTTGGTGAACAGAACGCAATTCTGAAAAGGCTTCTTTGAGTCACCTACTCAGTTAATGTGTTTAAAGGATAAAGAGACTTTCTGTGTTAACTCAAGTGGGTAACAAGGCCTGCTGCCCTGGGCTTCACTCCAAGTGTAGATTGCAAAATTGCAGAGGAGCAATCATGCTCTGAGAGAAGTGAAAGAAACCTGTCATGTCAGGGGGGCCATCAGGAGGATGAAATGGGATCTCCAGAAAACTTCATGAATGATTCACTTCTTGATTTTTTGTGGTAAAACACAGAAAGGAAAATACATCAGTTTGATTTGGCCCCTGCCCGAGATAATTTCCTATATTTTTAATCAAAATGGAAAATATAATTGATTTCAGGTTCAAGAAAACGAGTTAAAGAAATTCCCCAGAATACTAGGGAAATAATTTTCTTTCCTTGTTTTTCTGAAGACATAGTTTATTACTGAGGAATTTGCCTTTTATCACATTATTACTTTACCAGGGGTCTCTTTGGCCCTACTTGAGCAGCAGAGTTGAACCAGGTGACCTTCAGAGGACTCTTCAGACCTCAAGCATTCTTTGATTCTGTGCTGTGATAAAGACCAGAGTATGGTCTGGAGTGTTCTTCATCTCGCCTCTTCTACTTTATGTGATCATTTACCTAGTAACTAGAGGAAAAATTGAAAGATATCCTGGCGTGTATCAGAAATAATGTAGCCAGTAGGACTAGGGAAGTGAATCTCCCCCTCTACTCAGCATTGATGAGGCCACATCCTGAGTACTATGTTGTCTAGTTCTGGGCCCCTCAATTCAGGGAGCTCATTGAGGTGCTGGAGCAAGTCCAGAGAAGGGCAACAAGGATGATGAAGGGTCTGGAACACAAGTCCTATGAGGAAAAGCTGAGGGAGCTGAAATTGTTTAGCTTGGAGAAGAGGAGACTCAGGGGGCACCTTATCATTCTTTACAACTACCTGAAGGGAGGTTGTAGCCAGGTGGGGGTTGGCCTTTTCTCCCAGGTAACCAGCAACAGTAGAACAAGAGGACATAGTCTTAAGCTGCACCAGGAGAGGTTTAGGTTGAATATTGGGAGGAATTTCTTCACATAAAGAGTGATTTGACATTGGAATGGGCTGCCCAGGAAGGTGGTGGAGTCACTGTCTCTGGAGGTGTTTAAGACAAAACTGGATTTAGCACTCGGTGCCCTGGTCTAGTTGATATTCTTGGTTTTGGTCACAGATTGGACTCAATGAACTCTTTTACAATGTAATTGATTTTATGTTTCTGTGTGATATAAGTAGAATTGAGTTACCTAAACAAACACCTTTAATTTAGTTATTTTGGGTTTCTACCTGCTTTTCCAAAAGGGCACGTTTACCCTTTAACTCTGTGTTCAGATAATGGCCTCAACAGATAACTCAGATGTGCTGTGAGATTGCAAGTGGTTCTCAAAGGCTTAGTTACCTACCATGGGTATCATTAACATCTCTGTACCTCACTTTTAATTTCCCCCAATTCGATCTAAAGGACTATTCAAGATAAACAAGTACCATAGGAGAGATTGAGGGCAATCTGTCATTGATAGAATCATTATCAGTTACCAGAATATATCTATTATTAATTTTTCTCTGGTCAAAAGTTAAAAATCAATCATGAAAAAAGTAGTGTTTTGGTGACAGAAGCAGGAGTGTTAGGGTAGTTTAAAGCTCCAAGTGGTCTTCCTCTGCAGTCTCGTAAGAGCAACTGGTTTATGTATAGAACACGAAACTTGCCTACATTAGATTTTACTCTCCAGCAACTATACTACCTGACTTTCCAAATTTTACTGCAATTTGAAAACATGTGAAGGTACTAAAAAATCATGTCATTGGTTTCCTTACTTCTTGAGCAAAAAGATGACTGACATTTAACAAAAGTCTTCTGACAAAAAAATTTCTCTAACATTTGAAGTCCTTAAGTTTGGTGGGTTTTTTTGTTTTGTTTGGGTGGGGTTTTTTGTTTGATTTTGGGTTTTTTTATTTGTTTTGTTTTGTTTTGTTTTGTTTTTTTTTCATTTTTTTCTCCCTTGGAGATAGTTGTTTAATAGACTACAAGGGAGTTTTCTACCTGGTGTTATTTCTCATTTGCTAGACATGCTGTACAGTGTTTTGAAATCAGAGAAAGATTCATATTGACATCACAGGATTAAGTCTCACTAATGTGTAACCCATTATTTTCGATGCAAATGTAGTAACTAGCAATCTTATCGGAAAAGATACTACAGTGCAGAACACATTTTTCAGTGTTTGAAAACATTAAACTTGCAGCTTCCTTACAAAGTGTCTGGAACAGTAATTTCTGTATTCAATTACTTAGAATTTTTTTAATTCCTAATCAAATTTCATGAAAGTAAAGAAACACAATTTATATGGAGAAAAATTGAGTCAGACCAGACTATCACTAAAAAATGAACATTGCTAAAACAAAGTCCCTTATGTTAGTTTTTTGCCAAATTCTTCTGGGGAAATTCCTAGCTTTCAACTTTCTTCCTCATTTTAACCTGTCAAGACCAATTTCAGAGATGCACACAAGCATAATTGAAAGTGCAATTTCTTTTACACTACAAAGTAAGTCTCCCTCTATCAATGTAAGCAAGTCTGAAAATTAGTCATATCACATAAATTTGCTCAAATATTTCATAACTCCACAGTTCAAATTAAGTCATACATAGTAATTATAAACTAGTTTTGCAAAGTACCATAGCTCCTTTAGATTAATAATGTGAAGTTTTGTTTAAAATGAATTTCAAATAATATTTGTCCATGACATGTCCTGCTAAAATAATAAAAAAACACCTGTGCTCTCAACAACTTCTAATGTTGGTTGGTATTGGATGTACTAATTCAGGCTACAAACATATTTGGTTCTTGAAACATAGTTACAATATTAAATAGGCTGCTGCTTTCTTAGCTACCAGTAACAGCTGAGTAATTCAAATGTGAGGATATATAATAGACTGGAGTGTAGGCACTGTGTTAGACCTCCTGTGTTAAATGGTGGAGATAATTCTATGGTTGGAGCTTAATAAGAGGAGTACATCGAATACTCTATAAAGTCAGTAGAGAGAAAAACCTAACTTTTATTTAAAGCAAATTAGTCTTAAACTTCCAATCATACTCTTATAAATCATTAGCATTTAAAAATTGACTTATGTTTCTTTTTATTGCTCAATTCTAGTTCACTTATCACTTCTTCCTAAAAAGGTTCATGTTTTTAGTTATCTACTTCTTTTTTCTTAAGTTCTGAAAAGTTTAATGGTGCCATTCTTCTTCATGAAATTTTTATGCTATACAGGTAGCAAAATAGTAATAGAGGGATGTGGGAGTTTACATCGCTTATCAAGTTTTGTTAATTAGTATTTTCTAGAAAACAACTATGGTCAATACACACAGAAGATTTAATTTTGTTATTCAACAAATAAAGTATGTTTTCTCTTTTCTACATTTGAAATAATCCCTTTTTGAAACTATACATCAAATGAGCTGTTTGGATTCATAATACTCCTGTGCCCTGGTACCTAAACTAACTGGAATTATTGGAGGTTATACCATTAAGTCAGACTGGGGAAGAACTGAGGACTAGATCCAAAACCAGACCAGAGACAGAGGTATACTGCACACTGACAAAGTTTTATGTATAGACCAAATGGTCTATACATAATGTGGTGATAACACACATTATTATGGTGTTGCACTCATATAGACACAAATATGTTGCCTTTGGGGCATGACCTGGATGAAGTCCTTGAATTAGCTTCAATTGCAAAGCCATTTTAGGCTGCAGTGTAAAGTAACCAGAGGATCTGAGTATGACTTATTATTTGATAGGACAGAGAAGTAACTTAAGAACAGAAAAATACATTTCACAATAAGAGGTACATGATTAGATAACATTTAGAATGGACTCTTAATATATTATGGGTTTCAGTGTTTCTTGATTTTTATTTACCAGTAAATCTCATCTGCCCCAATCTAAAAGTCTGTAAGTCCTGAAGATCTTGTCAAAATCGACCTAGCCTTTTCTGGAGTGGGATTCATCCCACCAGCTTAGAATTGCACACATGGACATTATTATCCAAGACTGACATCCCATGACCTCTTTTTAGTTAAAGGAGGGAAGTAGGGCTCTCCATGAAGGACTCAAGTTTTAACCTAAAATAGGATAAAATTAACCAGATATATTGCACACTGTATCTACCTCTTTCTCTCTCTATCACTCTTCTGTCCTAAATTAAATTCTTGTCTGCACAGATTCAGCTTGAAAGCATGTTCTGGCACTTCTAGGGTGCATTTTATCTGATCTGTGTTAGATGTCTTCTTCAGAGTAAGATGAACCATTTCCTACAAGTATCCACTTCCCTCCATTGACTATAAACAAGATCTAAATGACTCCTTCTGTAGGTAGCTATGTTTGGCCAGGTGATTCCCATACACTGTCTAATGTAGCACATATAGCTGGAGGAAGAGTTAGATCATTTCGGAATAATGAACATCCCCAGTGGTTTATATATCCCCTCTGGGGCTATATATAACTTAGCATTTATTGAAGCTGTTCTGATATATGTTAGCAGCCAAACTGGCACTAAGATCAAGGGAGAACAGAGATACCCTAAACCACATTTCATATTTCTTCTTTTGGCCAGTCCTGAGAGCAGGTCACTATCACTGAATCCATTCTTCATGAAATGTGTATCTGAACTCAGGATAAACTTTATCCAAACCCACATTTTGTAGCAGGATAAATTCAGTGTTGTGTACCAGACTCAAGTGTAAAGGAATTCCAGTCTGTGGAACACAAGGATAATTTTGTGCAAGCTTGGCCAAGTTTTTGATAAAACCTAGACAGTAGAGACATGTTTGTGGTGTTTTCTGAGGTGAAGGGAAATTTTGGGGGAAATTAGGTTGTCTTTTCACAGAATGGCTTCTGAAAACTATCAAAGAGTAGTCTAGCCATTAGCTACTTATTTTCATAATTTGGTAACACTAAGCTGTTAAGGAAGTTTGAGATGTTAATGTAATGACTTATTTTTTTTTTGTGGTTTTTGACTTTGCATCCCTCAATAACTTCATCTGCAGATCTTAAAGCAGCATAAAAGAAAGCAGTATGATCTTCATATTATGCAGATAGAAAACAGAAGGTATCAGAATGTTTCCTAAGGATAGTAAACAGGCCCGGGAAAATTCAGAATTGCAAAAACTGGTTTTTTAAGCTCTAGGCCAGGTTTCTTTACATGAAACAGCACCCCTTACACTGGAACTAATATAAAGTATGTGCACATCCATTTGAGCATATCTAAATCATCAGGAAGTTGACATGACAGCATTTAAATTTCTAGACTAAATTATATTTCGTTTCCATTTCATGGTGTCATAAAACTCGATAAAGAATATGTTTTCAGGCAATGAATTTACTTCCAGTGACGTAGAAACTGAATATATTCCTGAGAAGTTGTATTGGTTCCAAGGCAAGCAGATCCAAATGCTCTAGCTGGCCTGATCTGTTGCTGAATTGTTCTAATCAGTGCTCAATACACTGCATGGCAAAATTCAATGCTGTAAGTTATACCCTAAATAATTTTTTCTTTATATTACATTTGTAGGCACAAAATAGTATAGTGTTGTGACTTGACTCCTCGTTTTAGTTGGCAGTGCTCAAAAGCAGATAGTGAATAAAAACCCAGATAAAATTGAGTGTTTAAAAAGGAGTGGATAATGAAAGAAAAAGGGGGGAGCCAACTGAGAGCATACTCTGTTACAGACAGGTAGAAAGATGATTGCTCTCTGAAGAATAAAATGATTCAGCTAAGAAATATAGGATACGAATCATGTACTACAGCGACAATAAACTCAGAAAATTATCCAGTAAAGGAACAGAACTTAAATAAACTATCTGCATTTAAAGGGCTCTAAAGTTTCAGTCTTAACAGTTCAAGAGCTTTGTATTTCACTTTTAGAGACTGTTGAGCTTGTTGAAGGTGTTTGGAAAAACATATTTAAAGAACATTTAAAAAATGAGGCTGGGCATATGCCAAACATTACTCCATGGAGACTTGGAAAGGTCCTGAAATAGGCTCTGCAGAGAGGCCACCTTACACTGTGGGTATTATGTGGTTTGTTCCCAGGCTGCACGCAATCCCAACACTGCCAGTGACAGCTCCACTGATCCTGGTGGAAGAGCAATGGGAACTGCGCTTGACTGGGGTTGTAGTACTTCCTTGTTTCCATGACTTTCTCTTGCTTGAGATACAGTAAAGCAATCATGAGATGTTAACTGTATTTCACTTGTTTATACGTCCTGAAGCAGCTCAAGGAAGATGAACAGAGGATCCCCCTGTTCTCATATGCCTTCCACGTTATGAGGCTGTCAATTCAAAGTTGTTCTGTCCAAGGTAACTTAAAGTACAGCTACACTGTCTTTAAATTAGACTTGCTTACACTCAAGATTTGATTTGAGATTTTAGAGCCAAGTGGCTTGACTATCTTTAACCACACAGCCTGTACAGCTAAAGCTTGACAGGGGGCTTGCTTGGCTTTCCCAGAGTATAAAAAATACACAGGCCACGGATTAATGAGAAATTTGCACTTGAATGTGAGCTGTAAAGTAACATCTGAGCTAACATGATAATGCAGATTCATTCTTACCTCTTCTTTTTCACTTTTAGATTTATACATAATACCAACACATAACAAAAAATACAAAATCATAATTTTTTTTACAGAAGATTTAGATACACTTTTCATGAAAGTTAAAATGTGATTATTCTATGGAATTCAAAATATATAAAAATCTTATTTTGTATCTTTGTACTGTAGAAACAATCTTTTCAGTCTAAACCAGAGATCTTCCCTTCGTGTCAGCTTTAGAAAGCTCTAAAATAAAACTGTGTGTAACTAACCTCTCCTTTTCTCCCTCAGCAATATCATTCCAAATAACCTGTTTATTTGCTTCTCCACTTTCTTCATTGCCTCCTGTGTACTGTGCTCTGCAAACCCATCCACAAAAGCATCACCCTTTCTCCACTGAAGTTACTCAGCCACTTCTGCCATCAAGCCCAATGTCTCCAGTTGCTTCCCTTAGTCAGCTATGCCACACAGAAGTACCTCTGGAAAGGGTACACAGTGGTATCAGTGTTTTTCCTGCCAGGTTTCTCCACTCATTCCTTACTATTTCCTATCCTTTTTGATTCATGTT
Organism: Corapipo altera; assembly: GCF_003945725.1. Classification (NCBI taxonomy): domain Eukaryota; kingdom Metazoa; phylum Chordata; class Aves; order Passeriformes; family Pipridae; genus Corapipo; species Corapipo altera. Next base: position 14,267,904 of record NW_020884881.1, on the reverse strand, counting down.
AGCCTTCTACAGTACCAGGTTAAAGACTCTGTAATTTACAGTGTTGCTGACCTCAGACACTCGACAGATATATGTTAGCCCCTGAATAATAATGAGCTTGGTTTTAAAAAATATGTATTTGCATGATCATGTTTACACATTTTATTTGCCCTCTTTAATTTTACATGAGATTTAACAGTAAATATTTTAACCATGAGGGCTAAGGTGGGGTGTTCTTTATATCAAAGCTGAGATTCTTATATGAAAATATTACTCTAGGAGCTGAAGGTTAGAGAAAACATCAGATATCCCAAAAGCTGTGATTAAATTAAAATACAGTATTTATTTGTGTTTAGGAGACATTTGTTTGAATACTAGGGGTTTACTCCATCATTATTTATCCTCCTGTGTCCTACTCTTCTTTTGTCTGAGTTTTTTGTCTACTGATCAAGAGATGATAGATCCATAAAAGTTGAACCATTGATGAAGTTCTTCATTCTTTGAGGAAGAGGAAGAAATGCCAAGAAATGCCAAAGTTATTCTGAACTTTGTCAATCAGATATTGTGATGGCTTGACCTTGGCTGAACGCCAGATGCCCACCCAGCTGCTCTATCACTCCCCTTCCCAGCAGAACAGGGGAGAGAGTAAGGTGTAAAAAAAACCCCAACTCGTGGGTTGGGATGAGGCAGTTTATTTAAAGCAAAAAGTAAAGTGAAGCTTGCGCCTGCAGAAGCAAAAGATAGTAGGGTTTATTCTCTACTTCTTATCAGCTGTGGTGGTCAGCCACTCTCAAGAAGCAGGGCTTTGGTATGCGGGATGGTTTCCCAGCAGGCAGCCATTAGACAATGAATACCCACCCTCCTGCTCTGTGCCTTAGCTTTTATATCTGAGCTGATGTCACATGGTCTGGAATATCCCACTGGTCAGTTTGGGTCAGCTGGCCTACTTGGGTCCCCTCCCAGGATCTTGCCCTCAGCTAAGGAAGGTGCTGTGCTCAGTAGTAGCCAAAACACTGGTGTGTTATCAACACCCTTCTAGCTGCCAATGCAGAGCACAGCACTGTGAGGGCTACTGTGGGGAAATGAACTCCAGCTCAGCCAGACCCAATACAGATGTGAAAGGAAGAGTTTGGTGCAGTTTATGAATCTGTCAGACTGTTTTGTTACCACAGCTGAAAAAAGAAATTGAAACTGGGTGTACAGAGAGTGAGAAAGAGACTTCCTAGAGAAGACTGAAAACTTTGTTGCATGGAAAACCTATGATGTTGATCTCTGAGAGAAAAGTGGATGGCGAAACTGGACCTTAGACTTGATAGGAAAATTCTGCTGCATCTGGAGAGAATGAGTGTAAATGGGAAAACAAATAGCTCACACGCCAAATTCTCAGTGAACATAATAATAACTAGTAGCAGGTGTGTTCCATAAAGGACCTGTATCTCCATTCTATATAGAAGATTTAGGACTGGAAATCTGGTGTTATGGTGCAACCAAGAAGTTCAAATCTGCTGTAATGGCTTTCCTTTTTAATGACAGAAGGAAGAGAATCTAATATGCAGTGTTTTCCCAAAGGTGTCTAACTAAAAAGGGGCAGACTGGTAAATGCGGTTGTAAACAAATATATTTTCTTAATTCCCTCCACCCATCTAAATGATAACCATAAATTATGGAAATTTAAACTTTGATTTTTTCCTTCAGGTTTGTCAAAATTATCCCAAGCCTTTCAAATACTTATGACTAATATATACAATAACATTTCTATTAATTTTAGTGGCAATATGCAATGCATAACATTAAATATCTTCATCTTATTTTTAGGTTATAATTTTGTTAGTTGCAAAAAAATAAATATGAGAGGTCAAATCCAAATGGGTAGATTTCAATTACTGGTCAGAAATCTTCCAGGAAAATAAATATACCAGGTTTAATGTGATTGAAAATATTCCACATTTTATAAAATACATTTAGGACCTTGCTGCATTTGCTGCATTATGCAACAAAGATTAGTGGGTAAAATCTATGTGGTGCAAGGCAAATATTTTCAAAGATCAAGTTGTGCAATCAACAAAAGTCCTTAAATTCACCTCAACTATCTAGTTGCCTGAGCACTCTGGCATGAGAACCGAACAGTAAAGATATTCACAGGAGTAGAAAGAACATCCTTATGTAATTTCAGAGAAGAATGGCTAACTGATGTTTTAAATGATGATATGACAAAATGATTAGACTGAGCATAGGTGAGTTACTTCCAGTATCTGGCAGTGGAATGCAATTTCAATGCGACAGCTGCAGTTCTCTTGGAGATTTGACCAAAGGGGAGTACTTGAAAAAGATAAAGATCAAAGGATGTTGGGCTAGGGTGTGGGAATCTTGTAGATAAAATTCCAAATCTGGATGAGCAGCATCCATTGCTCTCAGCTTCTTGGCCTCCTTTCCTTCCACCTAAAGTGCAACTGAAAAGATTTTCTATCTTGTTCTTTCCTTGCTTCCTTACATATTAAGTTTAAGCGTCTCTTCCTTACTCTCAAAACACTTCACAGGTCCACTCCTGGTTGCACACTGCCCTCCTCACCTCTTCCTCTCTCTGCAGCCTGCCAGCTCTCCTTTTCTGACTGCCCTCTTTGTCTTCCAAAACTACTGAACATTTTGCACCTTTTTTACTATGCCACCCTGTAGCTCTGGAACAACCTGGTGATTATTCCAGGCCAAACAGCCCCTCTGCTGCCCTGCTGTATAAAGGAATAACTTCCATCTATAATTTCTGGCAGCCCACAGCCACATAGGAAAGGACATAATGAGCCAGAGTTCATGAATGGAGGGGGGGTGGGGGGTCTCAATACTCAGCAAACCTCCACAGCTCAGGAATGGAGGCAACTACAAGACTTTAAACAAGTGGAATTAAGCTGAAAGGATGTAGGGACAAACTTACACAATTTCTCTCTTGATTTTGTTTAATTTAAGCCATAGCTTGCTTTTAAGCAAGCATAAAGCACTCTAATCAATATAAAGGTGACATATAGCAGTTTGTACCAATTATTAAATTACTCTTTTTATAACACTTTTCATCAGCATATGTGAGAGCACTTTACAGGGAATATGGCAGAATTGTTCCCACTTTGAAGAAGTGGAGACTGAAGTACAGAGGCTTGAGATCCATTTCCAAGGACACAACAGTCTATAGTGGAGAAGTAGAAATAAATCCAGGTCCTCTGAATTCCACCTTTGAGGTCGATCCATTACAGTATGTGGCCAACTGCCTGTTCTATTCTACTTCCTATCAAAGCTTTACAACTGTAGTAGGTAACAAGAGGACAAAACTGAGTGGTCTGACCATGAAGCCAGTTCTCCTATCAGGTTAGAAGATGTTTATGAACTGGTTCAGAATAGTCCTCTAAAGTAAAGCAAACAAAAGGTTTTGTCTTTTCCCCCCCTCTCCACTAATTGGATTCATATTTTTATAACATCTGGGTAAGTAAATCCTCTAAATGGGTTCTTTCCTCTAAGAATGATACAGAAGTCGGAAACATTTCCTCATAAAATGTTAAAAACAAATATCTATCTCTTCAAGGATGAAGAGTCATTATCACCAATTAGTGGATCCTGCAAGTGACTTTTTAGTTTGGATGTCTAGATTCAGTAGGAAATAATTTTGATTTGAAACTACTGGAGTCATTAAGAGAAAAATATACTTGGAAAATGAGAAAATCAGGTAACGTACTCACTTGTATTCATTTCTAAATTCCAGTAACATGGTCAGAAAACTGAAATGAAAGCACCCATTTTAGACAGCTATAAATAAACTGGAAATGCAGTCCCGCTGACAGAAAGAGCTCATGGGGCTCTTTATTTTCAGTTTGCCACTGAAGAAAAGCTCTTTCCTTTCACATATGCTTTACAATGAAACTGTGTTCAGGCTAGATAGTGCTATAAGGTCAATACACATATATTTGGAAAAGAAAACTTGTGGAAGACATATGAACAATTTCCTTTGTTTAATGCAGAGGGTTGTGTTTGGGATCTCCTAAGAGAATGTGTTGGTAGTTTGATTCAGAGAATGAATAAAAACATGACCTTTTGAGAACCAAAGGTTAATCTAACACAACAGTATCCAGAGGAGAAGTTATAACTACTCAGAAGCCCCACAGAATAGCCTGAGGCAATAACTGGCAAACAGTGAAGAGAGTGGTCCAAGTAGGATAAAAACTTTTTATTTTTTATAAAAAAAATGTATTCCAAGCTGGTATGTAACCTTCAATTAAGTCAAGGTTACATACACTGTCAGGAAGTTGCATATAGATTCTGTGCTTAGGTCCCTTGGGTTCTCAGGCATTCTGGAGCAAAAACTAGCCATTCTGTGACTTTCAGGCTTTTTATTAAATGTTAAGAGGAACATAAATAGTTCAGTCTACCAAGTGGATTTTATTTTTATGTCGAAGACATAGTTATTGACCTTTTGCTTCTGAAAGTTAGTTTGTAGAATATGCAATTCATACCGTAATCTCACAGAGCAGTGTCCAAAGTCCCTGTAAATACTGAACAAATCAAAGTGTAATTCATGGCCAGTCTTCGCGAACGAAGATTTGGGAAAGGTCATTACCCTTCAAGCCTGCACAGTGGATTTTTTAGGTGAGACACAGTGTGCGCTGAACTGAGCCCACCCTTTAATCCTAAGGTTCAACTGCCAGGGCCGAGCGAGCTTGGACAGTGGCAGTGAGGTCCTCAGGACGTAGGTTTGTTTAGAGTGACCTTCTCTTAGATGGATGGCCTTACAGGGCTGACGAGCTCCATCTGCCCGGAGGAGTTCCCTGACTGGGAATCGAACCCGGGCTCCTCCAAAGTGTAATTACAACATGTAAATCCACATCCTGGGCTGCATCACAAGAAGCATGTGAGAAACCCCCTGGAGTGCTGCATCCAGCTCTGGGGCTCCAAGCAAATAAAAGAATATGGACTGGCTTGAGTGGATCCAGAGGAGGGCCACATAGTTGATCAGAGGGCTGGAGTACCTCTCCTGTGAGGAAAGGCAGAGACAGTTGGGGTTGTTTGGACTCTGGGGAGTCTAAATGCTCTGGGGAGACCTTATAACACCTTCCAGTGCCTAAAGGGAGCCAACAAGAGAGCTGGAGAGGGTCTTTTTACAAGGGCATGTAGTGATAACACCAGGAGGAATGGCTTTAAACTGAAAGAGGGTAGATTAAGAAGAAACTCATTACTGTGAGGATGGTGAAACACTGCAACAGTGTTGGGCAGCAAACTACTGTTGTGGATGTCCCATCCCTAGAAGTCTTCAAGTCCAGGTTGGATTGGTTTTTGAGCAACCTGGTCTAGTGGAAGCTGTTCTCTGATGTTCTGAGTTGCCCCTGGCTGGATGCCAAGTGCCCACCAAGCCATTCCATCGGTCAATCCTCTCCTCAACTGGAAAGGGGAGAGAAAATATAACAAAAGGCTCATGTGTTAAGATAGGGATGGGGAGACATCACTCACCAATCACCATGACAGGCAAAACAGACTTAGGAAAATTAGCTGAATTTATTACCGATCAAATCAGAGTAGGATAATGAGAAGTAAAACAAATCTCATATATTCTTATTCCCTTCTTCTCTGGCTGCAATTACTTCTGTACAATCATTTTTTTTTCTTCTTTTTATTCTTCTTAAACATGTTATCACGCAGGCATTAGTATCAGCGTTTATGGGTTGGACCTTGGTCAGTGACTGGTCCACCCTGGAGTTGACTGGCACTGGCTCCCTTAGACATGGGGAAGCTTCTGGCAGCTTCTCACAGAAGACACTCCTGTAACCCTGTCACTGTTAAAACATTGCAGCACAAACCCAATATATGCGCCCATGGCAGGGGGGTTTGGAACTGAATGACCTTTAAGGTCTCTTCCAACCCAAACCATTCTATGATTCTGTGAAATTCAATGGATTATATTTTTAACTAAAGTTAATTGATTATATTTGAATTAATATTTTACAGTATTAAAAGTCTGTGATTCTGAAATATAAAAACACTGAGTTTGGTAGTATTATGATATCAGCTAACAATCTTATCCTCCTAAACAGTCCACCAGAGATTATGAATAAGGATAGTGTAGTTTACTCAAATACTTGAAAGTGTGATGGTATTTAGTTATATATGATTTTTTTTGTGAGTCTCAGAGGGTTTTCTCTGTGGTCATAGGTATTTTTTGGCCCAGGTTTTCCACAGAGGTAAATTCTCTTTCCTTAGTATTCTAAAATATTTATTATTATTGCAGGATTTGATTTATGCAGACAGAACAGAGACTATTCCTCATATTGGGCTAAATAGGTAGTTTTAAAATTACTATAATATTATTTTATGTCTGAACTTTCTTGATAAAAATTTAAAAGATTTTATGAACAAAAAAAATCAAAACCTGCGTAAAGTTAATGTAGAATTTTCTTTCTGTAGCAAAAAATATTGCGTGGATCCCATCTCTGTCCAGCAGTGTTTTACAGGTTATCTTATTGCTAAGAAAGCCAGTAATTTCCAGTCAATATTTCTTGTATATTTTATAATCAAACAACTTCCATTTCATTCCTACATAAGTTACCTCTAGTGTCATCTGCACTGGTGATTCTTCTTGCCATTCTCCAGCTCTTGACTGGATATTTTTAAAAAGTGTCACTATATACTGTGATGTAAAACAAAAACGTTGGCAAAATGATTAAATCAAAGTAGAAGAGCAGATGTTTGCTCTCTGGAAAAGCTTAACCATTTGGGATTGGGTAAACCAATTATTTTGTTTCTCAATTTTGGTTTGACTGCAGTTCTTCATGAAACTCTGTGATTAGTCATTCCATGTTATATTCCATCGTTAAAACTTTTTACTTCCTGACATATTCTGTCAGAAAGTATCTAAACGTTAATGTACCCTGAAAGTGACTCCTGCTATTTCTAGCAAATCTGTATTAGACACCCGATTTCCTGACTTTTCTCTTTTTCTTATTCTTATTCTCTTTCTCTTTTTTTTATCTCACCTTCCAACAACACAGATAACAGGGATAAAATAGCTGGTGACAATAGTAATAATTTCATCTTTAGCTTTACCATATCTCTAAAAAGCTGAATCCTTTTTCTGGGTTTCGTTGTAAAGATTTTAGGATTTACCAGACTATCTTTTGGTATGAGGCCCATAGCACTACTTCAAAACATTTATCAATCTGTCATATTCAGTTAAAATTAGGCATTGTATTCCAGAGCTATTTAGAGGGCATATAGGCAGACAGACATAGAGAACTCTTTCTTCAGTTTCTTTAGAAACTTTCTCTTTTATTCCAAAATTAGTGACCTATCTGTGAAAAATGTTTGAGTAGATAGCAACGTATGTTATATCAGAAATGTGATGGTCAGGGGAAAATGGTAAGAAAAATTTCTGAAGAAGTTGAATGTCTAATTTAAAATAAAGTCCCCGTTTACCACCCACACCACACTTAGAGAAGAACTAAATCTATCAGTACTGTCAAGTTAATTGTCTGGGATAATAATTATTTCAGCTTTCATTTAGCTGTTTATCTTTGATACATATTATTATGGTTTTTCTTGAGTTATAAAAAAAATCATCTATATTAGCACTATACAAAATAAAAAACCTCAGCAAAAAGCTTTGCAGTTTGGCAAATTAAATAGCAGAATACAGTTCAAGAAACAAAGTCTTGCTAGAATAAAACACTGTGTTATCTTAAGCAATGGCTCGCCACTTGTTCCTCTCTAACATGAGGATAATGAAAAGGATTTCTCTGTAAAGTGAATTAGGATTTACAGATAAAGTGCAATAAGAAAGAAATAATGCATGATTATGAACTTATTTATTCAAGTGAATATGGGCAATATATTATTATTATATATTATATTATTATATTGTATTATTATTATATAATTTTGTAAAAAGTCGTAGAAGATTATATGAATAGAGGTTTGTTCATTCTGCCAAGACCATCACTATGGACATATCCAGACTCAGCAAACTGGTTAAAAAAATAAACTGTCAAATGTATGAAAAGTGCTGCATCTCACACTTGAATTTCGTAATCCACTATTATTACTCTTTAAGCATGTGTTCCATTGGAACTGTAAAGAATACACAGGTAGCCTGAGTGGAATAAGCTTTGATTATTCATACTGATAAATTGGAATAGATCTGAGTTCTGTCTGAATGTAAGATGGGAAGCTAATCCTTTTGCCATATGGTTTGGAATCACTATTACCCTTACAGTCTCAGATGTTGGTCTCAAGTGGCCATTATGGTTGTGCAACATCCCCTGCGGCTCATTAATTTACTTAGAGGTTAGAGAGATAACTGAACTGTTATTAAAACAAAAGACTTGAGAATTGCTCAAGCAATAGCAAAAAGAGAGATCTGGAAGGAATTGGTAATGGGATCCAACAACTTAACTATTAAAAAGAGTCATGTTCTCTGCTAGGAAAACAAGTGGGAACAATTTTCCATAATTTGGCAAACGGTCATTAATTATACCAAAGAGATGGGAAATATAAGATAGAGTTTTAACTTTATGTGGTTTTTACTGTGGTAACTTAAGGATAAATTGTTTAAATAACTTTAAGAATTGGAACTTAATGAAATACGCAAGTACGAAAGTGATTTCTGTACCTCATAAGCTACTAACTTGTCCTCAGCAATGAGATGTGAATCAATATTATTCCATGAGTATCAAATACCACAGATATTGCTCATAGTCCAAGAATTATTTTAACTTGATTCCATTTTACGAATAGAAATGAACTTCCACTCCAGAATGAAGTCCTCACACTTGACTTCAAAGTTTTTAGCTGGGGGAAAAAAAACAAACAAAAGAAATCAACAAACCCCCTACCTCCCAGAACCCTCAATAATAATAATAATAATAATTAATTATGTATAGAACCAGTAATATTCATAACTGCCTTGGAAAGCAGCATTTAGTTTTAATGACACTTTAATATGTTAAGATGAAGATAAGAAAGCATCTAAAGTAGGAAAGCTTAAACTGCAGGATAAATGTATGTTTGTACTGAGTTATTCCAAATAGGTCTTGCTAGCCTTCAAACTAAGGTATTCACTTATCTATGAAGGTAAACATTATCCTAAATACTTGTAGCATTAGGACTTTACATAGTAACTGCAAAAAAAGCCTTCCAAACACTCTGCAAAAAAACAAACTACAGAGCAGAACACAATTTGAGGAAGGAATTCTTAAAACACACTTACAAAACATTCCATACATTTCAAGGATTATAGGTGGAATTTATCTAGCACACACAGAAAAAAAATCCACAGCTGAGTCACAAATGATATACCTTTTCCACTCAAAGGCATCCCACCCAAAGTCATCAATAATGTTTCCTTTAAATCTTCAATGAATATATAAAATATTTCTTTTAATTTTTATGTTAGTTCATTGTGTCTTTATGAGTATTTTATAGTAGTATTGATAATGATGGCAGTTTTATACTGGCTTTATACAATGACCCAGGAAACAGTGATACTAGTGGCTTACCTCCAGTATATGCCATGAATATCACCACCTTATTGCATTTTAATGAGGATTATTTCTAATCAGATAACTTTGAGAAAGGCAAAGGGATGTGAATACCCTTGTAGTCTTTTCCTTAGCATTACAGATAACAATCTATTCAGATTTGACTGTGGGTCATGGGAGGGTCTGTGGTTGCACATCTTTTTCTAATGAGATTAAGGATATTCTTGTCTACATTTTTGTTAGTGTTATAGGATAAGTGTACATAGCGAAAGTTTTGTATTTTCTAATCACAGCATCCACCTGAAAAGCAATTAATCACTGTAGTGACAATTAATTTGAACAGATATTTCTTTAGAAAATGTCAAACCAGATTTTTTAAAGTATCTTGATAGCCAGTTTAATTTTTAGGAATGATGGAGTGTCCCGTTAGCTACTCATTTACTTTATTTTCTATGCAAATATCTTTTTTCTAAAAATTATTACTTTTCTATCAGAAAAGCAAATCAAGAAGACAAAACAATGAGAAATGGTCAAAAACTGATGATATGACTCTCACAAAGGTTAGTGAATGACCAGATAGGGAACTACACAAAAATAGCTGTCTCTCAAAAAAACTGCCCTGTTTCATGGTCTTGTTGTTAACCTGCCACCAATGCCCAGTACATTCACAGGACTACAAGTTTCCCTCAGTTTACAGGTGTAAACTTTACACTGGAATAGCAATAAGGCTACGAGATGGGTACCAGGAGTAGGTAACCTGATTACATCCCCCTCAATATTAATAACTGTTTAGTTATTTGTTCTAATTAAGCATAGCCTTCTGAGACATTTACGTTAGGAGTCAAGTGTCTCAAAGCTGTTTCTATAGTCAGTGGAGAGATGCAAACCCATTCCTGGTAATATAAACTGAATCTCTGTGAGGTCATTAAATCCACATATTAGCCATACTACCTTCTCGAGGTGCCTGTTTCTGTTCCCCAAGCATAGGGAACATAGAGGTAGCTGAAGTCTCCCACAGTGCTTCTGTGGAGAACTTTCTTTCCATGTTACTCCCAGAGCATCAGAGTTCACTGAAGTAACTATCCAAAATGAAAACAGAGTGCAATATGGACATGATATATCTTCGTCCAAAGAAAAATCTTCACATTTTGTTGATTTCCAGGAGATTTTCCTACTTTACTGATTTCCAGACTTCTCAAAGAACAATGATCCTTGCTCTTATCATTGGAGTTGTGCTATTGGAGTTGTGTCTATTCACCCAAGAAATTATTAGGACAATAAACAATAATTACCAGATTGTATTGATTTTAATAATCGTGTCAGTAAATTTACAGTAAATTCAAAGATGCTCTTCTTAAATGAAGATATGTCTGCTGCTTCTTAAATCTTTAGTCCAGTGTAAGAGGATACTTAAGCCTGTGTTTTTAGGCAACCCAGCTGCAAGTACATCAACTATCAAGAAACTGGGAGCAAATTTTTGACAAATTGTATTTATTTTATAAGAACAACAGTGAATTTTAGAAGGTTTTACAATCTGATCTTTCATTTTGAGAATGTTTGAATAATGTAACAGGAAATGATGTTTGGATTGATCAGCTTCCAGCCTGTAAAATTTTCATAAATTTCTAGCTTGAAATGTCAGCAGTTTTTGATGGTAATTAATGCAGCTATTTGGAAGATGAAGGAAAATGATGAAACAACAGAAAAGACCAAGTTTATTTTGAAAGGGAAAGTAATAATAGGAACATCTAGATCTGATATATTATTCTACAGAGAATGGATGCTGGTTCGATTCTCTGAACATAGGAAGGTTTGAACAGACAGTAATTCCTGTGTTCATGTTCCTCTGTCTCTCTTTGAAGGCTCACTGTCTCTCTTGGTTTAGAAAGTACCTAAATGATGCGTTCCTGACAGATTTGTGATCCTAATTTAGGCTTTGGAACTTTACCTGAAGTCAAGAAACTTGAAAGAATCTTAAAACATTTATGCCAATATTTGGTGTAATGAGCCTTATTTGTCACTGGAAGTGTATGGGAACTGTCACAGTCTGACCTGAGACCAGGTCATTATATTTGAAGCTATGATTTTGATTGAAGCTGAAGTAAGAGGCTTCTATTTAGTACAGAATAAATTGCATTTCGGGGTAGAATTAATCTCTTGTATAATTCAAAAGTCAGGAAATGTGAATTTTCAACAATAAATATAATTTTAAATCTCTTAGTTGTTAATAACTGGAAGGAGACATCTAATGCCACCAAAGTCTATTTAAATCTTTGAACTATGCTAACTATTTCTTTGAATTATGTTAACCATTACTTGTGTAAACCACAAGATGTGGCTTTTAGCACCACACAAGAAAATTTTTAGTGTTTATCTTTATATAGAATGGGGCAAACCAAATGTGTAACCAGGTAGTTATTAGTTATGCAAATATGTATGGACTTGATCCATGGAGCAAAAATTTCCAGTGTTTGCACAACAAATAAACATCTGGTCTCCAAACTGGCTGAAGCCAGTTGAAAAACATACCCTTTTAACTTTTTATTATTTTCTCCTAAATCCCCTGCAAATGTTTGTTCATTACATTCACAAAACACTCAGCTGAACCAACAGCTGCTGTGAGTTGAAGTGTGTGTACACTTTAAAGGTAATTCACTGGTGGTGGCACTGAATGAGGATGTTTTTCCAATAGCTAAAGGGAGTAGGGATGATTGCAGCACTGGTGGGTAGAGAAGACCAAAGACCTTCAATTTGCAGAAGCATTTACATCCTTGGCTCTTTGAAGGCTGTGACAAGTTGCTTAAACTTGGCATTGAGGACTTGGCATTGCAGACTTGGCATTAGATACATACTGTCAAGTATGAAAGGTACAGGCATATGGTAAGCCCTTAAATATCTGATGCTTAAGGGTATGGGGAGTAACTAAGCAGAATTGGTAGCAGATGTTCCTTCAGGATGCATGTGTATTTAGGTCCCATGGAAAGGCCCACAGCTTTAATGACAACTACTAACATTCGAGTTATGGAAGTTCCACAAATTCTACCTCACCTGTAGAGCCTTCTGTGTAATCCAACCATTTCCTCAAGACAGTCTTGTCCTTCCTGTGTATTTAGACAGCTACAGAAAAGGTTATGAAGTTGATCTAATTCTCTAACCATTTAAAATTACATGTTTCTTAATAAAAGAGTTGACCAACGTAATTAAAATTGTCTGTTTATCTTTTTTTTTCTCTTTAAAACCTCAGATTAGTGACAAGTATTTGTAGAAAGAGATTAGGAATTTTAGAGATTGTGACTGGGTTTTAGGGTAAAATACCATCAGTTGAAAAAGTATCCTGTGAAGAAATAAGTTACTTTAAATATCCAGCATTACTGTTTTCACTATGTCATCCTATTTCATTCATTTTGGACTTCCATTGTGATATATGTGATCTCTTTTACACATTCAATTGTTTGAACAAATTGACTTTTAAAAAATAAATTATTCTATATATTTTATGAAATTTTCTTGTTTCACTTTCTCTACAGCTCTTTTTAACTGTTGTTTAGGTAGAAAATTATCTTCTAAATAAGAAATATTTGAAAGTAGACTAAGAGTAATAGGGACTGAAACAGCAAGAAGCCATCTATGTCTAGTACTGTGTTCAGGACTGGGGCAAATTTTGGGTCAGAAAGCATTAATGGATTTGTTAGACTATAAATGTATACAAAAATATTTGCTATTAAAGCAATTAGGAATGCACAAAGACAAGAAAATATTTATCCTGCCCATTTTTAACACATTCCAAAATGGATGGATCATGATCAGCCCATGGTGTGATGCCCTGCCACCGGCTGATGCAAAATTATTTCAAATAAACAGAAAGATTCACAGTGACTTCAATGTCTTTGTATTGAGAATATAATAGTTTAGCAACAGGGTAAGTGTAAGTCACAAAAGTTATATCTCTTGGAGTTATTTGGAACCAAGAGGTTTATCCTGGGCCTGTGTTAACTTTTTTCCCCTCAGGTTCTCTGAAACTGTTGACTATTTTCTTCCAAGATTTGGTTTTTTTTCCCTGCTTTCCCACCTTAACAGCCTTTTCCATTACTCCTGCTCAGGGACCCTGCCACCTTTCTAAATCATAGTCACACATAGTGAATTAAATAACATGAAGAATATGATCCGACCCCCCCAACATGTGTTGTAGTATAGTCTGAGTTCTATTGCATGTGTAATGGTGAGCAACACGTGGGGCTGGGGAAAAGCAAAAGGACAAAAGAGTTGATATATATATTTAAAAATATAGACAAGTAAGAGAATTATGATAATTTCTAGTGATGTGAAGGAAACTATTATACTGTTACTGGATAGTGCAAAATTCATTGAAATAAATGGAAACATTCTCAACTTACAATAAGATATTATTCACAAATCAATGTGAAAAAATCCTTCTACATTTTTAAAGAATAAGGATAATATCTCATAATTTAATTATTTTGTAATGCAATAGTTATGTTGACTAAATTTTATATGAGCTAGGTTTAACTTTTTATTTTCCATGAATATTCAGAACTTGTTATTGAGACTAAAACTGAAACCTACTATAGTGTTGATTTAAAGGCTAATGGACTTGACACTAAATGACAATTTACTGATCATTACCATAAAAAATCTTTTCCAACCTTTACAGTTGTTATAAAGTTACCAGTACTTGGTTAGGAAAAAAAAATATGTCCACTTTTAAAAATAGAAATACAATGTTTGAAATCAGAGCTTGCAAAGATTTAAAGCTGGATGGAGAAAAAAATCAAAGTTCTTAGCTTTACACTGTGCTAAGGATTGGATGTGAAGGCTTTTATTTGGCAAAAATACATACAATTATTTGCTTTCCCTGGTAATATTTAAAGTTAAATGCTACACTGTCCAGCAGATTCAAATTTATTCCTTTTCTGAACATGACATTCATTAAAAGCTTCATAATATTCAAGAAAGACACTGAAAGGAAACAGTTCCCAATGCTTCCTGATAAAAATATCCATAATTCACTTCCATGTGATAACACGCATTTTGTAACATGTGGAGTGGATTAGACAGCAGGTGTGTTCCTAGTTCTTTACTTGCTTCATTTCCGTTTGACTAATGAGAAGCTACACACCTTGTATCTGAAGATGATCCTACTCCTTCATGAAGTAGAACTTCCCATCTTCTCCAAATTCAGACACTCTAATAAAAAATGCCAAAACCCAAGGATTTTGCATCTAGTCATTGATTTGTGTTTGGCTATTTTTTATTCTGTAAGTACACATCAGGATTGAATCCCTACACTCCAGAGATTATCAAGGAACTAACATTTCTCCACAGGCCTAATTGGCCATTGTGAGAAAGAAAAAGTACTCAAGAAAGAAAGAGAATAATTTCTTCATCAAGATAAAAATTGTTATTCTGCAGTTCCTTTGATGTTGAGAAAAACTTTTAAATAGCTTGAGAACTTATAGCATTTTATTTTCTTATATATATCATGTAAAGAGATTGGAAATTTCAGGCTTTTTTAGAATCTGCGCTTAAAATATAGCTATGACAAAATGAAAAAGAAACACTATAAAACTTTTAGTTTGGAATAAATAATATTTTAATCTATCGATTTAATGTCTAAGTAATGGTATTTTCACCCTTAAAATGTGGCAACAAGAGGGTTAATACTGACTGTTGTTCATCTTCTCTTCCACTAAGAAAACTAGGGAACAAAAAAACCTTCCAGAAAAAAAAGGAACAAACAAATAAACATGTGTTGCCACTTCAATAAAACTGAAGGACCTTACATAAGGAACTTCTTGCCACAGCTTATCGATGGTGAATTCTGACTAAATACAGAGCAAGGCTGAGGAAGTTCCTGGAAGTGAAAGCCATCAGGGACATAATTTTAAACTCAGAAAACCCAGAATCAAATTGTTATGATGTTGTATAGTTTTATTTTTACTCTCTCATTATGTTTTCGTTAGCCATTCACATCTAGACTTTATCGAACAAAATTTCTTGGGCTAAATAGACTTTGATCAGACATAATACATCCATTATAAGCTTATATCTTATATACAAGTTTCTCAAATACTAGAAAAGAACTTGGCAAAGCTTCTTTGAAATTATGCATTTAAATAATATTAATCAAAATTTTTAGCAAATATTTTCCAGGAAATTTTAGATATTGGACTAGGGTTCAGTCTAGTAAAGATTAAAATATGTTTTTAAAACTCATAATGAAAAACTAGAAAACTGATTGTCCGACTGTGGTAAGTTTGCAAAAGCAATAGTTTCACTGAAACCATAGCAAGATCTTGAAAATACAGGAATAAAATTTAAATGTAATGCATTTAATGTTTTAGACGAAAAATCTGTTTAATGTTTCATAGATGTTTATCTCTTTTGGTATTTTATGCCTTTTGTGCTGTATTCTTCTATGTTATCCTCTCCTTTGAAATTCTGAGTTAAACGAACAAGTCAGAGGTTCGTTTAACCTCTGATGTATTCCCATTTCAGTCCCACCTTTGGCTTTCTTTAGTCCTCATTTTAATTTTTCCAAAATTCGTTGTCAAGATCTGGTTGATATTTCTTTGGTCTTGGTCTGTGAGACCAACTTTACTATTCTAGTGTGAACAGCTACAAAGCTTAAGAAGTGAGATAACAATACCTGACAAGTGATTAAAAAATAGTTACCAGACTAAAAGATTCACTGTAATTTGGATTTATTTTTCACCAGAGAAGCTTTTTCATTCCACTAGGAAAAGTTCTTTCCTGTTCTTTGTAGGTTTTTACTTTAAAAAATTTTAGGTATTCATGGAAATAAATTAGCAGAATGAAACCTGGAACTACAATGATGTTATTTCATTAAAACTTCACAACTACATTTCTCTTTTTCCACTCCTAGATCTTTCCAGTAATTTAGCATTAGGTAGGGCTAGATACATGAAGAGAGCTATTGTTTCCTATTTGTATCACTGATTTTTGGTTTGTATTTTTATTTTGCGGTTATTGAAATCCATGACTTCTTTCTTTCATTCAGCCTGATACAAGCTCCTCTCTGTGTTGGTGACACACACCTTACAGCCAGAGGGCCCTCTGTACACAAGTTAGGCAACAAGGATTTCTCTAATTCCCCTTTCCTCTCCATCCCCCTCTGCATGCTGAATTACAGTGATTCTCCTCCATAGAAACAGCATATTATCTACACTAGACCTAGCACAGAACTCCCACATTTAAATATAAACTTTTAGCTGTAGAAACATGACCTTTTGAAAATTGACCTAATAATAGCCAGGACTTTTCATTCCCAAATTTTCTATGAATTTTCACTATGCCACTTGTGTGCATTGGGTTGGAGACTTGACTTGTTAGTGCTGAGAGGAATTCAAATGATGTATTTGTTACCCCATGCCTCACCCAGGTCTTTGTAGCAGCAGTAAGTAGGTTTTTATCTTGGGGTGGACCACACAGGATTGACAACAAAATTTCCCTTGAATAACACTGTTTCATCATTCCTGAGGAAGCCAAAGTCTAAATGTAAGTCCATTTTAAATGCTTCTTAATAAACTAACCTTTGTGAATGATTTACTTGTGGGCCCGGACTTTGTACCTCTACAGTTTAGATTTATTCTGGAAGGAAACTGAAAGGAGTGGTGTGATTTATATAACAAGAAGTAGGAAAAGAAAGGAAGTTCAATAATTAGTCTAGTATAAACTCTGTACAGTATAAATAATGAGCTAACACTTAATATTTGTCAGTTGGTTACTTTTCTGACTCTATTTTGCTCTTAGTAGGTATAATTAATTCCCTCGGGATCAGTTAGGCATCTCTGGCACCCTACAAACATTAATGAATGTATCCTTAAAACAGATCTTGAAATTTGGAGGTGGGTGATATGGCACATAAGAAAGGTAATTTATATAGACTCGAGAAATCTGTGGCAGAGCTGAAAACAAAAGCAGTATCTTACATTTTAAACTTTTCTCTGTTTTGTAGCCACAGGGGGTCAATTCAAATGATAGTAAAGTTAAGCAAAGCTGTTTAAACAGTTTATAAATCGTTAGTATTTTCATCAAAAGTTTTCATAAAGTCATGTTTAATGAACATTTAATTTAGTATAGCCAACCATTATGCGCTGCATACTCTAACTGATCATTATATCATGTATGTACTACACCCTGTCAGTCCATATTCTACCATTCTACCATTGGAGGTGTGGGCAGCATCCCTAGGAGCATAAGAGCTTGTCCCAGTGTCAGGCAGAGCCTCTGGTGTCAGGCAGAGCCTGCGCTGCACAAAGTTGTCTATTCCACTCTGTGAAGAAAAGAAGGATGAAAACTTGTCTTCAGGAGGACATTGGGAATTCCTTATCTGCTGTATAAAGTCAGCATAGACAGATCTGTGATCCTTCTTTTCCAGTGAAACACCTAAAGGAAAGACTAAGAAGAGAAGGCTGAGCAGATCTAAGTGAGCTCCGGGTTTGAGAGGTGAGATGGTGGCAAACAGACCTTTTCTGTTCCACCTCAATTCTCTCAACTGAGGAATTTAACTTCCATGTCTTCACTTGTCACACAATGGCTTCTAAGTGTTGCAGTTACACTAACTTACAGTGAGCAATAAAAAGAACCTGAAGCTCAAATTCTGTTATCTCAACAGGTGTGCAATGTTCTTGAAAACCATCACTCTTTACATTAGGTAAAGCAAAAATATAATTTCAAATTTCTTATAAGAAAGATTTTGCTGTCTTGAGGTTGCAATAGTTTAGGAAGTACAAACTCAGTAAATATATTGCTGACTTATTAAGTGATTCATCACACTTTGGAGATGCAATTCTTGTGTTATAAATAGAATCTTTATCAGTATGTCTTTTGTATCTACTTTTTCCTGAAGGCACTATGACTGGCATTCTTAGTTGATACATTTCTGGAAATAAGTTGTCCTTTTTGTTTGGTCTCAATTCAAATAAAGGAGAAGACACATAGTAAGATTTCAGATGCTTTTATGTCTTAAACACTTTTTGTAAGGTTGTTTGGTTTAAGAAAAGAAAAACAATAAAAACTTATTCTGATTTGATATTGTAAGTCCCTGATGCAAACATAAAAGGAGAAAGACCAAAAGGCATTTTGAATTTGCTGAGGTACTGTGAAGCTAATGAAGGCTGATCTCTTATGGATTTGTGTTCTTTATGACCCAAAACTTCCTGCAGCAGTAACCATGGCAAGACATAGGCAACAATTGGGAAATATTTAACGTGTGCTGCTGATAATCCTGAAGTACACACACTCTTTATTGCCATGCTGACAGGCCAGCCATCTGTCTGAGTGCAATATATAGTTCTGTCTGTCTGATCTAGGAGTCTTATCTGTCTGAATTTGATCTGTCTTTCCCACAATGGGGCTGCCAATTCAAATCTCTTTCCGATAGGTAGATGACTGTTTTCGCAAAACTTGCAGGAACTGAATTTTTTTTAGACTTTGTCCTTTCAAATTTGTGTGAAGTGTTCAAAGGTGATTAGGAAGAGAACACAGGGAGACAAATTAACAGATGGATAAGGAGGCAGCCAATGCAAATGCACACACCTTGTTTCCCGGGGAAACAGCAGCAGCTCAAAAATGACAACAGAATTGTCAGTCTTTCATAAGATTAGAGAAAACCCAAAATTTATCCCCTTCAGATCATGCAAGACATGTTGAAGTAGACGATTAGCAAGACAAACACCTAAAGACAGACAGGAAATAAGTGCAGTTTCTAGAATATAGAGCAAAAATCCTCATACAATGATATTGTCTTGCACATGAATAAGAATTCAAAAATCATAAATGTTAGGAGTTTAACAGTAATATCAACATAGAGTCATCTTTACCAAGTAGATATGTGGTGAGGGAGGGAAATCATCTCTCCCTAGGAAAGTGGCTTCCAGGGATCAAAATATAGGATTGCTTTGATCTGGTGGTGTATAGCCTGGATAATGAAGTTTTGATCCATACAGATTCCTCAGAAAGAAAACCCAGCTGAAGTTAGTACTTTTCATCCTGCAGAGTCCCTAATGTACACAACTATATGAAGAAAAATGGATAGTGGGACACAGTAGCAATATACAAGCAGACAACTTCCATACATTTTCTTCTCTGTGAGAAGCCCTAGAGAACCTCTAGAGTTGGAATCATTTGGAGGGATAATATTTTTTTTCCCATAGAAGGTCGTTTACTGATCTTATATGCTGAAAACAAGTTTAGTAGAGTAACCTGAGGCAACTACCCTTGAGCTCCTCACATTTAGGTGGCCATGGGACAGAGGCTCCTAAATCATATCGGTGACTTGCCCATCTTAAAATTAAGGTGACTACTACCTTTAGACTGTTAAAATGTCTTAGACATTTATAAGACAGAAGTCTTAGTCATTTAATTAAAACTTTACTACACGTATTTTGATCAGTGTAGCTGGTGCACATAGCATATTGCCCATGAACCTATTTGTAAAAAGTGACTTTTTTATTTGTACTCCATTTTTTCTTTTTTTTTTTTTTTTTCAGTTTTACTTACACAGGAATGACTAATAAATTGTCTGTAATGAAGTTAGAATATAGAGGCTAGCTTCTGTATTTGTTGGTCTTGTCCTTTGCTTTCTGTCAGTCATTTCCTAATGTCTTGGTGGTTTCTGTATCTTATTAACTAAACACTGTAGCATATTACTGAAATCAGTTTTCATACTTTGTTTGATAAAATAAGATAATTGTCAGGCATAGTAAATATAAGTTTCATCTCAGCTTATGCTGAAAAGTTTCTGACCCTTCAAAATACTGGGTGTGTTCAGTTAGCTAAAAACTGTGCTGCAGTAATATAATATATAATCTTTCTAATAAAATGCAGGCTGGAAAGTATGTATCTGTTTGTTGTCTTCATGGTTTCACAGTTGTTGAGAAATAGCATTCCTCTTTTAGTTTCCAGTCATAGACTTTTGGAAAACATTTCCAAAACTGTAGATAGGAATGTTTTCTCCTGTTCGTGCAGCGAACAAAAATAGCTGATGTTGATTATAACACTTTGCTTTAGACTCAAAGATTCAAACCAGAAAATACTTTCATATTCAGGAGTGGGGGGCTGGTACATTCTTTCTCATTATTCATTTTATAACCCTGGTTAGTTGGCACAATTTCCCTGTGGTATCCCGGATTCCATGTGATTGTTGAAATACAATAAAAGTATAGAGGAGATCAGAATCTGTTGCCATATATGATCATTAGAAAAGCTGATCAAGTTTTAGCATCTTGTCAGTCCCTATGAGTATCTGTGCACCATGAGAAGAAGAAGCTCTGCTGGGGTGATGGATTAGGAATGTTCCTGGTTTGGATTTTCTTGCCAAAAGAGAATAATAGTAGACTGCTTCTAAGTAGCATTTTCTAATTTAAAATTAACATATTAAAACATTATTAATTAGACCACTGTTTCAAAACTCCTGTCAAATAGACACCCAAGGAACACAGAGTGTCTGTGTGTAGTCAGTGTTGGTAGCTGGCACTGTATCTTTAAGGAATTCGTCCCATGTAATACAGAACAAACTTTAGAATTTCCTGGATTTTCTGTCTTGCAATTTTCCAAATGCTGGACCTCTAGCCCAACAGATGGTATCATATTTGACACCCAAACACCAAGATATATAAAATAATCTTTCATTTGAATAAGTAACCACTTCTAATAATTTAAAAAATCCTCTGTTCTCATCATAAAAAAAAATGGTTTTGCAGATGAATTTTGGTCCTGATGACACATGCCAATGCCACTCAATTTTCAAATCATTCATTAGACTTGATAATCCATGAGAATAAGCTCAATGTTCTCCA
Organism: Corapipo altera; assembly: GCF_003945725.1. NCBI lineage: Eukaryota > Metazoa > Chordata > Aves > Passeriformes > Pipridae > Corapipo > Corapipo altera. The sequence continues at coordinate 14,246,585 of NW_020884881.1, read as the reverse complement.
ACTATATTACGTATGTGTATTTTCATTTGTATTTGATTTTTTAATAAAGCATCTCTTTCAGCAGTTTTGTAGTGCCCTCATATTTTAATGTAGTTGAATTGACATGAATCCTACCAGCTGTGAGGGAGCAAAGGCTAATGGGATGACAATAAATATCCTCTACATAAGCCATTAAAGTTAATTAATATTTTCCGTTACATGAAAGGGAGAAAAATTGTTGTCCTAAGGGACAAATTAGGGTAAATTTTTTAGGACCTTTCTCATCAGTACAAGTCTTAGATCAAGGTACTGATCCTATTTTGACTTCTGAATCCAGAATCTCACTTAAAGACTTCATGGAAATGCTATGAAAAATTTTTATGTCTTTTTCTTTAATGAAAACTTTCATCATTGGCCATCCAAGGATCTAGAACTACCATTTACCAGTGTAAATGTAAATGAAAATGTGAATCTTAAAGTGTCTTTAAGATACTTAAGGTATCCTTCTAAATACTTTACTTAGCGAGATTTCAGAGGTGTGTTTTGAAATACCATTTCAGATAATTTTTTTACAAGAAATACACATATTTCATTACCAGTGTGGTGCTCAGTTCAAATGTATTCTTCCTTTAAATTTGCTGGGGTTTTCCCTGTTATAATGTCTATTGTATTTGTTTCACCTGTAGATCAGAGGAACACCTAAGAATTATTTTATGGTTGCTTGGGATAAGAAACTTCTACAGATTTGATAGAAGGAAGTAAACCCAGAATAATTTATTTAATTATTTTTAATACCAGGAAATACTTTCTGCTGTATTTTTTTCTACTTTATAGAAATAATTTCCACCTATCATTAGTCTCTTACAGAAAGAAGAATGAAGCCACAACTGTTAAAACTTTTTAAAGAGCTAAGCTCTCATCAGAGGTCAATTGGAAGTCAAACCGGACATTTTTAAAGCAATTGAATAGGAGAATATTCCATTATAGATGTCAAGATGAGATGTGACTAATGTCAGGAAAGTTAAAGGTTAGGGGCTAATCCACTGAGAAGTCATTCATGGATTATATTTAAATTGCTTCAGACACTTTTAAAAAGTGTGCTCCCTCACAAGATCTCGGCTGCCTTACAGGAGTTACAGCTCCATATGTAAGAAGACCTCCCTTAATATCTGTGTTAGCATTTAAATTGCTGAACTGGGCTTTTCCTTAAAAATAGAAGAAAGACCTTGGTAATTAATTAAAAATTATCTCTTCCAAAATATATTAATTTCGTAAGACCAATGTTTTCTAAAACCCATTTATTCTTTCAAAGGTCTTCTAAATTAAATCAACCCCATTAAAACATGTATCTGAGAGAGCAGAGTTCCAAGTATTGATGTGGTGTACAAATTCTACTATAAGAAAGACTATTTATTAATACATATATCTACATTTAATAAAATTGCTTCAAAGAATGTCTTTTGAGGGAAAATGTTGACTCATATATAGACTTTTTTCCAAATGAAAGCTGCCAGAAAATGAAATTAAATAAATATTTGAGAAAAATATAATGAATTTAAGCTCTTTTGGCTTAAGGGGGAAAAAAATAGTGTTTCCTTATATACAGAAGATACTGATTAAAATAGCAGCATAGCACACAGTTGAGGACTAAGCCATGCCCTTAGATGTCTTTGTAGTACTGACATGGAAGTTTTAGTGGAAAGAATGTCATTACACAAACTGGATTATGGCCAAAATACAATGAATCCATCTTGATACATTTTTATAGTGATTTCAAGAAAAAATAGTGGGATTCAGTGAATAAATGTAGATTTCTTTATTGTAGATGTATGATCTAGTCATCATTGCTCTGTTTATAGAGAGTAGACCTATATGGACACATAATTTTCATTGTAAAATATGAAAAAATATTAAGTAAATCCAAGATATCTACCCAAAATGGTGATAACCAGTTTGGGTAGAGATGATGGAGTGCTTCAGTACTACAGCATAATTAGGTAGAGAAAGAGAGATTTTCTTTCCTCCTACTACCTTTGTAAATATGATTTTTAAAAAAAGATGCTCAGACAAAAGACTGTGAAGAAGAGGAGGATATCCACTCCTAGTGGATATTCTGCATATCATGAAGATATCTACTAGGATATCCACTGGAAATTATTTGGCTTGACCCATGCAAAAGAGAAAATATCACTATTAATTATTACAGTCATGTCCAGCCAGACAGGTATATGCATATTAAAATATATATTTGAGGAATGCCTTCAGAATTTCCATTTGGGAAAATAAAGAAAACACTTTGCTTATACTTTGGGTACTGCCCTAATCTTTTAGGAGTTTAAGAAGTTTTCTGAATATATTGCAGAGACGAGCTTTGAGGTTACCTGCTAGAAAGACAAATAAATGGAACAAAATGCTTATGCAATAGCAGCGAGGGGTATTTTATTTGGAAAGAAGGGGGAAGAGCTTCCCTTTGGGGAACTAGCTATACTAATATTTGTGTCTGTTTGAAGCCATACAGCTGGCTTTTTCTTGTCTTTAAGCTGCATTAGCTGCATTGTCACAGATTAGCTAAGAATGTTTTGATCCCTCATCTATTTTCATCTTCAGTCCCAAAATGTGTCATAGCAGTGTTTATAATTGTTCTGATTTTCACAATATCATGATGCTGTATGTTAAGTTCATTGGGGGAAATATTTTTTGAAGAATACTCATTTTTGACAGTTTACGGACCTTGTTCCTACAACCATATAATAAAAGGTTGGAAAAGGCCTTCTGAGGTCGTCTGATCAACCCCAGCACTCACAGCAGGGCTAATTTTAAACTACAATAGCTCAAGGTAGCAATAAGATGTCCTCTCTGCCTTCTCTTTTACTATATGGAGGGCAGTTTTCTGACTTCTGCTTGGATATCACATGCTTCAGCCCCCTGACCGTCTTCTGGCCTGACCCTAGACTCTTTTAAGTGAAAGCGTAAAGAAAATAAATGAAAGATTAATTTACTACTTTCACTGTTTCTTAGATGTAAACTTGTTGCGGAAGATTTCTTCATTACACAGGTTTTAATTTCAATATATCTGCTTTCTTTCCCTAGTTGGAGATTTAAGAACTTCCATGAGATGGAAGCAAAGAGATGCTGGTTGTGGTGAGATTTCTGTCTGCTACTCTAAACAAAAACATGATTCCCAACATCTTCCTGTTTGTGAGTCTGTGTATTTCTTGTGCTTTTTCACTTGGACTGCAACTCTCTTGGATCAGGACTGTTTAATTGTGTTTCAGCAGCATTTAGAATAACAAAACCTTGCTCTGGCAATACTGACCTTGATGCTGTGGCACTGCTTTCCCTCCCCCCTTGTCCCTAGTTGCAGAGGTAGAATTAAGTAATGCCCCAGTAATGTGTCCTCTCAGCCACGGTGTCTCCTGGAGCTCTTCTGGCTTCCATGCCACACATTCCAAGTGCCTTAATGCGCTCCCCAGCCTCAGCATACAATTAATAAAAGTCTACAATTCCTGCTATGAGCAATTACTGAATCTCTGCTCAAAATATGCTCTGTTCAGCTGGAGTACCCCACTCAGAATTTATTAAGATTTGGCCCTGTTATCATATGTTTCCCAGCCAGGAACTATGAGAGTTATGACACAGGAGGAAAACTAAAAAAAAAAACAGAACTGACATTGATTCCTATGTGTGAATGATCTTTCTCCAAAGACTAGTAGCATAGCAACAAGGGTTGGATTCCTTTCCTCTTTTTTTCTCTATTTATATAGCCCTATTCATCTTTTTTTAAGACTGTGGTTTAAGTTGTGTGCTTCCTTCAGGGCATTTTGCTTATATTCAAAATAGAGGATGAGTTCACAATACCTTGTTCACGGTACTGACTTCCAAATATATTATGCTTATGATACTTAAATCCTGATGTAGCATCTGGTTTTGATGAAGTTTCTGCTTTTATTCACTAATGCTGTTGGTCTGACCAGGTCATCATGTGTGACTTCATCTGATATCAAAGTGTGGTTTAATTGGTTTATTTTACATCCGAAGCTCAACATCTCCATTTCACTCTTTACAACACTCTTGTGTAACTTTCTTCAGTAACATCAATCAAGAGCAAGCTGATTTTTAGAGGTGCATTTTATTTCCACTCTCAACTTGAGTTCCCTTTTTGTGTCAATACATTATTATCCTCTCCTAACCTTAGCAGTGGAGCAGAGCTTTCAAGATATGCATGAACATTAAGATGTGTAACATGATAATAGCAAGATCTCAGCTAAATTTTTTGATATCCCCCTCCCTGGACACTTTTGTACTCAGGGTAGGCATCAGGTCTCATTAGCTGGTGCATGAGGCTACTACAGTGGGGAATTTCTGGGTAGTTCCATGTTTAAGAACAGAACAGTCAGAAATTATATAGAAGCATACTGTGGTTTCTCATTTACCCTTCTGACAATTTGGCAGATACCTGTGTCAGCTTAGAATTCAAAGCCATGAAAAAGCTTTCTTTTTCCAAAAGAAAAAAACTAAAGATCAAATCCTTGACAAAATATGATTTTCTTCTTATACTGAGTGTTAAGAGAACCTTCTGATAGTGAAGCTGAAATCCTTTATTAAAAGGGAAAATGCTACCACGTATAGTATTTTTATTATCCAACTTCACTAAGCAGCTTTTACTGTGAAAAAGACAGGATGAATCAGAACAAGAACCTAGTTACATATTGACCTAGTTATTTGCAGAAATTTTGGAATCTGTAAGAAAAATCAAGCTCATGAAAGGAAAAAATCCCTAACTGTAAGTGCCCTATCAAACTATAATCATGTGAAATACTTCCTAATACAAAATTGTAGTGCTTTTCCATGAAACACATAGTATGACTGGTTCAGAACAAAATAGTTCAGCAGAAGCTCAAGGTATCAATTATTGTCTTTCTGTCAATCCAAATCCTCTTGCCAGAGCCAACCTGACTATTCACCTCTCCCCCTCAACCCAACTCCTAGTAGGCTTTTATGAGGTCCAGGTGATCTTCAAGCTATTATTTGATCCCCTGTCTCACATGTACAATCCTGAGGCAGCTGATTAGTTGCAGATGGAACTGCTTTAAATTTTAAGAACTTTAAGAACTACCACCTAATGCCAGATTTCAAATAAATGCCAGTGCTCTGACCATTTGTTTGATCTCCACATGTGCACATATTCAGAAATTGTTAATTTCATAGTTTCTATCTAGAGCTTTACTGAACTTGGGCAGAGACCAAAAACCCACACACCTTTCAGTTAGCTAAATTATACCATGGTGACAAGAATCAGGAGGACAAAACCAAAAGCAGACAATAGATTTAAATGTTATCGAATTTCAGTTGTCTAAAAAGATTCTTAACAGCAGAATCTGTCGGCATAATTCTCTCACTGCACCTAAGCACAAATAAAAAAGGGGCGGTTTTGTGTTGCTATTGTCAATGGACCACTTTTGAAAGTAAGATGGAACCTATTAGAATTAGTAGGTAGCAAATTTCATGCTCTCTGTCCCCAAAGAGAAGGACTACACTAGGAATGCTTTGGACCTGCATATCTGAAGGATGGTGTTAGTTATTTTGACCCTAAAAGTAAGTACTAAAACTGATGAAACTTGAATACCTTATGTCTTTTAAAGTGTTGTTCGGTTTTGTTGTTGTTGGCTTGGTTTGATTTTTTTTTTGACTTTTGGTTGGTTTTTTTGGGGGGGTGGGGTGGGCAGGAATTGAGTTACTTTACCCAACAAATATGCTGCTTGCCATAAATTAAAAATTATATTTAAAGAGTTCTCCTATGTTTTGATTCCTGAGTAACTGAAATAGAAATACCTCTGAACAAGAATATACTGATAAATTCAAACAGACATTTTGGTGTTCTAAATAATTTATTGATACTTAGAAAAGAACAGATAAATATGCAGGTGGCTAATTTTTAATGGGAGCCTCTCAACGACTTACTAAGAACATCTTCCTGTTGATTTATACATGTTCAGTTCAGTGCTCAGACAGTCATAAAGGAATTATCCTGAAGGAATGGGAGAGCTGCTTCAGAGTAGGTGTGATGTATACAGTGCAATGCACATGCCAGTGCTGATAGAGAGATTAAGTTTCTATCAAGGATTGTCAAGTAGAAATGATTTTTTTTTTCTCTTAGTCATACCAAAGTTTAGTCAGAGGGTGAAAAATACAGATAAAGGATTCAGAGGAGATTTTGAGCAGGCATAATTTGTATAGTTATGTAAGAACACATGGATGAGAAGATTTTTATGAGTGAGTAAAACTTCAAGAATCTGTTGCAATTTCAACAAGGTATCTTTAGTATCGGGTTTCCTTCGACTTCATATGTGGTTCCACTTCCTTTGGTTGAATTTAAAGAAAACTTATGAATGAAAATAATCTATGTTGGAAGTCAAACAAAATTGTGATGTTAAGTATATACGGCTGAGGATAGTTTTTTTCCAAAATAACTTGTTCATATTAATGTGAGTATAATAGAGACGAACTGAGCCTTTGGTACATTCATGTGTCACCAAGTCAGTCTCATCCCAAAACACATGATCCTGTAATGGGTTATAGCTGTCACATGCCAGTATCTCCAAACAGGCCAGGTTATTAAAGCAAGCTCTGGGGACAAGTGCTCCCTGAAATGCAGTTTCTTGATGGAGGAACTGAGGAATACAAGCCCCGTCCAGTGCAATGGCAGGCACTACAGCAAAGCACTTAAATACCTCTGTAACTTAAAGCAAACAGTAAAGCCCCCTGAGTTCCAAGAGAGTTCTCACACACCTTAAAGGAGACTCACTTTTCACCACTTTGCTGTCCCTGGTAAGAATAGCCAAGTGTATTTTTTGAATCTCTAAAATAGAATTAAGCTATTTTTAGTATTTTTATTCCTTCACTGATATTCCTATTTGGTGGATTATTTGGACTGGGTAGTCCATTACAAATCCAAGCACTGTACACAATTATTTAACTAATTCATTTGTTGTCTTTATGCAACTAATAGGTAGTAGCATTTGTCTGCTGAGGTTACTGTGCTGAAATCCTCAAAGAATACTTCAGCAAATAATGTAGTTTTACATAAAACAACTGAAAAATCCCAAATCACTGCCATGAGTTTATTATTAATTAATTATTGATATTTCCCATTATTTTTTCTGACCAAAAGAACTTACCTTGTTATCTCTTAGCCTGGCTGCAAAATGAAGATTTTTATCCCATTGCACAAATAAATCAATGCACCACTATTCTTTGTTAAAACTAAGAACTAAATAAAGGAGTGATTTTCCTGATGACTTGTAAGGAAAGACTGAATTCATTTCACTATTTTGTTTCTTTTGCTAAGTTAACATGAGTTAAAAAGACATAGTTTTATTTTTATCATTCTGTCAAGTAGGTTTCACATGTTACAGACTGGGGACCTGAAATCTTTGCAACTGAAACTGAAGAATGTAAATAATTCTCAAGATCCAGACCACTGAACTCTTCTGTGTAACTGTCTTTGTGTGTTTCTTTAAAAGTTTGAAATACTCCTGAATACCTTGAAAACAGCAGGAAAACCAAGTAAACAATAAATTAATCCACCCACCAACAAGATTATTTTTGTCTACTTTCTGAAAAATGCTACCCTACTCTCCCAAAAAATAAAAAGGAACTATGAAGGTGGAAGGTTAAAAAAAAATAAAAATCCCAAATGGAAGCTGTCTGTGTTTAGCATATCTTTTGTCAGTTAAGCCTACAGCAACTTACTTGACTAAAAGGAAGCAAAGCTACAATTCTTATCTTCCTATCTTCTCATAAGTGTTCTTCAGGAAGATATTCTAAGCAAAATCATTCACAGCTAACTGCAGATGAAAGGACAATATAAATAGAACACAGTGACAGTTCTTCTGCTCTGTAAGATTCCACCTATTCTAATCTGTTTTCACTTAGTATCCACCTGGCCTATTGTCTTGAGTTCTTTTATGTTTTTTGACCATATTTAACGTCTTCCTAAAAAGAAAAAAGAAAGAAATTTCTGGTATTATAGTCAGGACTGTGGAATAAAGGGATAAATACAGTTTCGGTGTGCAGATCAACACTGACTAAAAACACTACTACCTTGTATAAACAAATCAAAGGGAAAAAAAGTTTAAGATCTGTATAAACTCTGGTTAGATATTTTTGTCTGTAGCAGGTGTAACACTTTAAATTTTTCTTTAACATTCTTGGTAAGAAAGCCCTCAGTAAAGCAGGCCTCTCCACCTCTCAAGCTGAAGTTAAATAAATAAAAAGCTATTTAATGGTAGCTCTTAATGCATGTTGACATAGTAGATAATGGCTGATCCAACATTAAGAATCTAATGAAAATCAATGTAAGCATGATGTATGACCTGGAAAATGCACCTTTGACTTTCTAGTGTGTAACTTTGTATCATGAAGTCTTGAAAAGTTCTTATATGTCAATAAATTAGAAAAAAAATTGAGGTAGTTTTGACTTTAACACTTTGTCATTTCTTTTTATTTTCTAGTTAGACTTTAAAGGCATCAAAGCACCTAATCAAACCCCAACTATAAGCATAACAGTGTTAAGCAAATGTTTCAAAGTAAGCCAGTTTACTATTATGCTTTGTTAAACTGGAAATGGATTATCAGGTAGCATGAAGTGATTTATCATCATCCTTCAGTCTACACCTGCAGTGATGGTGAACAGTGGTCCAACAAAGTCTTTGTACCATCATAAGTGCCCACAGATGATGTGGTGTCCCACCCTTAGGGGGAAGGGAGCACCCAAGATTCGTAGATGCTTGTGATCAAAAGCAATGATGAAAGTCATAGAGTTCACAAAACCATATAAAATTTTATTAGTAAATAAACACACTTGGAAATTAGTATAAGCTGGTCCCTAATCTCCAAGTATAAGCACACTGTAGTGACTTTTGGATAAATGAGCAGGGTGAAAGGGAAGAGAAAGATGTATTAAAGAGGAGAGAGAAAGAAAGGAAGAGACATCACCAGTGGTGGTTCCAGTATGGATCCATCTGATGTGGTGTCCAGGGTCTTGGGGTGCACACACACACGTACTTTGTGGGTGTACCTTTTTATAGATAAGTTTTCCCTGTCCTGTAGGTAAGTCTCTTGCTTTCTATGCAAATTAGTTATCATGTACAGTCCATTTGTCTAGGTCTGTCTGGAAATGGGTCTTGGGCAGTCTTATTCCTCCCCTACAGCCCATGCCTGTTTCCAACCTCATCCATGCACCTGTGCTGGACTATGTTGTTCTTATCTCCAGGAGCCAGAACAAGGACGTTTGTCCCAGAAAAATGTTTCTCTACCTCCATATGATCCCCTTCTCAAACCACATGATGTTCTTTCTCACAGTGTGTTATTAACAACAAACCTTTGTTGGTTCCATAACCATCCAGATATCGATGTTTGAGACATCCACATTAGCCCCCTTATCTTTTAGGCTTTTACAGACGGAGAGATAATTAACACTTTCTGCTTTAGCCAAGGTCTTCTTTACACCCCTCAGTGTTTCATCTAAATGGTCTCTACTAATATAACCATCAAGTTGAGCCAAATGTCAGCACTTTCCTTTTGACCTGTCTATGCTGGGGTCAAATGTGTAACTGCAGGACACGAAGAAATATTAGGAGTGCTATGGACCAGCTGCCCCAGGTAGTAAAAGCCACTTCCTGGTAAGCAGCACAAAATATCAAAAGAATTTCATGGTGCAACAAATGCTGCAGGTCTAAGGGCACAGTATTCCACATTCTAGGTGTATGATAAAATCAATTAGAGGTAGTTTTACATGTGTTTCAACACACATCCAAGCCACAGAACAGACATATCCTAAGTATATCCTATTGAAAAAGATTAGGAACAAACTACTCCGTAGATGACAAACATGAGCTGCAGTAATGAAAATCATAGCTTAAATAAAACCAAGCTGTTGTGGACCCAACTCAGCATCCTTCCTCTGCAAATAGCCTGTGCCAAAGGCAGTGGGAGAGCTTGCCTCTATAAATATGGAAAGATCATGTCAATTCCTTCCTATAATAGTCATTAGTCTTTAAAAATATGTAAGAAGTAATAAAAAAACAAACAGTGTTTGTAAGCCAGTGTTACTTTTACCCCCAGTGTAGGAAATTTAAATCCTCTCTATTTCTTCAAATAATAAAATTCATCATTTTTTTTCACTCTATAAAATAATTAAATCATTTAGTAAACTTTCATATTTGTTTTTTTTACTTGTTGTTTCTAACCTGAAAATCTATAAGTCCTTTGTTATGAAAACTCCACAACATTCCTTCAGTACTGTGAATCCAGGCACAACAACTTTGTGTTATTTCAATATTTGTGTCTGTCAGTGTGTCCTGCCCAGATTGACACAGAGGAAGATGGAAGCATAACACGTAAAGTAATCATATTTCTGCAGGCCTTGAATCTTCCCCATATTTTCCATCCTTTAAAGAGGCGAAAGCGGTGGCCATGTTGGGAGCCGCGGGGCGCGGGCCATGCTGAGGCTCCGCCGGGACCGCACTGGGTGCTGCGTTTATCGGGGAGCGGCGTTCGGGGCCGCGGGGGAACAGCGCCTGCCGCGCCTCTTTTTTTTTTTTAATAGGATGAAGTTCAATAAAGCCAAGTACTGGGTCCTGCACTTTGGCCACAACAACCCCATGCAGCGCTACAGGTTGGGGACAGAGTGGCTGGAAAGCAACCAAGTAGAAAGGGACCTGGGAGTACTAATTGACAGGAAGCTCAACATGAGCCAACAGTGTGCCCAGGTGGCCAAGAAGGCCAATGGGATCTTGTCCTGTATCAAAAATAACATGGCCAGCAGGAGCAGGGAAGTGATCCTTCCCCTGTACTCTGCGTTGGTGAGGCCACACCTTGAGTATTGTGTTCAGTTCTGGGCTCCTCAGTTCAGAAAGGATATTGAGGTGCTGGAGCGGGTCCAGAGAAGAGCAACAAGGCTGATGAAGGGACTGGAGCATAAGTCCTATGGGGAGAGGCTGAGGGAGCTGGGGTTGTTTAGCCTGGAGAAGAGGAGGCTCAGAGGTGACCTCATCACTGTCTATAACTACCTGAAGGGAAGTTCTAGCCAGGTGGGGGTTGGTCTCTTCTCTCAGGCACTCAGCAATAGGACAAGGGGGCACAGGCTTAAGCTCCACCAGGGGAAATTTAAGTTGGATATCAGGAGAAAATTCTTTACAGAGAGAGTAATCAGGCATTGGAATGGGCTGCCCAGAGAGGTGGTGGATTCACCATCCCTGGAGATTTTTAAACGCAGATTGGACGTGGTACTGAGTGCCATGATCTAGTAAATGGACTGGATTTGGACCAAGGGTTGGACTCGATGATCTCGGAGGTCTTTTCCAACCCAATCAATTCTATGATTCTATGATTCTATTCTAAGAATGGTGTCTCCTCCTTCATGCTCATTAAATGAACTCAATTTCCTTTTATTAATACAATCCCAAAATCTACTGAATACTTCAGACCTCTAAAGGTTTCCTAAAAGTGTAATTTTATTCAATGTTCCAGTCCTTTCACATTCCTGTCCATAAAATCCTGTACTGTTTCAAGTCATTGCCAAAATTTGCAATGAGTACATTTACAGCTGAAGCTTCAACCTATTTTTATATTTGATAATTGTTCCATGGAAGACACTGCTTAACAGAAGTCGAGATACTTTGACAAATTGGTACATACTTTTGGTCACCACTTTTGGTCACCACTTTTAGGATTCAACTTGTTTTCTAAATGTTACTGCTCACTTTTCTAGATTGTAAGAAAGAGGTAAGAAATTATTGTAAATTTCATAATGTCATGAAACAAAAACAGATGAAGGCATAAAATGGGAATAAAATGAATTTTTTTAACCTGAACATTATACATTTGGAAGATAGTTTCCATAAAACGCCTAAAAGAAACAGAAAGCATAGAAGATATTTATATGCAACAATTTAAGGTCCCTATATATTTACTTTTGTGGGGTTTTGATGGGTTTGTTTGTTTGTTTGTTTGTAAGTTGATAACAGGTTATTCTTGAAATCAATGAGATTTGCCCTGGGTGTTTTCTGGATTTTTCTTGATCCTGAGTATCTGAGCCAAAGCACTTAATTTGGGAACTAGAAAACTGAGTGCCATATGAACTCAGTACTCTCTGCTCCCTTCTTTTGCTGTCTGGAGCAAACAACCTAAGGGAGTGAAACAGTCCCTTAAGGTTTTGCTTAGCTCACATAGTTAGTAGACTAAACTTCCTCACTCTAAGTCCTTCATTTTAAAGGGAGCCAGTAAGTGTGGCTGTCATCACTCTTATGCTTTCACTTATGCTATTTTCCAGATTTACAGCTTATCAGAAGTTTTAATAAAGCATTTGGCTTGCTATATTCAATGCTATAAATGTTTTGATATAGTATTAGACTTAAAATAATAACAAGATTTTTAGTGCTATTATTGAACATAGTGAGAACAGAGAGGTTAATGTGAAGAATATTGCATAAAGTAAAACAGAATATGTAGGAAAATAAAGGTTTGGTATTGGTTGAGACCCCAAGAATGGAATTTTCCTTATACATTTTATCGTGAATCTGTTCCTCAATTAGTTTCTGCTTTCAGTCAGTCTTGAACTGTTACTACAAGAGTAAAAAAAATGCATTTACACACAGACTATACATAATTCTTTGCCAATGCAGAATAACTGTAGTGTGTTTTCATGTAGGTTATTATTTGCTTTGGCAGTTTTCCCGTTTCTGACAATTTTCCACTGCCTCTTGAAAGTTTCTTTTTTTTGACAGCTAACCTAACTTAGGCCCAAAGTCAAGAGATGGTCCAGCTCTAAAGCATAGAAGAGAAAATAAGACCTGGATTTTTTTATATTTCATTAACTTGTTCCAAGCATCTCAAATGTTGGTGGTAGGTAAATATGCTTTGGTTCAGACCTTTACTGCTGGACTAAATTAAAGATTATCTTTTCTCTATTTTCAACATCCTCTTTTTGACGTTAATAAATATTTTTAAATTATATTAACTCAAATATCGCTCATTAAATGTGATACACTGGTTCTTGTTGATCAAGGACAATTCATTGCTTTAAAAAGTTATGTTAAAAAATCTTTTGGAGAGGTCTTTAAGATAGTGTGGCTTTAATTAAGAAATTAATCATTAGTAGTGGTTTTTGCCTTCCAATTTTTTTGTGAGTTAAAACTTGAAACTTTAAAAATGCAGATGATATATTCCCGTATTGGTTTTACTTTCACCAAAGTCAGGAAGTTCGTAATGGTGGTTCTCACCACAACTGTACCTTGGCCTCAAACATATATTTCATAATTTATTAGATATCTTATTAAATTCCTATGCTCAAAGTAAAAACTGTATATCAAAGAGAATTTCATCTAATTTCTTCACAACCTTTATATCCAAAAATACATTGCTCTTGTCTGTTATAATCTTCTCATTCCTATGTTCCACTTATGAATGCCAGGGTTTATTTAATTCTATTTATGTATAGTCATGCTGATATAGCTTTATGTTAGAGCATAAGGAGATTGTTTTTTTCTTTTGACTTGATGTAAGAGATAAATGATGAAGATGTAGGATTTGCTCCATAATTTGTGATTTATCCTTTGCTCAACCCCAATGTTCTAAGGGTAAAATTCTTACTTTTGAGCTTGAGTAATGGACATTTTACCAACAGATTTATCATGTACCACTACAAGGTCTTTTAGACTAATTTGACTGACAGTGTTGAATGACATAAAAGTAATATCTGGGCCGAAGAATATTATCCGATAGTCTGTTAGGATACCAGATTGGAAAGTGAATTAATTTAATATACTCCTGGTAGTCTCTTACTCAGGAAATATATTTCAGCTTTTGAAACTATTTTCACTAGTCTTACAAGCTGAAGGTTTCACGTCCTGCTGATTTTCTGCTGTATAGCTGTTACATGATAGCATCTAGTTTTGACCTTTGTGATGATGAATTATATCATATTGGGACATTCATCTTAAATACCTTTGCTAGGAGATTCATATCCATTGAGAAAGGTGGGGGGGAGAGATTTATTTTATATTGACCATACCTCAGAAGTTTAGTATCAGAAAATGAACACAGAGTTTTCACATTCTTAGTTCATGCTTTTTTAAAAGGGTAATATTAATTCTGAATCTTGAGTTTTAGCAAAAAAAAAAAAAAAAAAATTAAGGTTTGATTTCATTTGAATACTGCAGGATAATTATCTGAATTGATTTTTGAAGAATTTTCTCTCTGGTCCAAGAGAAGACAGAATTTGGTAGCAAGGTAAATGGGCCTCAGAGGGGACTTACTTACCCCAGAGTCTTCTTTTCAACTGCAACCAGATCTTCAAATCACAACCCATACACCCTACAACAATAAGTTAACTTCCCACAGAGAAATATCCTCCTTTCACCACATATAATGAAGTTCTATGAAATGCTATGAATCCAGTATGACTAAAATACATGGGAGAATGACTGATTTCACTGTATGTAAGAATTAAAATTATAATTTATTCTTTGAAGGAGGAGACAGTTTTTAATTTATTTTTTTTCCCCATATGGAAATGACTTTTTCTTGTGATGGAGGAATTTCATGAGATCGTATCGGTCTTAATAAACTCTGGACAGGAAGAAAATCCTGAAAACAAATTCACTGTCTTGTGGTGTAGGTACAATGGTAGGACCACCAGTCTATACAATGCAATCCCTGAACATCATCTCATTAGCTTTCTTCTTGCATTTCAGCATCCACAACACAGTTATTAAACAGTAGACTTTCTAACATAGGTTATTTTGACATGAACTACAGAATTAACATTTTCGTTTCAAAGTAGTGTACAGAAATAGGGGATCACTATGTGTTATTTTAAACATTTTATGGAGAATTTGTGTTTTGGTAAATCATTTTTCATTGTGTAGCATCCAGCCTAAGTATTACTGTATATCATGGAGTAATGTTTCATTTAAAAAATGTGTGGTTTCAGTGTACTTTGTGCTAGAACATGAATTATAAACCAAGTAGCACCTCATAAGCCTAAGAAACAGAAAACACTAGAAGCCAGATGCTTTCTAGAGAGTATGTAGAAACTTCATTACACAAATCCATTTTGTGCTTAATTAAGAAGAAGATACAGTGTTCTCATTTGTAATTGTGTCCCTTTTTTTCTTCCATTAAAGAGGTCAAAATGACAGAACCCGGTTAAGGGTTGCTAAAATGACAATTTTCCTACTCAAGGAGATTCTATACTGATGTAAAGGCTGTAGTGCGTCCTAATAAAGACCTGCAACAGAGGCAGAGGAGAAGCTAGAAAAATAACAGCACCTATAAAGTGTTGGTCTAAAATACGAGCTGAGCATATGAATAAATGATTTTGGAGTAGATAATTAAAAACAGAAAGAGAATAGGAATGTCCTCAGAGCAAAAGAGGAATCAGAAATATTTGTGATATTATGAGAAGTGAAGGAATTCCTGAAATAAAGAAATGTATGAAACAAAAGAAAGATAGTAAGGCAACTGTCGATGGAAAGGACTTGGAAAGTTACAGATAATTTACAAGAGCAGGTAAATATAGAAAAGAAAATTAATTAAATGAAGAAATAAAACTCTATCTCTACACAGTATCAAAGAAAAAGTTAATAGCTAAACAAGAAGTAAACCTGGAGAGAAGGTTGATTAAGCAGATAAAATTTAAGTCTACATGATTTTCCAATATACTACTGTACATAGACAGATTTAGAAGGAAGCTTCTGAGCTTAAAATTCCTGCTTCTGAGAAGACCAAGATTAATTTTATCTGAGTGATGCAGAAATACCCTCCACTTGAAACTAAACACTGCCAAAATTCTTGAATTCTGTGATCATAAATTTGGAAAAAGATGAATTATTGTGCAGGTGCCTTTTTGAAATTTTGTCAGCTAGAAAAAATATTTACTGTTCTATTCTTGCTTATTTTCTTTAATATTTCCCCTGGAGAGCTGTCAAGAACAGCATCTCTAATTACCTTTGTTGGCCAAACTGTTGAAAGAGACAGGCTTGCCCAGACTTCATTAGAGAGCTACAGAGAGGTGTGTAGAAACATAGAATAAATTAAAAATACTGTTAGTTGAATAGTTCCAGCAAAAGTTGTGAAAACATAAAGAAAAGCCAAAATTATGCAGGGTTTGAAAGAAAAAATGGTTGGGATCCATGCTATAGTGAGATTAGTTAGAAGGTGTTCTCTGTGGAAAAGAACAGTTTTGGAGTGGATAGGTTTTTAACATCTCTGTGTGTTCTCTCCCATTCTCAGTGACTAATATCTCAGAAATTACAAATAAAAATGCACATTTAAATAAAAGTATCAACAATGCCTGTGGTGATATTTTGTAGTCAACATTTCATTATGAAAAGGAGAGAGTAAAGAACAAATTTGGAAAAACACAGATATGAGAATTACTATTACAGAGAAGAATTTTTTGTGAATGAGAAATTTAACTCAAGACCAAATTTTCTAAAGTACATAATTTTTGGTTTTAGAAGACTTATAAGCTTTTAGTACTATGATTATGTTACACTGTGTAGCAGTCTGCTATGCAGCAGACTATGAACGAGATCTAAACGTTTCGTTAAAGTTTACTGAACTAATGTCTATCACAAACAAGAGCTACTGACTCTTAACATACTGTATACTCATGGTGAACATGAAGATCAATATGCTTAAAATATTTAAGTCAAAATGCCTCACCTTATGTTTGTGAAAGGATTTGCATTGTTTTTCTTCAGCACTGTCTCTGAGCCCTGTATCTGTAAAACTGAAACATAGGAGTCCTCTAAGGCCAACCATTTACTGGGGTCTGTCATTGAGCCATTCCAAGGCTGATTCTTCCAGTTCTGAAACAGGAGTCTGAGTGAAACAACCCCCCATTTTAGTCTGGTAGTACCTTCTTCCTTACCTCTCAGTGCTGGAGGATCCTGGTCAAGGATTATGATAGTTCAATGAGATTTATCTCAAAAATTTACTGAATTCTTTATATCATGTTTAGCATGGGCTTCTGGGAAAACTAAAAAGATAACTTGTTTTTTCCACACTCTGCCAAGTGTAAGGACAGGATAGTTCACCACCAGACTTAGAGGCAGCAAACAGGACACCTTGCTGTTTGAAACCCTGTCTGAAACAACACAGAAACTGCTTTGTACTTGTGGGGACATCAAACAGCCCCTCCTTACTTACTATGGCTTTCCAGACCTTCCACCAGTGTCAACCACTGAGAACCAGTAAATGGAAACACATTCTTAAGAGGTAAACATAATGGTCATTTCAGCATTATATGTTTACTGAATGCATGTCTATGTTAAAATAAGATTATTCAAACAGCCTCTGACAATTAAGGAATTAAAAAGGTTAAGTTTACTTGTGTAAAGATAAATAATTATCTTGTGGTTATATGCCCTATGGCAGAAGAAAAAATTACCCATATATTCATGGCTAATTTATAAGCCATATTGAGCTTATAAATTAGACTGCATCATATATCAAATGAAAAGGAATGTCTCCTATTTCCTAATTTGAGAGTTCATGATTTACACAGATTTTTTGATGCCTATTATCAACATTTTAAAAATGAGACTGATTAAAATAACAACTCTATTAAATTACCACTCTCTTGACCGCTAACAAGTTTGAACTTTAGATACATTGTTCAGACATGTGGACCAGCATAGGTAAAACCTTATTAACTGTCTGCAATCACAGGTTGTGATTCTTTATGTGGGTGAGATAAATGAATACATTTGCCCCTGAGATTCACTGAAAAAATTGTGAAGACAAATACAGGGTTCAAACTATACTCCTCGTTCTGTCTCAAACCTTCTTATCTCTTTTAAGATTCAAGTTGCACCTTTCAGATCCTTTTAATTCCACTTTATCTCTTCCCAATTTTAATTCTGACCAGAGAGCTCCCTGCCTCTTTCTGTTTGAGTCAGATTTTCCCTGTATGTAGGTTTGGTGGCTTTGTTCCTGCAACTGTTTCTGCACCAAACACAAAGGTCATATTCCATTTTGTTTCCTACCATTTTGAATGCTTAAGGCAAGACCTTCCCGAAGAAAGCAAAGATAAGAATTTAACATAGTCACATAGTGTTATTCTCAGACTTACTCTCACTTGTTACAGTTGGGGTTTTTTATTTCATTAATGTGAACATTTTGGTATGACCAAAACCTTCAGAGAAAAGATGAAACCTATGGCAGACTTGTGGAAGTTCACTCTAAAATACCAGCTTTGTCAAAACTGCAATCAACTAAATGCAAGGTTTCATGATGAAAGTTACTGGGTGCTCTTATTAACAAGAAGTTATACACCACCCTAGAATACGAAAGTAGGTGAACTATATTTATACTTTGCAAGTACAGTTCCTGAAGTAACTGTGAAACAAATTTGTTCTCAGGTCATCCAGCCCTCCTCTGCTTTCTTTGGTTCTGAAATTGCTCTGACAGGTTTCCAACATCCATGTTTCCTTTCACCTCACTTCCCAAAACACACTAATCCTGCAGCCAGGACTCTCTGGCCTCACATGAGTTGAGATTTACTGCTGTGAGATTTTGATGCCAAGCCCAGGAAGGTGTTCTTCCACCAAGAATAACACACAGCATGGGGCAAGCTTCCTGTCTGGTCTCACTGCTTCTGCCATTTTGGACTGGCATAAGTGGCCTCTGCAGAAAGATTCTACTCTTGAGATGTGAATTGTCCTGATGCCATTTTCCTCTGACAGACTTCAGTCCGAAAACTTGTTCCATTCTTAATGGTTTATTACCAAGTGGAGCTTACAAAAATAGCACAAAGAGACTGTTTCCACAGAATCACACAATGGGTAAGGTTGGAAGGGACCACAGTGGATCATTAGGTCCAATCTTCAAATACAGTTACACACATTATAAAGAAAGTACACTTACGCTTCCAATGTGCTCTTGACATACTTCAGCAGTGAATAAGCAAGTTGTGAAACTTTAGTTTGCTATTGTAAAAGGCAAAATGTAATGCTTTTAAAAGTATTCAGAGAACAAATACATTCCTTTCACAAAAATTTTGTTTACACATGACCAACACATAACAGGGCAGAATTATCTGCTATTCAGCAAACTGGGCTGAAAATTTTACTTATCTCCAGCTCTACCTTTGAGTTGCTAGATAATTTTAGGAAGAAATTTTTCATTTCTGTGTTTTAGTTTTTCTTCAGGGTGACCATGAAGAAGTTAGATATTTAAACAAGTGCTGCAGATGGTATACCCCACGTTCATGATGTCATTTATCACATGATAATATTTGCTAATGGAAACATCTTTACTTGGCAACATCCCTGTGTTTTTATCTGTGAGTGAGCCAAGAAAAGTAGAAAGTAGGTATTATTTATTGAATTTTTTTTATTAACATAGAAGTAGTTTCAACAAAAAAAAAGTCACTTATTATGATACTCCCTTACGCCTGATGAATTTACAATCATCTAAGATATAAAGGGAAGAGGAAGAAGCACTGCTATCTCTTTTCAAGAGGTAGAGTTATGGGCTTAGACAGACAGACAAGTTCCCACAGAGATAACAAGCTACTGAAGAGCAACCAACTTGTTTTAACTGTCCTTTTGTATTCTCTTGGTTTGTGGCAAATGTGAAGTAATTCAAATAATCCTCATCCTCTTTCATCACATATTTTGTTGAGGACCAAAGAAATGTAAATCGCTTCACACTTGTCACAAGCTAAGAGATTGGAGATAAACGTTGTTGCAGATCAGCTATATTGGGCAACTCATGGCACCATGGCTTTCCATGTGTCTGTGACTTGAGACCCAGGCTGACTTTCTGTGTCAAACACTAAATCTACATTTTTTGAGCCTTACTCCCATGTCTAACCTAAAGATAAAATCAATACTGGTTTTATAGCTTTGCAATAACTCAGGAAAGCCGAGCCCTAAGGTATAGCTGGCCTGAGAAAGTAAAAAAAGAAATCCCAAGTCTTGAAAGAGTTAGCTTTCCAATCATCACTCATAGATTCCAGAAGCTTGCATATTCTGATAAGCAACTAACATTTGGAAAATTTCTTTCCATGAAAATAAAGTTGAAATGTTGGAGGTTAGCCAGTTCTCCATCACTATTCTTTATTAACATAGTGTTATTCCAAACAATAATCATTTATCTGATAAGTTTATGATTGTATCTAATAACAAATCTTGAGACAAGAGAAAAATTCTAGCAATGCATCTGCAGCAGCTTCTGAGTTTTAGTATGGTCACTGTGATTTTTAAATCATTACTCCCACATACCTTGTGTTTCTATTTTGATTTGTGGGGAATAAATATTTTTTAGTTGTGGTTGGTTTGGTTGGGTTTTTTGTTTTTGTTTTTTTTTTTCCCATAAAATATCAGAATGGAGTTTGACACTGGGAAGAGAAACTGAGATCATTATTGCTTGGTCAGAGCACCAGCATAATCAATTACAGTTTTTCTTCTTCCAACAGACTGTCAATTATTTTGACTCAGGAGAAAAAGGTTGTCAGGTGCTAAGTTTTGTAGCATTTTAATGGTAGTATCATAGAAACATAGAATGGATTGGGTTAGAAGGGATCTTAAAGATCATCTAGTTAAAAATCCCCTGCCAAACCAACCTTCTGTTAGACCAGGTTGCTCAGAGTCCCAGGTTGCTCAAACTTGGCCTTGAACACTTCCAAACATGAAGCATCCGCAACTTTTCTGGGAAGTATATACATAGCTTTTATGCTCCAGAAAAAAAAAAAAAAGGTGGGTTTTTAAAAATTACAATAAGCCAGCTTTAATGAAAGCAAGTTCACTATTATTTCCTTACAAATGTCCCAGCATCACTCAGTGAAAATCTTGCAGTATGATCCCTCTGATTGCTTAAAAACACAGGAATGCTAAGATCCATAAGGTACATGACTCCTGAACTAACCTGTGGTCCATATTCTACTGAAGTAAACTCTGAAATTATATGTAACAGCAGTAACAGTTCCTCATGAGGAATAAAAAATCAACACAGATCTCTACTACAGAAGGCTTATTGTGAAGTCTATTCACCACATTATCTAATTTAAGCTAAACTTGGTGCCTGGAAATAACTCTATTTAACTGTCTTCGAAAAAACTGTCTGGAAGAAGATTTGCATTTGTTAATGTGTAAGTGAGAATATCTTCTTTTGGGTGGATACAATGATTTATTTCAGAACTTGATTGGTTGTGCTTCTGAATATTTTCAACTCACTTAAGCCCTTTCCTGTCTTCCCCAAACTCTACCCTCCAAACCTCAGTCTTTCACGTGTTTTAGTCTTTGTGATGGGTGAGATGTGTGTCATATTTGTTCTTGAACATGCATTTTCCTCTTTCAAGATTAAGTGAGATGGAATCACCTGGTGGCAAAGATGGAAATTCTTAGAGACTTCAGGAGGTGACAGGTAAAAACTTTTAAATGTGGGACTGGGGAAATGCAGCTCAGACATGATGAAGTTGCTATGAAAAACAAGGACTGATCAGCCAAGGTTTTGATGAAACAGATGAGAGACTCCCTAGGGATTAGAGCGTGTGCAAAGTTCCAAAGATCATTGAGTTAATTGCAACATCACATGAAAGCAGAGTTCTACTTGCAAGGGCTCATGGGAAGAGGGGAAGTTGGTTCAAAAATATTTCTTTTTTTTCTATGATCCACTGATAAAAAAAGTTCTAAAATATTCCTCTGTACAAAAAGAACTTGTAAATTCTAGTTTTCTTTCTTATAAAAATGTAACTTTTATTGATTTTAAAACTATCACTTTCGTCTTTCTCTGTCTTTCTTTCTGTGTTTGTGTGTCTGTATGCATACACACACATATCCAACAAGCACAGCTAAATGTTTGTTTGCGTGCACATAAACATGTATAATTATATATATGTAAATATAGATGAAGAAAGAGATATTGATGTATTCTTCAGTAATTCTATTACCTCAATAAAGAAAAATTCCTAAAGAAAGTTTCATTTTAATTAATTTTTATTTGCAAAATATTATTGAAAAATGCATTTGATGTGTAAAGGCATATCACACTGATTTGGCAAGAACAAAGCCAGTTAATTGATCTCAGTCTCTACGAATAGAATTTCTTTCCTACCATTTCATCCCTGTTTTTGGAATTACCTTCTGAAGTTAAAATTGCACATGTGGAGTAGACCTCTGTTTCAGCAAATGAGTTCTGTTAACATAGTCATTAGGTTTAAATTTATGTGAGCAGGAGACCAGGAACAGTCTACTAGCCCCAGTGGATTCCTTCAGCTTAGATTCACAATTTGTGTAAGTTATGATAACGGTCTAATTAGTTCTTTGGACATACAGTTTTCCACTTGGCAGATAGACTACAATAGCTCTTTCAGAAATTCTATTCATTATGTCTTATTAGTATCAGGCAAGACAATATAAATCTCATTTCACAAGAGATTTATAAGAACTCCTACTGGGAAGTGGCCCTTTTTCAAATGACCCCTATTTTCTTTTTCTGTGTGTCAGCTGGATATTTCTGGAATACAGCCTTTAATATTAAGTATAGTGCATAACAGCACCTGAAAATGTCAATGTCTGAGAAAGTAGATAACATTTCTTTAAGGTAAAACTGTTTTGGGGAAAAATAATTCTGATAATAGCATACCATCAAATTACTCCATCAAAATGAAAATGTTTCAGTACATATTTCCTAATCAAACTCTGAACAAATCTAAATGGCTTAAATGTAAATAATTTTCATTGACACATGTAGCTGAACATCTTAATTCTGGATTGAATTTTGGTTTTAGGTTCAAAGAGTGTTTTTTGTCCCATTCAAATAAGTTTTAGTTGTTAAGGGGTTTTTAACTGGATATTCACTAGCCACCAAACCTTTGCACATCTGATCTGTTTTTAGAGAAGTGGTTTTTGATTTTTCAGTTGTCCTCGAATTGCCACGTATTGATTTTGATTGGCTTTTATGGGAATATAACAAGTCTAATTAAGTGTTGAAAAAATATTAACATTCTTAAGATAGTTATATTTTGTAAAACAAAAAAAGAAATTGGGAAATACTGTTAATTCTGCTTCTGGTAAAGTTTGAGTATGAATAATTGTCCCATAAGCTCAGGCTTTCCATCCTACAGAAAAAGTTGGCTCCTTCCAAACCACAGGCAGAGGGCAACCCAGCATGGAGCTAAAGTTCTGTGTTGGGAATTTGAGCATGAACTCAGAGCCATGACTTGGTAGAAATCCCATAGCTAGATGTGGACTACAAGCAGCTGGATCTGGGATAAGCTGTGCAAAGACTAATTTTGGCGTAAGGAATGACAATGTTTCTTTTATAATAACTTTTCATGCTGTTCCTGGAGGTTTTACTACAGTAGGTGATCGAATTTGAACAGCATCAACTATGCTGTGTATGTTACCATGTCATTTGAATGGGGTTCAAGTGAATAAGAAGAAAGGAATGAGCCTCTGTGTTTCACACTGCATTGGCACTAAAGTTCACCTGATTTGGTAGGTTCAGTATTCATGCAGAATACTCTGTACTGGGTGGAAGTTATACAAGTGTCCAAGCTTCCTATGCAGTGACAAATCCTATGGGAAGTATTTGCTGCTGTTTTTAGGAACCAACATTGTTGCCCTTGCATTGTAAGAGACTATATACATCTTGATTGTAGTTCACATTTTAGTGTCACTAAACAATACATTTCTCTGTAGGAAAACAGACAGGCTTTTGCTTACATCTGCATGGGCCAATGACTCATGCTGTATTTTAGGAACAGGCCAATTTTCAATCTTTCGTCGCTGTCAGCTGAATAATGATTTGCAAAGCCAAAGAAGAAAAAAAAAAGGTGTGATTTCTTCATCTCTTTAAACCAAGTACAGTAGACTTAGTAACAACAAAAAATAAATGCATGGAGCCAAATTTGATTTACATACAAACTTTACTTGTAATAAACCTTTTGAATGTACTTATGCTAAAATACATGTAAGAAGATGGATTTCCCAGTTGCTCTGAACAGGGGATAAAAAAAGTTTGTAAAATCAACAGAGTGCTCATTTTACCTGAACACAAGTGATTTAAACCAAAGGTCTCAACTGCCTCCTATCTTGGAAATCTTTTACTCTCGAGTTGTTTTTAGTTTCTTATTTGTTCAGTTTGAGTTTACTTTCCCGTTGCATACACCTCAATATGTTGTAATACACTGCTGTCTGTAGTTTTTACTAAAGGTATCATCTTATGTTGTGAAACCTATATTTCATATTTCTGTCATGTGCTATGGAAAAGGTAATAAAGTAGAATGTACAAAGCAAATAAATAGTTCACCAACTTGGTTATTAATTTAATTTTGGTGTTTTCATTTCCTATCGATTTTTATTCTTGCAACCTGTGAATGAATCATTTTGACCCTAATACAGCTTTATGAGAGATGTATGAAAAATACTTTTAACATATTTAAGCCTCCAGGCTTCATATGGGAGATTTTCTTCCTTTCAATTAAATGAAAAACAAACCCAGAAGTTACCCATTTCTAGGTTTTGGGTATTTTTTTTGTTTTGTTTTTTTTGAGGTTTTTGGTTGGTTGGTTGGTTTTTTGTTTTGGTTTGGGTTAATTTGTTTGGTTGGTTTTTTGAAATGTTTTAGAACAAAAAATCCATGTAAACCTTATTCAATTTCCTCAGTGCCAAAATTTGACCTAGATATTTTGGGATATAGTCAGTGAAAACTCTTGCATACATGAATTTCATCAGGCACAATTTAGAAAGTCATAAATCATAGAATTGCGGAATGGCTTGGGTTGGAAGGGTTGCTCAAAGTCCCATCCAACCTGGCCTTGAACACTTCCAGGTATGAAGCATCCAGAACTTTTCTGGACGTGTTCCAGTGCCTCATCACCCTCACAGTAAAGAAAATAAGGCTTTGATGAAAAAAATGGAAGGAGTCTGTTGAAGGTGTCTGAGACCTTGTCTTCACAGTACAGTTTTTCTGTGTAAAGCTAATACAGAAATACCTGACACACTGCCTACTTCTCGAGCTGGACTGTTCTCATTGGAAGGTAATGTGGGATAAACTGTGTTCCAGAAAATCACATCCTATTTTACTGAACACTAACTTCTCTTTTTAGACAAGACTGTATTTTGAGATTTACTTGTAAAAAGGGCTTTGAAAATTCAGTTCCATCAGACATGCTTGTGAAAGGTAAATAGAACCTGCTATACAATTAACTGTGACTTGTTCTTGCCAATTCCTTTTAAAAGAAATGAAATACTAACAAGACATTGAGTAATAGTATCTTGTCTGCAGAGATTTCTATTTTTATATTTTGCTAAGCTTAGTTTTGTTCTTGGCTTTGTAATTAAAAAGAAGGTGACTTTTTGAGCTCAGTATTCATGAAATCAGCAGGCATTGCAAGCAGCTGGTAAAAAAAGGAAAATATGTCTCGTAAGTGCATGTATTGATTTTAGCCACATCTTGGATAATCAGCATAAAAATATCTCGTGGGGGGGGGGACTGGAGAACCTCTCCTACAAAGAAAAGCTGAGAGAGCTGGGGATGTTCAGCCTGTAGAAAAGAAGGCTCCAGGGAGAA
The DNA here is from genome assembly GCF_003945725.1 of Corapipo altera. Taxonomy (NCBI): domain Eukaryota; kingdom Metazoa; phylum Chordata; class Aves; order Passeriformes; family Pipridae; genus Corapipo; species Corapipo altera. The sequence goes on along the minus strand of NW_020884881.1, from coordinate 14,221,016 downwards.
CTTAGAGCACCTTCCAATATTTCCAAGAATTTAAAAGAACAATAGAGAGCACTATAGCCACAGGATGAAGGGTCATGGTTCTAAACTGAAAGAGAGTAGATTTAGACTGGACAGAAGGAAGAAACTCTTCACTGTGAGGGACGTGAGGCACTAGCACAGGTTGCCTAGAGAAGCTGTGGATGGCCCATCCCTGGAAGTGTTCGAGGCCAAGTCAGACAGGACTTTTTGAAAAACCTTGTCTCATGGAAGGTGTCCCTGCCTGTGGAGGAGAGGGGTGAGGGTGTGGAACGAGATGATGGTTTAGATCCCTTTCAACCCAAACCATACCAGGATTCTATGTTTCTATGATTTTACTGCAACATTTCTACACGTGTGTTGTACAAACAATTCGCTGGAGCAGTTGTACAGGAACCTTTAATGAATAGGGCAGCAACTTTGTATATATTTTCTAGTATGTGATGTTTGTCTAACAACACAGCATTACTAACCTTTTTTCCCTTTTATTTCAGCTGGAAAGTCTTTACAGTAATGCTACAGGACAGAAGGAGGCCATGTAGGCCACTGCGGTTGTTTCCAGTAACACTTTGCTACTGTTTTCATTGCTTCAAAGTCCTTGTCTCACACTTTTTTGAATGATCAGAGCTGTGGTTTCTGGTGTCATCTCAGATGATCAATTCTCCATGTTAATTACCTCTTTGCATTCTGCTGATTGTCATTGCCTGATCTTCTCATTTGACCTTGTGTCTGTAGGCATTAAAACTTCTAAAGTTTTATGTAAATTTGTCATATTTCTTAATTGTCTCTTTTCTCTAGAACATTCACAGTGCACAGAGAAGTGTGAAAAGGGTTTATTCTCCTGCGTGCCATGTATTAAATCTCTCAGGCTTTAATACATGTTCCCTGCACATGAACATGGATGTTAATGAGAATCCAGATTTCAGATTCCCTACCTTCAGTTACTTGACAATGTCTAGTAAGAATTGCCATTTTACATTCCACTGCTCAGGAAAGGAATTGTTCCTATCTTTTCCTTGGGTACAAGGAGCCACATACTAAAATTCAGCTGCCAAATTCACACCTCACTGCAGTCTACAGCTTCCTCATGGAGGGAAGCAGAGGGGTAGACACTGATCTCTTTACTGGTGACCAGCGACAGAACCTGAGAGAATGGCCTGAAGTTGCGTCAGGGGAGATTTAGGTTGGATATCAGAAAAATTATCTTCCCCAGAGGTTGGTTGGGCACTGGAACAGGCTCCCCAGGGAAGTGGTCACAGCACCAAACCTGACAGAGTTCAAGAAGCGTTCAGGTACATGGCGTGATTCTTGGGGCTGTCCTGTGCAGGGTCAGGAGTTGGACTCAATGATCTTTATGGGTCCCTTCCAACTCAGAATACTCTATTATTCAATTACCTGCCTCATGAGGCACCTGCTTTTGTTCCCATTGTGTTCCTGTAGATGCTACAGAAAGGGTGAGCTGGAGAATCACTGTTTCTCACAAAGGCAAAGCACCAGTGACTCTGTTCTGTTACATCTTGCCCCTATGTAAGGCCATGGCTCGCAGACTGGCTCCCAGATGCTCTCAGATCTGTCAAGGAGTTTACAACTCTTGGAGAAGCAGTGTCTCTGTGAGAGGCAGCAGATACAAGTCACAAATATTTATATCCTGGAAAGTATTTTCTGCATTCATTTCCTGTTCATTTTTCATAAGCATTTAATGTTTACTATTCACTAAATATTAATAGCATAGCTATTATTAAAACTTCTGTTTTGTTTCTGTATATATTTTTAGAAGAAATACTTTGTGCTGTGCCTACATACACACTTTCCCAAAATTGTTTTTTTTAGACTCCTTGAATCCTTTCTTCCTAATTTTCAGTGTCTTGCTTATCTGTTCTGTTATTTAAAATATAAATAATGCATAAGGTTACCCTTCTATTTCAGTAGCCTTTCACTATGTTTTTCCTTATTTGCATATCTAGGCTTTTTGTGGTTCAGAAATGAACTTCAAACACTGTAGACTATATTTTACTTTGGATATTTGGTAGACATTTGTTACCAGGGAAATTAACAAAATTCAAGGAAATATAAAATGCACTTAAATAAGAATTTCTTGCTATCCATGCAGGTTCTTCTTCCCTCTTAACTCTTTCTACTTCTAATTATGATCTGAAAAAACATCTCATGAACAGAAAAAGAAATGCAGAACAAGTAGTCCAGTACTATGAATCTTTTTCATAACTTTGAGTATTACCCTGCTGAGTTCCATAACTATGTTTTCTTTTCCCCTTGTTTATAATCTGAAAAGTGCAGAATTGTCTGCCAATTATGACCTAATCACTGAATGGTAGTGAGAGGATTTTGCCAGTTTCTGTTTCTTTTTCCTGATTAGTAGTTTCTTCATCTCCTAGAGGTTTGTGTGGTTTGTGGATGCTGTGGAACAGTTTTCAGCTGATCTTTTGATCATGCAGTTTTCAAAAATATTCTTCTTTCACGGTTGGATTCAGTTTGGTTTCTAACATATCTTGCCAGAGGCTTCAAAGGCCATGATGAGCATAATTAGATGGTATTTGCTACACATGTCTAGATGGCATTTAGTTCTAAGTGGCAGGGGCAAACAAACTCTGTCTCTGGGGCTGTGCTTCAAGCCAGCTCATGTGCAAAATCCAACATGCCAAAAGACAGGATGCACGAGCTCAAGCTGGAGAGAATTTAACTACACTCCCATGTTTCCCCTTTGACTATGTGTATGAGCAGGTCTCTCTATGCCTCTGTTGCGGTTTAACCCCAACCAGTAGTCAAACCCCACACAGCTTGGTCCCCCACCAGCAGAATAGGGGAAGGAATCAGAAGGGTTAAAGCTGGAAAACTCATGGGTTGAGATAAAGACAGGTTAATAGGAAAAGCAAAAGCTGTGCACACAAACAAAGAAAAACAAAGAATTAATTCACTGCTTCCCATGGGCAGCCATGTTCAGGAAAGCAGGGCCCCATCACATGTAATGTTTACTTGGGAAGACAAAAGCCATCACTTCAAACTTCCCTGTCCTTCTTCTTCCCTCCACCTTATATACTGAGCATGATATCACATGGTATGGAGTATCCCTTTGGTCGGTTTGGATCACCTGTTCCAGCTGTGTGTCCTCCCAGCTTCTCACGCCCAACTTCCTCGCCAGTGTGGCAGCAAGAAAAGCAGAAAAGGCCTTGGCTCTGTGTGAGCTCTGCTCAGCACTAACAAAAACGTCTCCATATTATCAACCCCGTGTTCAGCACAAATCCAAAACATAGCCCTGTACTAGCCACTGTGAAGAAATTTAACTCCACCCCAGCTGAAACCAGCACATTGTGCTTACAAAGGACTGTATTAACAGATTCTTTATGATCTTGGTCCTTGTCTTGCCTCCCTGCTCATGCCAATAGCGATTTGATATGTCAACATTACTGATAGTTAACTTGGTAATGCATGATGGTGATTCCCATTAAAAAAGTGGAGGCCTCTCCAATCCCTCAGGAAGTTAGCTCTTAATAGTGACCTGTTTAACATATTCACACTTCCCTTCCTTTGGAGACTTTGACTCCAATGCATTTGAACATCCCTAACATGCTGGTTCCAGTCAATGTCCATTCACTCTTCAGAAGTTTAATTGCATACATAAGTACTCTTTCTTGACAAATAGCAAGTCTCTCAGTAAACTCTGACAAAACGGTAAATTGTGGTTTCCTGACTTAAGGCTGTAAAAGTGTCCAAGGATGACTTTCCCTGGTTTGTATCACATTCAGATAACAGTAGTGTTTGCAGTAGTTAACTATGTGTCAGCTTTGAGGAGTCTGATTTGTGTCTTTCTCTATTACGTCTCTTACATTATATTCCATGTAGTTGTTGCTATTGATCTGTTTTATAACTATGATGAGGTCTTAAAAATTAATGTCTCTCTGTAATTCCACATACAATACTCTGTAGCATTTACAAGTAGTTGAGTCTGAGTGCTACTCATTTCAGTGAAAATGAAAAAGTCTTCTTCAACTCAACAGTAGCTGTGGATGGGAATTGCACTCTTCCTTCACAATTTTTTTTACTGGGTAAGAGGTTTGAGTTGGGTTTGATTTAGCCCAAACCTCTATGATAGTCTTTTATTCCTGTTCTCAGAGAAACTATTTTGCACAGTAACTCAGAAGAGCGCTTGGTGTGTGTTCACACTTTGGAAAAAAAAACAAACCCTGTATACTTTGAACATGGTTGCCATTGCTGGTCTTTTGTGCTGAGCCTGTTTCCACAGCATGCCTCTCAGTTCTTTCATAATGTAAGTTTCCCATCAACTTGTAAGCAGCTGAGGAGCCAGAGCTAAATAAAGCTCAGATAAAGACTGTTACGTGTGATGTAAATAGATGTGAACTGGCAATTTAATAGTGCTCTTGCATTTTTCCATACTGTATAGGATTGTGAAAGCCAAATCTGGCAGAAACTGTGCACTGTTCACAAGTAACAAGGAAGTCTTGAATTTAAATTTGGTAATTTATGTGGGTGCAAGTGGATGCCTGTGAGTGAGATGAAATTATTTGATCTAATGGCAGCACAGTCTCTTATTCAGAGAATTTTAAGACTTGGATTTGCAACCACTGAAATGCAAAGCAACATATGTTTCACCAATGGATTAATAAACTAAATTAAGGCTTAACCAAACAGCTATATAAAGTGCTAGCAATATTCATACAGATATTCTCTGTTATAAATATTATTTGAATTACATGCTATAACCACTGATGAAAAATTAAAATGAGACCAGTACAGTTTTAAACTACTCTTAAAATACCCTGTTACTAGATGGTTTACAGACAAATTATGGGACTCAATAGAGGTGAAATTCTTTTGCCTGTGTTATACAGGTCAGATTTGATGATCGAATGGTCCCTTCTGGACTTAAAAGCTATGAATCTACTCCTTTTCCACAATGTTCACATAAAAGGTCAAATTTCCAAGACTGGAATATTTCACTGAAGGACCAGAAGCTCTCAAAGATGTCTTGAAAATAATGAAGGGGGTAAAAAAGACATACAATAAGGACAAGAGAAGGAATACAAAATAAACTAAGCTAAGGAATTTCTGTCTTCAACATACAAATGGGAAAAAATGTAAAATATCAAAGCATGCCATTTGCTTCCAGAAGTACTTATGTGTCAGTGCTAAAAAACAACTCCAGAACACAGTTCAAGCTAGTCTGCTTCGCAAGGGGTGATTATGCATTATCTCTCACCTAACTAAAACCTGAAATTCTTTACTCAGAGGAAAAATATTTTGTGAATTGAATGTCTACATGTCACCCTATGTAAATACGTGAGCATAATTAAGGATTGAAATAGCTACTAACTACCTAATGGCATTAACACAGTCCTAGTCTTAGCACCCACCCTTCCATAGTATCCCAAGACTGAAATATATACTGAACGACATTTTCATTTTTGGAATTCATGCTCTAATCTCATAACTAATTCAGCAGGGATTTCAGTTTTTAGAGGAAGACTCAATGAGGACCACTCCTAATAAAAGAGGTACCTGCTTTTGAGATACCTTTTAGACTTTTTTTCTAACTGTGCCTTGTTTTATAAAGACATTATTCATTAAAAATGATTTTCTATAATTTTAAATTTAAGTACTTATTTAGTGACACTACGGAAAAATAACCCACTCAAATGCAAACAGTACAAGCCTCCACCCTCTTAACAATCAGTACATAATTTAGATTGCTCTAAATATTTACATTTACCATAGATGACTTATCAAACACAAACAGAAATCAACATTCCTTCTACATCTTGATGAATTCAGCAACATTGCAACATTGACTCTTCTATAATGAAGGATTTCTAAACCGTAATAAAAAGGGATATATTAAAATAATACACATGGTACTTATTAATTTCCTCCATCAATATGATCTGTATTTTGTGTCCCATTAACCTCCACCACCAGGCAAGGGTTTAATTTCTAATTTATGCAATTGTTTTATGACCAACTATCCGTGCTGGCAGATAAGGCAAAACTAGTAAGACATAATATTTGGAAGAAAAAATGCTGAGCTGCAGAACAGAGTGAGAGGTGTTTAATTTAGTTGACAGTCTTGCATATAAGAGTTCTTGTCCAAAGACCCGAGAGCTTTGAGCTCAAGACTCAAATTTTGCAGCCAATATGTTAGGTCATTGTAACCATTCTTGAAATTCAGCTATGGCTGAAGAAAAAATCCAACATCCTTGTGAACATATATCAGATGGTACAGAAAGTAGGAGAGTAATAAGGAATATTCATATCAGTAAGAAATATCATATTACTGTAAGAAATATAGATATAGGAGCAATTAGTCAAGTGAAATTTAGTAAAAATCCAAAAACTATGGCTTTATGCCACTTCAATCTAGCTTTATTACACTTACATCTTACAGAAAGAATAATAGTCCTCAGAATTTCTGTCATAATACAATATTGTACTTCTATTTAGTACCATATACTTTTGGGTTTTTTATGTAATTATTATTAATAGTAACTAATTACTGCAGATAAATTCCCTGATATGAGTGGGTCAGACTTTTACTTGCAACTGAATGATTTGTGAAGTTTTTGAATGGCCAATAGTTTCATTCCTAAATAAAAAAAATAAGATTTTTATGAACATCTTATTCTCATAAAGGAGTCCAAAACAATGTTGTCATCTCCTTGTTTTCCAGGGTACCTGAGCTAAATCTGTTTGGGCTCATACTATACAAAGTTTCAAAACTAAGATGAAGAATGGGACTCTTATTCTGTTTAAGTGGAATTCTTATTTTAGAACTAACTGTGATAACATCATAAAATTTCTTGCTGGGTCCCTTTATGTAAAAACACAAAGCACGTTTTATGCAACTTCTCTTCCTTACACACCACTCCCTCACCCACTCAACCATCCCCCTCCACACTCCCATATTTAGGAAAGGGAAATTCTTGACAGCAAGCCCTCAGTGGCAATGACCATCTGGCTTTGTGTTCACTGGTAGGTGCTAATTGGCAGTGGTGAAAAATAGTGGTAATAAACACTCAGCCCAGTGTAGCCAGCCCTGTTTGACTGAAAAAGAAAATTCTTTGAACGTTACGGAATTTTCAACAAATAGAGCTTTTTTAGGTTACAAATGCTAAGATTTTTACCAATGTTAGAAACACAGTAGTTGTGTCTTTAGGGATATAAAAAACCATACTGGTCTGACTCTCTGATTGGCTTTATAGGAAATGAAAAAGAATTTAAATCCTGGTACACTTTCATCCATTAACATAGCTTTTTCTTTCATAATTGCTGCCCCAAAGGAACAGTTTTGGTGCTTGTAGCCTACAAGCAGAGAACAGAGGCTTCGGTGTGCTATACACCCTCATACAGTGGCCTGATTTCATGGGAAGTTTCTCAAATATCAAGGTTTAACAGTAAGACAGGAAAGTGAAAATCAGTGTTACTCAGTACATGTGTTTTGAATATGAGTTGCACAACCTGGCAGTCATACTCAATGTATGTGCTCAACAGCACATTTCTTTCCCCAGATTTGAAATTAGTACCCCTGGATCCAATAAGCTAACTCAGGGTAGGGTAGGAAGCCACTGTCAGAATCACATCCGTTATGGTTCTGACATTTATTGTTTCCTCAAAAAGTGTTAAGATATAAACTAGTTTAAAGGAAAGGTTCTAGTTTGAAAGTAGGCAAAGTTTAAATATTATTTATTTGCATTTCTGAGACTACTTCACTGACTTTATTCAAGAAGTCACAAGTACCTTGAAACATTTTTATTTTGCCTAACTTGTAAGGTATTCTGAGCCCTTTTAGGCATGAGTTCTACAAAGTATATTTTAAAAAATCCTATAAACAATTCTCTTCAGTAATAAATTGTGCTGAAAATTCATAGCATGATTCTTTGCAAATGTTAGACAACAAAGCTATATTTATTTATATTTTATTTATTTATAAAATATTTATTACTGCAAAATGCTAAAACAAATAAAATATTTTAAGACTTAACAGAAAAAAGAAATAATGGATCATTTTGAGTGCTGATTGTGTGTGATTTTTAACTTTTCCTTGTTGAACTTGTCAGTGTTCAACAGACATCTTGGAATTTCAAACTGGAGGTCTAACTTTTACATGGAAAAACAGGTTATCTCTAGTTTCTGTTTGCAACAATGCTAGAACTCCTCTGCCCTTACTAAATCCTTTTCTTCGTTATGCTTATCTTTCTCCATGTAAGTTCAAACTGTAAATAAGTAAGTAGATGTAAATTCAAAATTTGTGATATTTTCCTTCTTTTAGTTCTTTCGCAGATTTCAGTCATTACAGGGATAATATTTCACTAAATATCTATAGAACATGTAGCATGAGAAGGACTACATCTTGTCTGGTAATTCCAGTTGCTGCTGATATCAAGAAAAGAGCCTATATCCTTCATTTCTTATTCCATTATGGATCTGATCCCTAGAATTCTCAGCTACATCTTGGTTCTAGAAGATTAGAGAAAGAAAATCAATTCCTAGCTTTATATATTTGCAAAGTGACACTTGCTAGTAAAGTTGTCAGAATCTTATTATGTTTCTCCAGTTGGAAGGTTTATAAAAGCTACTTCATCCATATTAAATTCTAAAGTGAAATAGATTTGTGTGGGAGAGAACTTAATCTCAGTTTAACATCAGTACAGCACCCCAAAGAACCATAGTTCATGCCTAACTGAGCTTTTGCATCACAGTCACAATCACCTACACGAGGAAATAAAAAGATGCTATAACTTAAAAAGAGAAAATATTTTATTCTGTTCTGCTTTACTCTTTCCCTCTTGCTTTTCTCTCCTCTCCTTTCCTCCCTTTAAAGCAATAACACACTGCATATTCACATTCCTACAACAGATAAACAGACATATTTTCCTAGAGATGACCTTGTTTATCAATACTTGAAAAACTTAAAATTACGTCTGATCTTATTTTTATAATAAAAATGATCATGGCTTTTGCAATTCCCATTGAACTCTTCCTGTAGAAAAAGCCTCAGTTCTGGCATTTGAGAAAAGAGCTACAACACTGATTATTTGGATAGTTACCACTATGGTTGCCACTCTGTAGCTGAGTGTATGGATTTCTCCAACTTATAATGTGAAAATCAGCCACTTCTATTCAGCCTACAACAGTCTATTATGGAATGGGCAAAAAATGAGGATCCTTACAATTCAGTTTTCTAGAAGCCTACTTTAGATTACTCTTTGTCTAAAATACTCAGGACATTTTATTTTTTTTTTAGTAATAGTAACTTACCCAAGAATAAGCAGGGTTATTGGAGGAACTTTAGTATATTTTCTTTCCCTCTTGCACAGATCTAAAGGAATATCTTGCAGTAAAGATGAAATACATATTATGCACGAACAAAATATGGTACAATGTTTTCCACTGAATTCATGGAAACAGTATGTTCAGAGTATCAAAAGTCCTGCTTTCAGTCACAGTACAATAAATTCCGTCAGCCTCCTCACCTGTTCCCAGTTCCTTGCAGAAGAAATGTGATTGTAGCTGAACCTGTCAAATGGAAATGATGGTTGTACATTGGAGGTAGGAAATGTTTTACAAGTTCACTTATTCCAGTGTAGAAAAGGTGGTGTTTTGTGTTTTACCCAAAAGGCCTTGCATTGAATATCCGATACTACTTGCTGTGTCTCATTGAAATACAAAAATAAATGCTTGTTTTTTCTTGTCATGTCTTCTCTCATCTTTGAATGAATGAATGTGTTGAATCAATCCAATTGTTAGAGAATGATTGAAGAAGTTCAATCAGAAAGTTTTTAAGGTAGGAACAAGTGGGTATTAACACTGACAAGCAGGAATCAGTGCCCAGACTCAATCAGAACAAAGAGGACATTTTTGTGTCTGATGCATTGCAGCATTTCCTTTCCAGATCTGGAGTTTAATTTTTTTTTAAAATAGATTTTCAAAGAATAAATGAACAGACCTTATTATAAAATATTTATGGATCTTGGCTCTCTACTTACATTCTCTTTTTTTTTTTTATTGAAAGATTATATTGGGACACAGTTTATATCTTCACACAGCAAGAACTTTAGCCAGTCACTGGCTAGTTTTATTACTGAAGAAAAACTTGAATTAACTCAGTCAGTAAATCACAGTCTTAATGCTAAACTGGTACTATTAGAACAAACTTTCAGTTTCTTAAATACTGAATAAAATATTTTCAGTTGTCTAATAACACAAGTAACCTTGGCTATGATTATCACACCCATATGTCAACACTTACTAACTTCTTTGGTTCTAGTTCGTGAGTTAATGGTGGCAAATAGCGATTTCGCTTAATGCTTTTAGTACGGAACTTAAATGGGACAAAACCAAGACACCTAAATGAAAGAAGAAGGTGACTACGTGGTCCTCCATGGAGTGTTGCTATAATGCTTTCCTTGTGAAACCTTTTTTCATGTCGAAAGTAATCTAACTGATGCTGAACAGGATGTTGGGGAGCCTTCCACAGAGAGTGGTTGTTCACTGGTTTGATGGGACTTAGAGCGAAGTGCAAGTGTCACAAAAGATTTTTATTCCTAGATTTTGAGGGAGCTTTTAGAGGAAAAAAGAGTAGAACAGTTACTTGAGAAAGGAAATAAGAAAAATCTGAAATACTCATGTATGCACAAGTGGAAAAAATCTGCTGTCTTCCAACTGCCACAACACTGGTAACTTTGTGATTGATATTCAGTATGCACAGTCCTAAAAATAAACCAATGCACATTTTGAATGCTGTCTGTTTGAATACATATCCTTGTACATTTTTTATTTTGAAGTCCTGATAATGAACCTTGTTTCTGATTTTACAATTATAATATGATTTAGAGTCATTAGGATTAATATCAATAAAAATTAAAAAAAAAATTGTCTGGAGTAGTGATGTGCCTTGAGTATGTAATAACTTTTTTTCTATTTTCTATTGACTTACAGTCTATTATTACATGTTGCTGGTAGCAACCTTAAAGCCAAAGAATGGCTTTGTATTCCACAATCCCTTTGGAAGTTAAGCCACTCAGAATGATGGCTGATTGTTACATAAATCAGATTTTACGTAAGTCAGTCTTAATAAAAGGACCATTGTAAGTGTGTTCTCTTTGGGGGTATGTTATCCATGAGGAACAAACAGCTTTTTCCAGCCACATGCGAGGAAGTGCCAGCCTGTCCTGAGTGCCTCCACAACTGTTTCTAGGGGATCTGATAATTATAATGCACGATGCTTGCCAAGTCCACCCAAGTCTCCTGAAAAGTAGCTATAGCAATGAAAGATTATGTCAGATAAGCCAAAGTCAACTGTCATTGCAAATATCAGAAACATTGCAGTGGATAATGTTCACTGTTAGACATAACAGAGCCTTAGCTGAAATCATCCGTGGTGATTAAGAGGAAAAAGTAAATTTATTTATATCTCACGGGTATCATCAAAAGGAAGTAACATCCTGGAAAATACTTGAAGAATAGGAGGTCTGACATCAACCTCTGCATAAAAGTCTGCCTCCAGGTTGTTAAGTATTTACGTGTTCCTAGAAAGGGACAAACTTAAGCTATATCAGACCCTGTCACAGGTCTCTTATGGAAATGTCATTCATAAATACCTTAGGCATCATTAACCTGCATAGTCTGACCTCCTGCATAATTCAGAGTATATCTAATTCAATGGTAACTCAACGCAAAACATAATCTAGTTTTTCATGTATGAAATCTGATAAATACATGTGACTAAAGCACAGTTTTCAAAATACACTTAGTTTTATTTTGAGGATTAAAAATTGGGGCATCCAACATGTCCTCCTACACTATAACACAATTGTGTTAGGAAAGAATAGGGACCTTACCTTTATTCATTTTTCTCTGTAAAATTTGCTGTCATGGATTCTTGTTGTGTTCTCACAACAAGATTAAAGTATCCTTGATACTTTTGTTCTCATTTTGTAAGATCTTAATAATAGCATTGGAAAACCTATTAATAAACAGCCATAATTTATATGACTCTCTCTTTTTGTCCTGTTTTCACTCATTGTCTGTGATGATATTAGAGAAATACACCACCCTTACAGACATCTTAACGTTGCAAGTATCAAAGCAAATGTTGGGACTCTCTCTCCTTGAATTAGTAGCACTTGATTCAACTTTCCCAGTATAGACTGAAGAACTGAAGAATCATGTAGCCAGTGGGACACCTTTCAGTATCTGTTTTCTAATATAAGATGTGTGCAATCTGTGCATACCATTTCAGGCTCTTTTTATTTGGATTTTGTTAAAAACAGATGAATGTCTTTAAGTTGAATGAGTATCACCTGTATCCAGGAATAGTCTCAGAGAAATTAATGGGACTACTTATGAACTAAGGATCTAATTTAGGTCAAGGGGAGGTGACACAGCTTGACACTTGGTCAGATTTAGCAGGACATATATTTTTGGACTAGGTTTTTTGGAAAGTTAAAAAAATTTCCTCTACCTTTACCCAAAGATTGTGCAGTTTTTTCTGAGACTGATCAACAGACCAAAATTGCCTAAGAATGTGAACTAACAGTCAAGTAAAATCATTACTATAATCACAATAAATATAAATATCTTTCTTATCAGCAATCAGTTCATCTTTTACCTTTGCTCTCTAAAACATCTCTTTCCTGATTTTAACAGAATAAGGAATTATCAGTACATTTGAGCTATTTGAGAGTGCACTATAAAGAAAAAGCAATTTTAATCTTTTGGATATATGTAACATAGACAGGACTACCAGCTTCTGACTGAGTTTTTTCTTATTGTTATGAGAATATACATTTCAAGTGTTATTTTTTATTATTATTGTTATGATTATTCTGGCTTGTCAAACAAGGAACCAGAGATATTATTGTGTGAAAAGTTACTCCATGCATCCCATTAGTTTTTTTGCGTCTTTCTCTCAGTTATCTGGTTCTGCTGAGGAAAAAATCCTGGGTTTGACAACTGTGATTCACCATAATAGCTGTTGTATTTTAGGAAGGATATTAGTCACTGAAAAAAAAAATCTCGTGCAACCATGCTTTTGCATTCTCTACAAAGCACATTATTCCTAAACAAGTTCAGGGTGCTACTTAATCACTTTATCAGAAAATTCCAGAGTAGACGGATCAGAATCATGTCACTGTATCTTCAAGGGGCAGCAATGTGATTTTGTCTTTGCCTAACTATTTCCTTAAAAGTTCCCTTCGTATTCCTGTACCTGAAACAAATAGTCAGGCTGTTCTGAAGACCCAAGTAATCCAGTCATACACTGAACATATTTTACTTCTCTATGAGTAGTTTAAAAAGCTGAATTTTTTTGTTCAAAAAGTCTAATGAGTGTCATTATAGAATATACAGGTCCTACTACTTACCAGTTGCATCCACTACACTGGTCTTTATGTTCACTCCTATTTTCTGAGCCTTCCATAGACATATGGAAGTGAGAGCATTAAGTTAGGCTGTTGCACCTAAGTCAAGAAGTGTTTGTTCACTGAGGTAGGGAGAAATGCCTTGACAAATCAAGACTCCACTGCCTCTAAATGCCCAGTAGTTTCCATCTGCAAATAGTCATTAATTCCTCCTCTTACTTCTCTCTTTCCCCTGTTTAACAACTTTGTAAAGTTTCTGGAAGGTTGGTTGAGAAGGTGGTGAGAGAATCTACATTACAGAAGAAATAACCTCTCTATTGGCAAGACCTGCACGACACCTCCCTACTTTTGTGGTGCTGATTAAAATGCCAACCTAGGTAGAGAGAGGGAAGGCAACAAGGTATTGCTCTTAGTATTTTATACAGCATAAAAAGCAAGGAAATCATCAAAGTAATATTAACTGACACTGATGAAGCAGAACTGAGAAACAGAAAATGTTATGTCACTGACTAAATAGCAGAGTGTCATTTGTATATTAAAAAAGGGTAACATATTCCATATAACTCTAAATACATTTTTAGAAAGTTATTCCAATAACCTAATAAAATATTGGACTGCAATTTCATATAAATGTCAAGAGCTAACACATGTAGACCAAAAATCTGGAGTCCATCTGAGCTAAAAGTCATGGTCCAGAAAGATGGAAATGAAACTAAACATTTTGCTTTCAATGGTCTTCAACAAGAAAGTTGAGAAATCTTGAAAAGCCATGTGGAAATTTTCTGACTGTTTGGAAACTCAGTTTTTCAACTTTCTATACATGGAAATGATCAGAAATAAAAGAAAGTTAAATATTTTTTATTGTGAGCAACACTGGTCCATAACCAAGAAAAACCTATTTTCGAACTTTTTTTCATAGTTTGTTTTTCAGGCTTTTCTTATTAACTTCATCCTTCATTCCAGGGTAGAAGGTATCTACTTTGGCATGGTATAAGAAAAGAGTGTGTACAGGGCTATTACTAAACCACGTCTGCCACACATTCAACTCCCCACTACAGATTATGTGAAAAGGAGTCAACTTTACCAAGCAGAGTTCTTGCTACTTGAAGCTCCAATAGGCACTGTGATATCACACTTTCTCCACAGTAAAGGAGCTCTCAAAAGTCCTATCAAGTCAGCCACTGGGTCTGGCAGGTCCTCAGAAAAGAGCCCAGCACAAGGTAACTTGGAAAATTTAGTCCCAAGCTGGTTGATTACACTCTTTATATAAAAGATCTTCCGATGTTGCAGTTTCCTGTACAAAGAGTGTATGAAATATCTTAGGAAAATTGCAAATATAATGTAAATTCAGATATAGATTTTTAAGAGTATTTCTTATTTTTCATTTTTAAATGGTCCATCTATGTAATCAGGAAAAAGCATATTTCACATCTCCAGAGGAAAAGAATATATCATGAAAACTTATATTTTTTTTTTTAAATTACCAATAAGGAATTTGAAATGTGTGAAATTTCATCTCCCAAGTCTGTAATATTTCATGGGTTTATTGGGTAAAGGGTCTGCATTTTGTCTCCTCACTGTTTAAATGCTTTAAAATTACTTTCAATGTCTAGCTTCAGTTGAAAAGATATTTCAGAAAATTAAAAGTTTTTGAATGAAATAATTAACCAATATTGGTCATTAGCTTCTTACCCATCTACCTAATGACAAGCAGAATATTCCATGGAGATTGCAACTAGAGGACTCATGACTAAAGATTCATGTGAGCGTTGTTAAAACATGGGTACAGTATTAAAGAAGTTAATGAATCTACTCATCTGGATTATCATTCCTCATGTGATAATTTTAGATTTCAATTTTCAATGACTAATGAAGAAAAATCAGCTTTGAACTAAATGGTCTTGAAGAAAAAAAAAGTAAATAGCGTTATGAGGGAATCATTAAGAAAAAATAAAACATATGGTCATATAATTTATTCCAAATATGCGTAACTCTCAGCTAAAGAGTGAGAGTTTCCAATTTTAGAAAGCAAATTCTGTGACAAATCAAAAGCAATGTTAGCAATAAAATATGTTGTATTTGTTTGATTCTAATATTTAGTTGCTTTAATTGCTTTGCTCTGTATTTATCAGAAAACGGTTGGGTTTTCTATAGAAGTGAATTTTTAAAAAAAGCCACACAAATTCTGTGCTGTGTTAAAATGGTCTTTTTCAACCTTAATGATTCTATAATTCTATGGTTTATTATTGTAATTATTACTGTGATATATCTACCCAATTTTAAATCTTGTAGCATCCTTGCAGTAAGGGTCAAAATTTGATACAAAAGTAAGTATAAAAATATATTTCATCACATTTGTAAGGAAATGCAAGTATAAAGGAGTTGGGAACTTGGGATCAAAAATATATCTTCCTTGGCTTATAACAGATGCTGGGAGAAGGAGTAACACAATTTTATTTCAATGCATTTGATATCTTGGGCATTCTGGATACAATAAAGAGTAAAATAAAGTAAGAAAAAATAGCTTCTGTCTACTGATATGCCAGCATTTGAGATTGGGGTCTATAGTTCTAGTCCACACTCAGGTGTGTAATAAAAAATGTTCCATCAATCAGTTGAAAGAGGAAAGGAAGGAAGGAGAGAAAAATGACCTTTTCAGGTCATTCAGACTCGCACAGGAAGTCAGTGAAGCAGAACCACATCACACTGACTTGTTGGACTGTGCCACAATTTGTCACTCTGTTCCAGTGCAAACTTTATCCTTTTGTACCATTATAAAACCAGAAATCGATGCAACAGAAAAAGTCTTTTAGTACTGACAGATGTAATCACACAGAGGTTCCTCCTGTAACATTTTCTTTAAAAGGAAAAGCAACATTCCTTCTTACTGAATACGATATTACTTTTACCAGCTCTAGCAAAAATAACACATTGTAATTTTCTGGTTCACTTACAGTGCTACTGCATTTTTATGCTTTTGTGCGGTATGAGCATGATCTCTATTTGATAATTAATAACATCTGCTTCCTTTACATGACAAATGATGTTTCTGAAACTGAAGTTGTTTCTTAAACTGAAGTTCTTTCATTTTCACAAGTTTTGCATGAGACTTTAAGGAAAAGTTTTAAAACACTTAGTTTTGGGCACTTTTCTAAAGGGCTTCAAGCATCTGGGAGAGCAGATTATCTTAGCTTTTGAACCTGAAAGAACATGGTTTATTTAAAATTCAGCTTGCTTCTCTTGTGGCTGCTTAAGCAGAGAATATATGAATAAGAACAATTAGTCTTACAGTGTGATGTGTAAAGTATTTTGAAGTTTAAAATGTATACATTTTTAGAAGATGATTGTCTATCCAAAAGGTGTTTGTATTCCAGACTTGGTATGTTTAGACTTCATAAATATTCAAAAAAATATCCTTACTGTATACTTTTAACATGAAAAGTAATATCTCTGTTTTTAATTATGGGGAACCTCAGGCATGAAGAAATTAAATGACCTGAACAAACATCACAAAAGCAGAGCCAGGAATTGAATCTGAATCTCCTAAATGGTAATTCCATTTTTCCAGACCTTGAAACTAAGTTTTGTATCCAGACAAGGAAGTAACAAAACAGATGTGTGTGATCCATGGTGCTACGTAATGGCTGTGGATTGGAAGAAATGGGCTTGTAATTAGGAACCACATTTTCTGTTGAACAACACAACATATATAGTCAGTATTTTAGGGAGACCAACTGCATTCTTGATAACCGTGAGACACTCGGGTAGATTTTATCTCAGATAAATTTAGCTGCTTAAATAAGTATAAACATCTAAACTGTGCTATAGAGCACAGGCATCTAAACGTCCACTACAGTCAATAAAGAGATGTACCTACAATATAACCTGAGATAGGTTTCTGAGACTTAACACAGTTGACAAATACGATGGTGAAAAGAACTCTGCGTTTAGTGTTCATTCAAGGCCTATTTAAGCTTCATGATCACCACAGTACTTCCCTCTTAAGAACTCCAGAGGGGAGAGGAAGCCACAAGAGAAAGATGTATTTTGTCACTGAGTGTAACAAAGAGGTGAAAAAAATGGAAAGGGCAAACAGAGAGATCTAAGACATACTTGGTTTTGCCTCTGTTACATTTAAGAGGTGGTTATTTTAAAAAGACCTGCACCCCTGGACAAAAAGGCTGCTAAGCATTTTTATGTATCCTCAAGGAATTTTGTATATGTTGTTCTGTTTATCTACCTGTTTAAGTGTAATTTTTATTTCCTTGGATGAAACTCATGATTGTTAAATAAGGTTTGTTAAGCCTTTTTCTTCAGGTTAGAATTAAGCTCATAGAACAGCATCAGTGTTTGTACAGTTTTCCTGGGTTTCTAGGTGGAGTCAATGTTTTTGTAGTGACCACTGTCAATTTAAATACAGCTCTTGTTGCTGCCAGTGAAATTTTGGCAGAAGGAAACATTGTACCAATATCTCATGCTCTTCACACCAAAGATTCAAAATAATAAGCCTACTCTCCGAAATATAAATAAATTTTACAAATAAAATCCCTTTCCAATTTTTGCTTTTAAATTTGATGATTATCTACCTGTAGAAATTATCCGTATGAAGAAACGGTATGGAAGTAATTATAAAAAGGGAAGAAAATTGTGAGGGAGGTCTGAGGGAGACTAAAATATATGCCTAAAAGCAAGTTATGTATAATAAAAGGGAAATAATTATTAATTAGTCCAAACACATTACATTTTATTTTTATTATTTTTTTATTATGTGGGAATTAAACCCAAAATATCCAGTGAGGGTTGTAATAACGTTCTGCTATCTGGTGATAATAAAAATCTTATCTTTTATAGAAGGAACTCATACATCAAATGTTGAGGAATTTCAACCTGAAAAAAGCTGGTTTTTTGGGCATTTTGATTAATGAAGCATCACAAATGCTGCTATGAGTCTTTACAGTAGCAGGAAATTTAAATGAGCATTTCGATACCAAAGAGTCAATTAAATTTGGATGGCTGTAGAAATCCCACAGGGATGAAGGGCAGCTTGAGTTAAGGAGGATCTCCAAATTAAAACCAGTTCACAAAACTGTTACTGATTATTATTTTTTATTCTTCCTAAATTCTTTGTATTCTCTGTTTCATATAACACAGAATGAAATTACAAATTTATGAAGACTACAATTCCAAAATGAATACAGTATACAGAATATAATTTCTGATTCAAATTTACAACTTGAAGAGTACCAAGAATTTTAATGTTTCAGGCCAGAACATTAGCAGCTACAAGAGGCTAATTTCTAGTTTTGTTGACCAGTGGTCAGCATGACGTATTTAGGCTGAGTTCCATTTTCAGCTAGGTTTAATACCCTAAAATGACATGTGACAATTTATCATGGCCTCAGCAAAAATGTGCAAAGATAGATTTGATTGCACAGAATCATGGTTTTTGTGAGCAAGATTGATGGTGTGTTTTTCCCCTTGTCAATACTGAAGTACACTTGAGCACCAAAATGTACACAGTGTCTCTCTCTCTGTGACGTTTCTTCTAAAATTAAATACAGATACTTAGGCCCAAATGCTGACAAAGCAAATCCTTTTTGAACTGATGGTTTCTCCCACTGCTGTGCCTGTGGAGGCAAAGTTGAAGTGGTCTATAGAAATGAACCATCTGTACCCATTCCATAACCATAGTCATCAAGACCTTAATACTATGACAGACTCTCTGTTCTTTGTAGCTGCTTTGAAACCCTCTCTTTTAGTTTTACCTTCACTGTTTTCACATCCTATCCTAAAAACATAGCTACCTGAAATGACATTTTTCACTATGCATCTACCTTCATCTCTTTGTATACAGCTTTGACATACAGCTTGCAAGCAGTTTTTTGGCACCAAGGCATTCTCTTTCCTTTCTTTTTCTACAGGAATGTACATCAATTTCTGGTGAATACTATATGCATTTCTTGTTTCTTTCAAATAGGACTGTACTCCTCATAAGTATTAATTTCCCACCAAAAAATACCCCAATAAAGCAAACAAAAAAACTCACCAAACAACTGAGAAAGTTGTGCTGGTGAATAATAGTTCAGTGAAATACATTTCTTAGGTCATGGATTTGGAGGTTGAGCTTGTGGTTTTCCTACAGAAATTATAAGAGAACAATCATAATATCATGACAGCCTTAAAATCTGGGGGAAAATAGTCAAGGAAATCTTTACCCTAAGACAAATTCCTTAGAATATCTGTGGAAAGAACTAGTTCAATGACACAAGCTTTGAATTAAGTCTTTCTAAAAGTTAAGTGCCAGTGAATGACATGTGTGAGTATGCAATTTTATTTTTAGGGAGATAATTTAAAGATATTTTAAAAACAGGATATTAGCTGTGGAAAATTACTGGCCCTTGAACTGAAGTAAATAAAATATGACCTCCAGTACCAAATAATTCCTCCCATCTTACAGCTATTCAAACACAGAAGTCAATTGGTCATTTGTTGGGTGTTCAGTCCACAGAGAAATAAACTCCCAGTAATGGCTGATGAAGATTTATGTATTTATAAATATATAATTTTAGTTGGCAGGCTTTCTTGATCAAGCACACCCCTTTTTAGAAGAAAATGGTACATTTCCATGAAAGTGACAAGTAATAGTAATCTTTCTCAGACAGCCTTCCATTCTGCTGAGTGTTTTAGTCTGATGATCTGAACATGGGAACTGAGTGCCAGATGTGGTGAGGTCCTGTGAATAGTGCTATGTGAATAATTGTACTTGAGTACTTTAAAAGTGAAAATGAGGTTTCGGTATTTCAAAAGGGAAAATTAAGTCTCAAGTCGAATAAATGCAAAATTCTTTTTCTCAAAAAAAAAAAAAAAAGTGTTTTTGTTGAATGAAAGTTTATATTCATAGTGAACCTCAGAGGAAAGGTACAAGAAGATCTATGCAGATAATCTTGTCTGAGATGGCCATGCAAAAATACTGGACCACAGGTCAACTTAATGCACTTCTGTACTAAAATAAAAGACAAAAAATCCCAAGAGCAGTTTAAATTCATGATTTTAAATCTAATTTTGACATAATTTCAACTTGGATCACTCACATCTAGGCATCTAATCACAGGTGTATTGGATTAGCATAGGTAAGATTCACACTCTTGCTTTATCATTTTTATGAGCCTAATCACCTCCTAGCTATTTCCATGAAAAGTAGATGTATCTGAAATCACTCAACCAATTCAATCTGAATTTGTCAGCAGCCAGGAGACAACAGTCATTTTGATTAGTTTTTATAACATTAACAAGACCTGACATCTATGTTATAGGAATTCCAGGAACTTTATTTTGGACTAGTTGTAGTTTGATACCATGGATTGGTCCCCAGCAACAGCAGGGGCATGTTGGGTGCAATCCTGGAATGTATTTTGTTTTAGTTTCATCACAAAGGAATCCAGTTTGCATCTTCATCCACTGCAGTGCAATGCAAACTGAGGTATGGTATGTGAATCAGAAAATTCACTCCAAATTCATAGCACAAAGATTTGGTCAGAAACTGATGACTAGTTAGAACTATGTGGTGACAGAAGTGGCTAACCTAGCCTCCTAAATAATATTTATTTCCAGCAAAGTGAAATAACTGCTAGGCACTGATTAGAATTTGTTCTCACAGAATAGTATCTGACTGTTAAAATCTTGCACAGCATAAACAGAGATAGGCAATTGCCTACATGCCTTGCAAGAGGCAACAGACAATCCCCTTCATCTGCAGCTGGGATAGGGAATAGTCTTTGATACTGAATGTTTTGTAACTATCCGTTCACAGGCTGGGGGAGGTAGGAACACTTTTACAGCTGCTCAAGTTTCTAGATTCCATGCTGACTTTGTCATTTTGGAGAGGAAGGAACCGATCCATCCTCATTCCATGCAGAAGAAGCTCAGCCTTCATGTCAGTCTAAGACACAAAGAAAGATGTATAAGAGAAGTATCAGTAGCAAGGAAAAAGGGAGAGTGCTTACCCTGCAGTGGGAACACTGAAGGCAGGCAAAGGCTGCAGCAGGGAAGGCAGAGGGGTCTGCACATATGTGGAGGAGGGAATGGCTCCTGCCCCACAGACGAAAAGGGAGAACAAAGATAAATGTCTCTGCCCTCCCTCCTGTGCCTCTAAAATCTCTTGGAGCCCATCTTAGCCTCTTAGCACTGCACCAGCTCAGGACTAATTAATATTTTTTCTTCCTTGACTCCTTTTGGACTCTTCCAACCAGTTCACTCCAGTTACTCCAGGAATGCCTCTTTGTAGCTGGCACAAAAAGGCCGCATCAGTCTTCTTCCTGCAGAGGCCTTTAACACTATTTCTGTAGGCTTTGAATCCTCAGAAAAGCTCACAAGCCCTCATAACTCACATGGTGGCGTGCAATCACAGAAAATTAATTTTGCTTCATAAAATCACCAAACTAGTGAACTGCGACATAACCTATGAGGCCTTATCAGACAGTTTGAAATTAGTAAAACATCTCAAGAATTCATGATTGCAGGGAAACCTTTGATTCACGCTTTATGTAAGTGGATGTGGCCAATCTGCATTATAGTGCATTAACCCTAAGCTGTATGGAAACAGGTCAGTTTGTTCCACTCACTCCTTATTCAGAAAGCATCCCACAATTGTCTTAGTACTGGAAACATACCTTCCAATCCCACTTCCACCCCTGGCCCCCCTTTGCCTGCCCTCACATCTCTGGAACTGGTTCTGCCCAACTAAAACCTCAGTTTCCCACCATCTCAGAACCTTTTTTTTTTACTGTACAGATGCAAAAATGTGATCTTTATGTGGAATCAGTTTCAAAGAGATTATCATCTTCTTTGGGGGAATTTCCCAAATGGGATAAACAGGTCTAAAACTATGGAGTACCTTGTTCTTTTTTATCACTGGGAACAAACATTTTTTGCTTAATTTCCTATTTTTCTGTTACTAAAGAAATTCAGGATTTTGAACCCCAACTAGCAAATCACCAAACCATGTGCTTAACTCACATGAATACCACTGTTGAAATCAGTGCAACTGCTTGTAGTCAGAAGGATAAGTCTGAAGTGTTGCCTTGGATTACTAGAACAGAAAAAGTTTATTATATTTATAGTGTTTTCAATTTTCATAAAGAGTGCTGCAAATAACTTGACGCAACCCCAAAAATTCTGTGTTGTGAATGTAATGCATAAAATAGGGTTTGTTTTTTCTTTTAAATCAATATGTTTAGCATATTCACATTTCCCATCAATAGTTATAATTTCAGGATATTTGCCGTTCCTAGCTGTCTCTATTAATAGAAATTGAATAAAGTCATTTTACACAACCAGAAAATGAGGCCATCCTGATTCTGGCATTTTTGATGATGCAATGATTTGGCTCTGAAATCTTAGGAAAATTTAACTGAAGGAATAAGAGCTACACAGACTGCAGAAGTCATACATAGAAACCAAAATGAGAGGGTTCTGCATTCTACAGAGCACATTTGTATTCCAGATGATTTAACAACTAATATTTTAATTATTGTTATTTTTAAAACTTTATCGTAGCAACTACTGTGGTAATTATGTTGAGCATCAACTAGCACAGCAACACCGGACTGTATAACTTGCTGTATTGTAAATCAGGGATTCCCCCAGGCAGCCATAATTTGTCTGTCCTTCTGGTTTTGTCTACTTTAACTTTTCTATTTTAGGGACTACACATGTGCTTTGTGTTAGAGCAGGGAAGTCATAGCAGACTAAACTACAGTTGTATGGTGACTTTGCCTTTTGGGTCGTGCCCTTCTTTGGTCTTGGAGGAAGATGGTCACTTATAAAAACAAATTATGATTCAGAGAATCCCTACAGAGAGATTAACCAGAGAAATGTGGTTTTCACTGTGTCCTCACCCAGTGTACAAAGTCCCTATATAAATAGTCTTGTACTGGTCTAATTAATTGGCTCTCTAATCCTTGCCTTGCCCACTACATACAAAGTGGTTTTGTAAATTCAAAATAGACATAGTCTTGAGCCACAACATTTATAAGATCATGGCATCTAGGGATGAAAAACAACTAATACATCATCCAGTACACCTCCCCAGCAGGGCAGGGTAGCCTAGTTAAAAATGCCTCAAATAACATGGCTTTGACCACATCCTGAGCCAGCCAGTCCACTGCCTAATTCATCCTGCTGCCGTGATGCTTTCCTTGATTTTCTTGATACTCTGTTCCACAGCCCCAGCCTCTAACTTTGAATTCAACTCAGCTATGGTGAGGGAGCAAACCTCCCTTGCCTGAGGACAGCCTTTCACATATAGTTGCTCACCTCCTGTTTATGTTCTCTCTCATTATAGTTCTTTTGAGTTGAGTAAATTTGTGTAGATGAAATTTCTGTGTCAGACAACAGAGCCTTAGGATTTGATTTTTTATGTTTTTCTCACATCTGGCAATACTACTGCACTTTCTCTACGCAGCTGTAACAATGGGTTCCTGAGTAGTTATTGCAATGTAACCATAGATTTTGCTACTGGAACAATACCAGGGTAGTATCTTAGCTGATGGGGGTAATACTTGTACATCCTTAATAATGATATAAATGATCTTAACGGGAAGATAACAGATTTCTCTGAGATAAAGTATTCACTTATCTAGTTGCAAAGTAGACTGACACTCCTCTCTCATTTCCTCAAGGTTGTAATTTAAAGGATTAACTTAATGCTGTTTGATACCCTGTTCAGAGACTTCTTGAAAGCTGAAGTTGTTGGCTCTTCAATAAAGAAAATATATTAAAGCCTTTGGTTTCGGGGGTTTTTTCTTCCTTTTTTTCTCTTTTTCTTTAAGTGAATGTGTTGGTGGTTCAAATAAATATCTGTCTAGACAGATGTCAAAAGTGAAATCCAATGATAAAGACTTTCTTCATGATAATAATAAAGCAGAGGGTAAAAAAAAATTATTTGTGGTGTAAAGAACACCCAAGTTCTGAATGCAGAGCCAGATCTTTTTGTTTCAGCTACCACCCAGCAAAGGGCAATCAGTCAATCAGACCAGAAGTTCTCTTAGAGGGAGATATTATTCTCTGTGAGGCAGCGTGGGTGAGGGGGGTGTGTGCACGTGCAGGAAAGCGGTTAGAAATGTAGCAGTGGATTTTGTGGTTTTCTCCTTTGAAAGTTATGATCTGGTTAATGCTGGGATTTCTGAAGACCCTAAGGGAAATAGATTGTTCAGTTCCCACCACACTGGTCCCTTTCCTTTGGGAGGTTTTGTACAGAGCCTGAAAGGTTTGAGATCTCCTGTGCTTCCCAAAGCTCCCCGTGGCTACAGTGAGATCAGCCACTGCTCACCAGGAATTGCTGAAGAACACTGGGGATTTGTGTGCTTCAGTACTCAGCATCACAGCACCTGAATGTTAGCTGCCTGACAGCTGTAAAGGGATTCGAAGGAGGATATTTACCTATTGACATCTTTAAGCCAAGGGGAGAATTAATGCTTTAACCACCGTGACACAGAACCATATCCGCTAAGCTTCTTTCCGTACTGAGGTTGAACACAGACAGCTCACTTCCAAGCAGGCTCCATGTTAAATGCCAGAAGAGCGTCTGTAGATTTCCTTCATCTTTCCTTCAGGTTTTGGACCCACACGGCTGTCACGAGAAATCTAATTCACTCCTGAAAGCAGATTACGTCCCCCTGATGCAAATTACAGTGTGTACGAGCCCTCTGCTTTTGAGATGTGTCATGGCATGCATATTTCACTAATAGGTGTAAGTAAAAATACAAAATAAGTGTAGCCCAGGACTGGTGTCCAGACTGATGATGTCATCACCTTGCTCAAGTAGGAATGTGGAATCCATTAACGGGCAATAAAACTGGAACTGTTTTCTAAATACTTTACATCAAAATGCATTTGCAGCTTTAAAACCTGCAACTGATTTGTGGACAAAATGGTTTATTTTTCACAAATGCTTTTCATTTCACCTTAAGATGATAATTGCATCAAATGATGGTCATAGGCTTCAGATAGAAAATGTGTAGGTTATAATTTTGCGTGTCTGATCAAGGAAAGGAAATTTTTATTTACAGCTGTCTCTGAAGATGGTCAAACCTCTTATTCTTGCATAAGAAACTATTAGCTAAGAACTGCGGTAACTAAATGACACCTTTAAGGCATAAAATATTCTTCCTTAACTGGATATTTGTTTGTTGTTTTGTCTCTTTTCTAAATAATGAAGAACCAAGAAGCAATCGACTGGAAGCAAAATCATGTAAAGGGAGAACTGAAAGGTATTCACACTGATAATATGGGATAAAATAGCATCATTAACTTTTAATAAAATGTATTCCTCATTCTGAGTCATTAGGAAGTATCTGATAGCCATAATATTAAACTTTTGACCACTACATTTTTATTTCCTCCTCAGTGATCAGTGGAAAATCTGTCATGCCATATTTCATCTTCATCTTCATCTTCATCTTCAACAAACAGCTAACAGTTTCATTTATTTTTTTCATTTGAGAGACTTTAGTAATTATTTAGTAGCAAAAATATGATCAAAAATACATTCCCCTAGGGAAATCAGTAGTTTGATTTTCATCCATAACTAACTGTACAGATTGCTGTGACCCATGTACTAATCGTAAGTCAGGCACATGGAGTTCATTTCAGGAATAAGATACAGCAATATGTCTGTTCTTTTTAGTGCAACCTATAAAGAAATCCTTTAAGAAGTATGCATTTGAAGAAAGAAACATTTATTTCACCTATTTTTTATAGGTTAGCCAAAGTACCAATATATATCCCAAGCAGTATTGACATTCACCTGTAATTAGTCATAGAAATAATGCTACTGCAA
The DNA here is from genome assembly GCF_003945725.1 of Corapipo altera. Lineage (NCBI taxonomy): Eukaryota > Metazoa > Chordata > Aves > Passeriformes > Pipridae > Corapipo > Corapipo altera. The sequence goes on along the minus strand of NW_020884881.1, from coordinate 14,194,775 downwards.
ACAACAATGTTCTGAGGACAATATGTTTCCATATTTATTTGTCAAAACCCTTCTGGAATTAAGAGCATTGCAATTTAATTGAAATTCTTTTTCTTCCTCCAGAGCATTAATTTATCATGTAATTTTGTGGCTAGTTTGAAGTACAAGTTCATGTTCAGTCAAACTCTTTTGCTTAATGAATATTGTCTAAATGTGATCTTGGATCAAAGAGAACTCACTGTGTATAAAACAAGAGAAATAACACTTCCCTGTCCTGGAGACATTACATTTAGTTTCACACAGGGTTATGATCCAATTCCTGATAACAAAAGAAAAGACCTAAAATACTTCTAATCTGAAAATTCCATAGAGGACCAAGTTTTATTATTATTTCCTCTTATTTCCTTGTAACAAACAGGATTTGGCAACATTCTTCTGCCATCACTTAGCATATCCTCCTGAGTGTCAGTGGGGTCATCCAAGTGGTGCTTGTGCTACTTTCGTTGAGATTCCAGAAGATATTATTGAGTGATTACTCACCTGCTGGAGTAGTTTTTTCACTTTCTTGTTGTGTCCTGTCAGCACTCTCACCTAATATGCTGCACTACCTAACATGTAGTTTGGTGTAACCATTCCTTCCAGTACTGCTGAGGTAAGAGAGCCAAGGCTAGTTTGTAATGGAGACCTTCGAGCCTGTCCAGTGGATTTTTTAGGTGAGATGCAATATGCGTGGAACTGGGCCCACCCTTTAATCCTAAGGTTCATCTGCCAGGGCCGAGCGAGCTTGGACGGTGGCAGTGAGGTCCTCAGGACGTAGGTTTGATTAGATTGTCCTTCTCTTAGATGGATGGCCTTACAGGGCTAAGCAAGCTCCATCTGCCCCGGTCTGGGATTAGAGTTGTCCTTCTCCTAGGATGACTACCAGAAGGCTAACGAGCTCATCCTGCCCGAGGATGTATTGTATCTGACCCTACGGTTTTGACCTGTCTGGGGTGGGCAACCCTACCAAGGCACGTACCATCGCCAGCATAGCTCGCAGTCACATAGGGGTACACAGGCTACATTACTATTAAAACGATTAGGACAAGTCTTTCACTTCTTATTTTTCTACCACCTATCTATATTCAATCCCAAGGAAATACCCAGGAACAACCCTTTGTCCTGACCGCCCTTTCAGGATGTAACAAATATATCCAGAACATACTGAGCCTGGGCAGTAGCTGCAGGTGAACCAAAAACAAACAAACGAACAAAACCGTTCTGGCCTAATGGAGACCAGAGCAGACATGAATTCCCGCCTCAAAAAGGTGCAGACATAAAGCAGAGTTAGCAGCCACATGATATACAGATCTTTCCTTCATCTCCTATAGCTGTTGTAAGAATTTCTGTATGACAGAATTTGAAAGTTGACTTATCTATATGAACTGCAATGCCAAGTGGACAGGTAGTGACATAAAAAAAAAGTTTTACAGATGAAGCACTATAATGCAAGTTGTTATTTAAGTGTTTTTTGAAGCTTTTTCTATTAAATAAATGAAGATATGATTATCTGTGCCCTGTGTCTGCTGCATGTTACAGTACTAATGAAGATACAGGTTTCATTAACTTCAGTGAAGGCCACATAGCTCCTTTTGTGGTTGCTCACCTTCTTCAGATCTGCAAACATAGTTAGAAAGAGACAGAAAGAAAGAGAGAATTCCTGCTGTGGTTCAGTGTATTGTCACCAGAAGAAAGAGGCAGCCTTTAGAACCGGTTTTAAGTTATGGTTATGGCAATTCTTGGACCACCCCAGCTTTAAATTTTCTAAACATTTCATTTTGCTTTATGGTTATAATGTTTAGAATTTGTTACTGGTTCTAGTAGCTGCAGATCTACTTATTTATATCATGCTCCTGAGTTTACATTTCACTCTATCAGTTAAACTTAAACCAGTTCACACAATATGTCAGAAGTATTTTGTGTTAGAGTTCTTAGATTTACAGGCTCAATGATTTCATTACAATTGCTCTGGATCTGCAGCAGCTGTAGCAAATCAAACTATGGTTCACAGACTTTACATAGCAACTCACAATTAATTTGGAATTCTTTTAATGGACTTCCTTACTGTACATAAAGAGTGCAAATGTACACGGAACCCTTTTTTTTTTTTTCCTATTAAGAAAACTCATTGTCTTTCTCTCTAGAACAATAATTATAGATATTCTACCCCAGCAATCAAATACAGGATTTGCACTTCAATTTTCAAATACTCTTTACTTATAGGTTTCCAGGCATTGTTTTTTTATTTATCTGTCAGCATTTACTTAACTGGAGATTTTACTGCTGAAACAAACCCAGGTTTGACAGAGATCTGTTGTATTTGCCTTATTAACAGAAAATAAGCAGTAAACCCACCTTGTTTACTCTGCAGAGACCCAGCACTGTACTACATGAGGACTCCAAAGTCCTGGGGCATCTGTGTTTGTACTCATCTAAGACTGAATCCTAATATTTGAACATCTGTGTTGCCATCCTTCCACCCACTGTTTAAAACCTTATAAGAAGTCTCCTAAAACACCCCTTGAGGTAAGAACATGTACCTATCCAACTGAAAAGATGCTGAGGCAGAGAGATTGACTGCCTTGCCTGAGGCCACGCATTTCTCTTGAGTTGAAGTTGTGTGTACCTTTCCACTACTTGCTTTGCTACAAAACTTGTTGTGTAAGGGTGTAAGACTTGCAACCCTTACACAGCAATCTGAGCACTGTAATGAGAAGATTCACCCTGCGAGAACATTAAACTAGGGAAAAAAATCAAACTCCTGCATATACTGATATGTGAACTTTCCCTTTCTCCTCTATTCTGTTAGGTTTCTTTCCAGTGCAGGCATCTTTCACCATGCCCAGCAGCCATTCCCAGCTTTCCTATGCCAGCACCTCTTGCTGCCAAAGCCAGAATATCAAGCAGCAGTTCCAGCTTCTCCTTCTGTGCCTTTGCCCCAGCCCTTCCCTCGGCAGGCAGGGAAGGAGCCTGAGGCACCCTCACAGCCCACCCTGCTTGAGAATCAGGTTTCAGACAAAAAAGCTTTGTCCTTGGGCACAGATATGAAAATCAGCTTGTTTGGGTATTTCTGGCTCTCCTGGAGCTCCAGCCTGGGTCATGTGTTTGTAGGGAGCCAAGGAGTTGTGTAATGGCTGGGATGTGTGGGGGTTAGAAATGCATGTGAGTGCATGTAAGCTCAGGCTGGTGGGGGAATTGCCCTTGTTTGTATATATGTCTTGTTTGAATAGACCTGCTGCACCCTACATCTTATCTAAATACAAAATAAGGCCCACAGTTTCAAGCAGCTCCCTTATGCCTTCCCTCCTCCAGTTCGCTTTAACCAGCCTGAAAATGAAAACAGATCTTTAAAACTGGGGAAATTGTTTTGAACTTGTCACACTAACTTATTGATACCACCTCAGGATACCCAAAGTATACGTATTCAATCTGTTGAGCATCTAAGATCCCAGCTGAAGCCTGAGAAAATTAATAAATAACATCCTACAACAACTTGGAGGGGAGTTTTAGAGAGAGGTGAGATTTGAGAGTTTGCACTTATGTTTGCTTTACTCACTGAATATGATTTTAGCTTTCATAGTGTAAGCCCACATTTTGATTTTTGTGTCCTGTTTGAAAATACATACCATAAATTAGAAAGAGTATTAAATTTTCCATAACAAGATCCTTCAAAGAAAAAAATCCATTTGGAATATCTCAGAATCAGAAGTGTTTACATTTTGTAGACTTATGATGAGAGAGAATGAGTTTTTGAGAAATTTATTAATTGTACCTGGTTTTTTTTAGGAAAAATACAAGAATCACAGAATCACAACCAAAGGAGAATCTTCACTAACCTTAACAGGCACCAGATCATGCCCCTTTACAGCAGATCTTAATGGTCAAATGCAGAACACTTGTATACCTCAGTATTACAGAAAGGTGCCAATAATAGCAGTCCCACTGGGTAGATGATAAACTCATCTATGCTGGGGTCTGTGCTTGGAGACAGAGCCTGCATTGCCTTCTCCACTGACAGTATCTCAAATACTCATGCTGAGCTACCGCCAGACAGCTGGCACATCAGCATAAAATCCACTGCAACCTGCAGTTGTGTGCAAGAAATGGAGCAAATAGCTGTGTGATTTAGCCTGTGCTCCTGTGGTTTAACTGCTGCTAGCACAGTTTCCAGCTGATTCAAAGCAAGCCCAGGTATGTGAACATGACCTGCTCTTGGAGAACTAACAGGTAGACATGACCTCCTCCCTGCTCCTGATTATGCAGCAGCCTCCAGGAGTCCTTGGGCACTCTGATGATTTACTTCTACCCTTTCACTGAAGCTGTATTTTTCCTCTGTCCTAGTAGTTCATGTGTTTTGTTCTTCTTGAACAGATATGTCTGCTCTCATCCATGTATCCTACTATTACATTTAATACCATTTCATTGTAGTATTATTCTGGGTTCTTTTCAGTTTGCTGGCATACAGTAATTTCTTATTAAGTCTTTCTCTCCAAATATCATTATCTTTGGTTGACTACCAAATTTGTTTTAGTGCATTATTGTCAATGCATATATTAGTTTTCACTTGCCTTTCTTTGTGATTCTTTTTCTGTATAAAACAGTGTAAAGTATAAAGACTTAACATGGATTTAATGTTCCATCCCATTTAAAAAAAGGGCAATTATTAGTGTCTAAAATGCACCTTGCATAATCCTAAATGATTATATGAATGAGATCTTAATTAGAGAGAACTTTATTCTTTAATTAATGTATTCCGGACATCTGTAGTTTTCATTTATAAAAATCTAGTTCTTGCCATGGGTATATTTTTAAGTGACACATGATGCAAAAAAGAGATGAAGTTTTCTGGTATTTGTTAGTTGCAAATACCAAGGTGGCTACTTGGCACTTGTAAATCTGATGCTGTTTATCATCACAACAGTTTGATCAGTTTTTTTTTTTTTTTAAATACTGACCAATCCCACAGGCATCTAGTCAGATAAGTAATTTTACTGACACGTATAGATGATTTATGGTTTGAGACTTACAGATATTTAAAATGTAAAGGGGAGAAGCTACTGTCTAAAAGCACATTTGGGGGGGGGGGGGGCAGAAATAAGATTTAAAAGCAGAACCTTTTTCCTTAAAGTAGGAAAGGATATGCAACTGGAATCTTTTATTCTGATCCACTTGGTAGCATGCTGTTTAATGACTCTAAGTGATAATGTACTTAAATGGTTAATGCAAGGGTTGATCCTCCTCTAAAACTGAGCTGGGAACAAAAGCTGAAATGACTTTTGGTAAGGGAGGGACGGGAGGAATTCTGACCCTTCTCCCGGCGCTTTACAACGTGAAACCGCAAAGCAATTGAGGAATCAACTCACGGTATGTGGATTAAAACGCTTCCTAGAAGCAGCTAGTACTGTACATTGCCTCAACCCTCCCTGAACTTTCTCAGTGAATACAGCAGCCTGACAGCCTGGCTTCCCGCTGGGTGGATCCTGCAACTCCAGGAGGGAATGGCACTTCTTGTTTTTAATTAGCAAAGGTGAAAGGTGAATTAAAACTAGCTGTTTGGCAAGTCAGAGCAAGGGGCTGAATTCTGAAGAGCACCAAGGAGGAGGGTGCTTTCTCCTTTTTTCCTTTTTTTTTTTTTTTCCCTCCCTCCTTCTCTGAATGAATTGCCTTGCAGGAGGGACTGAAAATACAGCTTCTTCCTGAATCCAGTGGCAGAGTTACTAGAGACAGCTCAAGACACAACACTGCAGAGTAACGCCTTGGAATGTCCTCGCACTTTATAAACAATTGTCCTAGGGAGGGAATATTTTTACATGACATTTGCACAGCTTGACAAATGGCTAGCTGAGGCTGTGTGCTGCTCTGATGAACGTTGAATATTATACAGAGATACCCCACAAACTGACCAAAGAGAGCGATCTAACTGCACTGGGAAAGTAGAAGTGGAAGTTGGAGCCTTAAAAACGCCCCACCAAAACAACTAACAAACAGCAGCATTTAAGAGAAGAGAGCAAGAAATTTATCTTGGGCAGGATGGCATCTGCCCAGGACCTTTTAATCCTGGCACTATATGGCTTGTTACTAGAGTTACCGGCTGGATGTCACGCAGCGGATACGAGGCAGCCAAGGTTACGTCTGTCACATAAAGGTAGGTCAGTGTGTCAGGTTTTTAAAGACTTTATGCTAATACAGGTTCAATGACTTCACCGAATGTACTGCATAGGGGTTAAATTATGGTCCTCTGTCAGAGTAAAATGTTCCTGTTAAGGAATCTTGTGAATTGTTTCCTTGTACTAAACTGCATCCTTGAACAAGTTTACCGAATTCTGGAAGACTTAAGATACTTACAAGTGATGATTTTATCCTACTGAAATACTCTAACAAAAAGTGTGTTAGATTTGCATGTCATTCTCAGTTATTCTCCATGCTGTAAGGAGGCTGCCAGGTCTCTTAATAAGAGGGAAAGAAATGGAGAAGATAACCTGAAATTATTGCTGAATAAATGCACTCTTGTGCATCATGTAACCTTTAAACAATTAAATGTCTGTTTCACTTTTAGAATTCTATCTGTCTACAAATATAGCTAAGGCAAAAAGACTGAATTCCTGTGAACCATATGATTCATTTTCTAAACTAGCAAGTGTCATCACACTATAATTAAAATGACTAACTGCCAATGTAAGTCTGTTTGCAGTTTAACTGAGTTACCCAAAGAAAAAAGTGTTATTTTTTCTGACATATGTATGTAGAATACTTACAACTTGTTTGTTTGTTTGTTTTAAATTATTTAAGTTTCAGTTACCTGAAGCCTGAACCATTCTTCCTTAGCCAATTCAGAGTGTCCTTATTCAGTTCTGGATTGCATGTGATTTAAACTCTTCACTATGGTTTGGGTTTAATCCTGTATATATATATATATATATATATATAAATACCTGTGCACAACCATGGCATTTCAGTTCTCTGCGGCAGTACATACATTCGTAGATTATATATTTAGAGATGTATGACAGATAACTATTGCAGTAGGAGCAAAAAATATGTGTACAAGATAAACTGATGATTGGCCAATTAATAATGTTTTGATATTAACTCTTATGCATAGATGAAAAGAAAATGCTTTTCTTCTGACATTGTTGGGAATGAGCAAATTCTAATTTACTCAAGAACATTTCAGTGGTTATGCAATTGATAACTAAGCTGCATCAGTGTGAAATACTTTAGAACACCTATTATAAGTATGGATAAAATTTCAGAATTAACATCAACCAGAGCTCCATGTGTTGACAGGTTTACTATAAACAAGGTTTAATTGTGTTTTATATAGCAAGCTAAATTACCAGTCATAAGGAAGGGAGAAGTTGAATAGGATAATTGGTCCGAATGTCTTGCTAGGAAGCTATAAGAAATGGGGTTTGCTTTTATAGGGCAGTGAAACACATTTTAAAAAAATAAATATTTGTCATGAAAAGCTTTCTTGTAAGTAAACAATTAACTGCTCTAAATGAAATAAATGATATGACCTCTCAATATATAAACCACTCATGCTTTAACACATGATTTCAGAGTACAGTAGGAATGCTGATTATATAATCCTTTCACATCTTTTGCTGTTGAAAATGTGCATTTGAACACTGGTTTATTTCTAGCTGTAATTACAAGGGCTATAATTATTATTGATATTTGTTTGCTTGTGATGAGGAAGAGAGATGAGAAAAGCACAATAGATGAGACAAATAGACCTAATGTTATGTTGGTTCAGGACTTTGGCTTAACTGCCAATTTTGGCAAGCTCCCCACTATGGTGCTGCAACTGTTAGCTGCTTCTCTGCTCACTTGTAGTACTAATTGCTTTTCTGATGGTTGGAATCAGTGTACACACTACATACTACTTCTCTTTTCAGCAGTGAGCCAGCAATTTGGCCATAGCACATCATAACTCTGACATCATAAGTCTAATATTTTCAGAGCGATCTTAAAACATCCATTTGTCACAGAGGGCCAAATGAGGGCCCTGCCTGATGGCAGTTCACTCAGATCCAATGACACAGGAAGATTTGTCCTCATAAATTCCCTCCCATGAAAACACATATTTCACCTTGTACAGTACCCCATCTCATTTTTCACACTTATGAAATGTGACTGATTTTACAAGCTGTGTTGCAGTCAGTGAGCGCCTGACCACCTATCCCCAGCCAAAAGCTGGAAGTGGCATACCTGCCTGCCACCCTGGGAACAGCTCCTGCAATCCTCCCAGCCAAAAGAATGTAGCGACCAAGCATGAAGACAATGAGTAAATGTCGCTGTTGTATTCACTAATCAAAGAGGAACAGCAGGAGGGTCCCTCATCTTAATTGCTTTTACTCCATCAAAAGGCTGCTGTGGGTACCAGTGAGGTGCAGGGTAGTTACAAAGAAGTCGTCATGCAACCTCTGTGCACAGAGTTGTTTCAGCCTGTCCTGTGAGTTGCTGCTACAGAGGATGAAACCCACTTGCGTACATTTTCAATAGCTGTAAACTCAGTTAAAAATTTTGCTGCAAAAACCTTGAAACCTGAAAATGAGCAGATCTGTTCGCTGCCTTGGAACTGCAGGTGCTCATGGCTAATTGGGATTCAGGCCATTGCAAGATCTGCTAGTACTGACTGGAAAGTTAAAGGCTCTGTGATGAGTATGACATATGGACATGAGATTTTTTTGTTATGAAAGAGTACTTAATTAATCTACTTTAAAGTCTTGTTTCTTTAAGGAGCCAGAATAAGGCTTCTACAAATTAGAGACTCATTTGGTTTTTATAAATTCACAAATTTCTCTTTTTTTTCTTCTTTAAAAGTGATGTTCAGTGAAAGTGAGGTAGTGATCTGACAGTGAATGAGAACCTTTTGCTCTTGCTGCGAACCAGACCTTCACCTGCAGTGCACACGTGTCTCCAAACCCACAGCAATAAGATCAGATCCTAACCCTGGTGCAGAGGGGTCACCTGATGGATAGGAATACCACAATCCCCTTGACAATTATTGTGCAACCCCTGTTTGACTCTATGGCCATTTACTCTGCTTCAGTGGGAGTTAATGAAAGTCTTGCATTCTTGAACTACTGTTAAACCTGTTAAGTCAATGCAAAATGGTAATGGTGATTTTAGGTAAAGTAGAAGATGGTCTTCATTCACAGTAAACGCAAACATGGATTTTGTCATTCCTTTATATGAGATTAGAACTTAATCCTATAACCACCTTGCAGTCATTTTACAGTTCTAACTTCATTTTTAGTAAGTTGAACTGTGTTTATACCCAGGACTTGAAGATGTTTTCCTCAAACAATCAGTTTGTGTCTATTAGAAATTTTACACTGCAATTAGTAGCACTTGTGGTATTAGTGGTATGATTGCACTAAAGGTCAGTGTTTGATGATGACCAACTAAGATCTGTGTGCTCTACTAGCTTCATGTTGATTTGTAGAGATAAAAATATTACAGAGAACTAGATTTTTAAGTTATAGGTTGGCAACTACCTTTAAAATCATTAGCTCATTTTACATACAGTACAGACTCTGGCTAATTAGGTGCTAATTGAAGCCAAGCCTCAACCTCTATTCTTTATGGGCTGCTGGTTAAATTCTTTCTGAGTATCCCACAGTTTGAGTTCTCGCAATGGGAAATATACAATTAAGGTGAAATCAGCACACACTGCGTGTTAAAAAGAAACTATTTACATTACAGATTGAAATGGATTGGGTTTCCAGAGGACAGGAGGGATATATTTATATAAGCCTCATAGAGCTGAACTGGAAGCATGACGACCTAAAAGGCTCATGAAAGATGTAATTGTATAATTCAAGTATTATGCATGGTGTACTGTGTATTTCTAACTGGTTTTGGATTATTTTTTTTCTCTAGTTCATGAATACGGTAAGGAACAAAGGTAATATAGTATGAAAATGAGATGAGTGTTCTCTATACAATTTTATTGCCAGAATGGGATCTGGTGCAGTCAGTTATGTCCAGCGATTTGCAGATCTTGAGGGATATGTTTTCTGTTTTACCCAGTACATTGCTCTTGAGTGACTTCACAAATTTTGGAATTACCTGATCTCAGGTTGTGTAGTTAAGAACTGGACAATGCTCTTGGCTGGAAAAGGTATGATTAAGAAGCAGTTGTGCCTGTCTCGCCCATCCAAATATCTCTCTTTTACTTGATTGTAACTTTCTACAGTAGAGTCAAGCTGCAGCAGGCAGAAGGAGAAGACTGAACTTAAAAGGAATTCGTCTGGGTTAAAAAATTTATTCTCTAAGCATAAATACTTCAAACAAAAGCAGCAGATAGCTAAAGAAGGGAGAGCTGAAATTTTGCAGACAAAAAGTGATATTTCCCATGTATTCAGATTTTAGTACGTAAAATGTATAATATAAAATATTTAATGTAGAAGAATTTAGGTTTCTTAGGGCTGAGTAATAATCTTTGAGGGCTGCTGAGATCTGTTACAGCAGAAAAAATGTTTCATTGTCATTTGCAGGGACCAGAGTTTCAGCACACCTGCTTTAGCTTTCTTGATATTTGCAATTTAGATTTTATTTTAACTAACACTAAGAGTTTCACTATGCTTATCCATGGTATCTTACTCTCGCTGTTCTTTAGCTAGGTGGCAGTAAAATTTACTCAGAGGCTAACAACTAAATTGAGTAACAAAAAATGTAGGGCTTTTTTAGATAGGCATTTCTGAATTCTGAAGTAGCAAATATATTTAATACAAGTATGGTATTTTCAATTAGTAATCAACTGGCCACACAAATCATGGTTAATTAATGACTAGCCACATAACCTATAACTGAATCATGACTGATTCAATTTCATGCATGAAAATGTTTTCTATTTTTAACAGCTTTCCCTCTTATAGAATTTTGGTTTTGAATGACTCGGAAAGATTAGTTTTCCTACCAAAGCAAATTCAAGTTCAAGAAAGTTGTTAATTCATGCTAGATGTAAATCACTTTGAATTTGTACCTGAATAAGGATTTGACTTGTGGTCTTTGCTTACATATAGTTCAGAGAAGTCTACGTCTGAAAAAGATATATGATATTGTGTATGTATCTTTAAAACGTGTGTGCATATATATATAACAGATTGAAGTTTTTATATTTCTTACAGTGAATTAAAGAGCAGTATCATTCCAAGGGTGTAAGAAGTAAAGACCTGTATTATGGCTCCACATCTAAATGTGTCTGGCTATAAGGGCCGATAGCCAGAATTATGAGTGTTTGGAAAAACCAAATGACAAGTAATGTCTTTTTACCCAAATACTCGAGGCCACATAGAATTCAACCTCAGTTTAGAAATGGCCTAGAGAAATATGCACTCTAGGCCACTTCTGGGGCAGAGAGAAGGGCTTTTACATCCCATCTCCCACCTGAGAGGCAACTGATTGTTCGCCAACACTTAGGACAAGATTTAGGTTTATTATTGATCCATATCACAAGAGGTGACTGCTGGGAAGTTCAGTGCTTACACTGAGTGTAAGCACTGGAGTGACTTGTTCACTGAGACAGGAATATTTTTGGCAGAGAATTCCTGCTAGTTCCTTTCATAACTGCATTTTGTTGACAAAGGCTTCTGTAAGTATTGCTGCAGCAGAACTCTGAAGCGATAAGCACCGCCGCCGGGGATGCAAGAAGCAGACGGTTTGCTGCCTAACATCAATCACTTGCCTGTTTTTGCTTTAAAGAACTAAGTACCATCTGAAGGTGCAAGACCAGAATATCCTGCGTGCTGCTGCTTCTCTGCAGCTAACTCCCTGCTTTCAAAGTGATAACACCATCTGCTATTTTAAACTCTTCATCAGATATCGTACTCATCATTATTTCACTGAAAACAAGTGTTATCTTTTACTGAAATAAAAACAAGATTAATGCTGTTTACATGATTTACGGGATGATGTGCAAGGGTGAGCATCTGTCTCAGGCCTTTTGAGAAACTTTTGGTCAGTAAATATTCTAAAAGTGTGCAATGGAAATATTATATATTATTAAAACTACTGTCTTGGTTTTCTTCATGTAGCCAGGCAAATATGATGCAGTTATAGCATGCAGACAGCATTAATTAGAAAAATTATAATTTCTTTAAAAAATTCATAGCCGGAAGGGATAAAGATAATAATCTTCATTTTACAGGGGAAAAAAAAAGCCCTCTTGAGTATACTATTTAAAATGTTTTGTATTGGTTAGTTAATGTTTGGCATTTGTTTAAATCAGTTAAGAATTCAGGATTAAACATGAAAGAACATGTTAAAAGAGAAAAAGAATGAAAATGTTGCATTATAAACGGCTGTAGTGCACTTCAGCTGTAATTTCAAACTCTGTAAAGAAAGGACATAATTAACTTTGAAGAAACAATATTTGAGAAGTTTTAAAAATAAACTCCATCTTTAAATTGGTGAAAAATTTAAATAGCCATCACCAAGATTCAGTTTGAGGAACTGAATCTACTGCGGTTGCTGCATACATTAAAACAAATGAAACAATCAGGATTCTCTCAGAGCACAGCTTCAAAAACAAATATTACCAACTTATTGTTTCCCCACTTTTATCATCTCACATTGACAAATTCCTATTTCCCTTGATCTCAATTCTTCTGATCATCCTCAAGGCTACAAATTCTTATTTTGGAAGAGAGATTTCTCCCTCTTAAAGAATTCAGTTGAAGGCTGACTTCAATGTGCTTCTCCTCTAAGCATCTTCTGTTAGTTTCAGCTATAAATTGATATGCTTTCCCTTATGCTGCATCCTTTTGGCAAACTGTTTTATAGCAGTCAAAAGACTATTTTTTTCCCTTTTGAAACAATGTAAAGCAGGAATGTATCATTATGTATTCAGGGTTTTTTCTTACTTTGTGATGATTTTCATGCCTATAAAAATCACCCAAGAGATAGATTTTTGGGGTTTTCTTTTGAAGAAACAACATTGCAAACACAGGGAATGGTTTCTCTGTTTTTTTTCTCAGGGTTTCTTGGTGACATTTTGATGTCCCTTTCAAAGAATTTGTAAATTGCAGCACATTACAATCGAGCATTCAAATACACAGTTTAGCTGCACTGCTCTTGGTGAATATATAATCTTAGTGACAAATCTTTGTTCCTCTTCTAGTCTATTCATTCTTATTTCACCTGCAAATTATAGGACTTCCAGAGTGCAATGGCATGTCAAAGGTTTCTTTTACAATTTCTGTGCAAGTATGTACAGGAGGTCTGCAACCACAAAGTTGTCAACGAAGGGATGCCTGCCAAACATCTTGGCCCTGGCATGACACCCAGTCTGTGTGTGTAGCCAATAGCTGCAAAACTTGGATCGCTCGTGTAGCTGAAAAATAATTTTTGGTGGAATAAAAGTTGGATCTCATCTTTAAATTACTTTTTACTAGTCTCAGGTGAAAGCACATAATTGGCTGTTGTTTCTGTCAACTCTTCCTACCTTGTCTCAGTAGAGTACTCGGCATGTTTTATTACCTCTTCTGTCAATCAGAATCTGCTCAGTTCTTATTAAAAGTCAACAAGAGTCATCCAGTTACATGTAGTGATCTATGATTTGTTCCTGAATGCAGTGCTGTGTTTCAGACTGAAACTTTATTTGCCCTATGGAAGTGCCATCCTTTTACCTTGTAAAATCCGCAATCCGAAATCAACTATGTTTGCCAGGAAGCAGAAATAGTCTGTCATGTTGCCTCTTTGCCTTCCATGGAGAAACATGGTACAGTAGCACTTCCTGTAACTCATCTGCCTGTTACTGATTGACTCCTGGTACTTATATCTCCAGTATCAAGGAATAGATTAAAAACTAAAATTTTGAATGCTTCTGCGGGTTAAGAAGTCAACACCAAGGAAACCCTGTAATGGTCTAATGGCAAAGATTAGTTTGTCATAGACACGTAACATTCAAAAATTATATTAACATTCTTAGTTGACAACTATTTGCTTGACACAAGTTTTTATATCAGAAACCTAGTTGTGAAGGACATATTTCTAGTCAAGGAAGATTATATGACAAATATGAGACTTGTCTGCTTTGTGCAATCTATTACGGTATAGTTCAAAAGATCCCTATGAATACCTAATGTCAAAATACAGAAATAAATTACAGGCCAAAAGTTTCATTTATGAAAAATCAAAAAAAAAGGAAACCAAACTCAACTAAACAAAGCCTGTTAACCAAAACTGGGAGAAACTAAAAAATGTCACTGATGACTTCTTTTATCTCTTTGGCCTGAGCAGAAGGTGCCCATTATTTATAAGAACTTGATGACAAGCAATATATAGTACTCTTCATACTGTGATTTGCCAGGAACAGCTAAGAAAAAAAGTTGTTAATGATCCTTGTGAAATCATGTTGCTAACATTTTTACTTCATCAGTAATGAAGAATTTCATATTTTGGGAAATTCACTTGTTCAGTTCAGCATTTGCAACTTACCTTCTCTTTCTATTTTTTTCTAAATCCCCCAAACTATATTTACATACAAATATAAAAGGTTCTCAACCAGATCCTTCCAGTATGATGATGTTTTTTGGGAATTTTTTTTTTCAAACTGTTTGCAAACTAACTGTGTAAACCAAGGAACCAGTGCTTCGAAGATAGGCATTCAGTGAAAGATTTCACTCTTCTTAACATCCTTAATGTATCTATTCTCTACTTCTTCTGTGTTTATTTTTATCTAAAGGATTCCTGACTTCATACTGTGAAGCAATTGAAGCTTCTGTGGGGAGTCAAACAATGGGCTTTTTACTGTTGCTAAGTTCGCTTTATAGGCTTTTTCTTACAACACATTTGTTTAATAGGCCTAGTAAAATGTTGAATGCAGCTGTAAATATATCTTTTATTTGTTGATGTGCAATAAACATCACAGGGATGTTGGCCTTTTCTTATTCTGATCTTTCTGGCACTGCTGAAAGGAAATTGTATAAAATGAATGAAAAGTGCCTTAAACTGATTGCAGAAAACAACAGTCCCCACATACCTAGGGGTTAGTACCTTGTTTCTCTTTTAACAGATGGTTTCTCCCAGCAGTGTTACTAAAACTTAATAATAGTAAAATAATAGGTTACTTGATGTGAGGGAACTATTCCAGATAGCACTATTCACTGGGGTCATCATTGAAGGTCATTTTTCATCCAGAAAGCTAAAGGTTAGCAAGCATTGCTCAATTCCATGAGCTCCTGCAACTCTTTAGTTATGATTAAGCCAAGTGCTTTCCTGTGGATATATGGTAAAAGCCAAGAGTAAAGGAAAATAAACCCATTCCTTTATATATTAAATATGTCATCTCAGTTGATTGAGAATAGTATGATGCAAAGCTTGAAAATATGTGTTGTCTGGGAGCCCAGAAAGACGTAAGCTGTCTAAGAGATCTTGTTCTTATTAATGTTCTTGCTGAAAAAATGTCTTGTCTTTACATGCCTGTGTTTACATGCAGTAAGTCATTATTTTCTCTTCTCTGCTTATCTTAGGCATGGCCATGTCCTCCTGCATATTTTCAGATTACACAAGCATCTGGGATAATAGACATTTCTAAACATACTACTGAGACGGTGTTAAAGTATTCAGCAGGTTGAGCATTTATTATAGTTCAGAACCAGCCTGTAAACAATCCCAAGCTCTTTACTGATTCCATATTATTCCTTCTTGAGTGACTGCAGCTTTTGTGGGTTAACACTCAAGCACTGCAATGGGTTATTTAATTTCTAAAATACTTGAATTTTTGTAAATAAACACTTAACATTTAGAAGACAAAGTTACAGTAAAGAGTGGTTTTCCAACTATAGCTCTGAATGTAGTACACTGTCCTGAAAGTCTACTGCTAAATATATGAACCCTTTAATACAAAACTAGGAGAGAGGCCTGATTTCGTTGTTACTAAAGACAATAGCAAACCTCCTACAAACTTTTGTGATGAAAAAGTTGACAAGATACTCCTTGTTCCTGACTTTACTTTCTGAAAGAGGTGATCCATTTGTTTGCTGCACTACATGTAAAAGCGTGTTTCTGTCTCTCCTGAGTTTAGGAAGACAATGACCATTTTAAAGCAGAGGCCTTGCTTACAGTGATAAAAGTAGGTAAGATCGATTTGAGATGAATGTCTGATGGTAAGTCTGGCACGTTGCACATTCGAGAATAAAACCCTTTGGCTGGGAATGACTTACTGCAGTTTCCAAGCAACAGCACTATTGCCCTGATGAAGTATAAGTGAAGATATTATTACTAAGTAATATTTCTTTGATCTAATAATGGTCTGGAAGATGAGGATGGAGGTGTAGTCACTTTAGTGACCTGACATAAGTGGCTCCCACGACTGCTGGACACAGCTGTCTCTGGACCACAGTAGTGACTCTGGTGTGCTCTGCATCTGCTTTTGTGTTCAGTATGCTGATTTAGATTAAGCTTGATATGCTTAGGTTAAGCAGCTATAGTTTACACTAAATTGATGGCCTAGCATGTTGAAATAGGTGAGCCACTCACAGCTTCCTGTCAGAGCTCAGCTACTCTTTGGCCAAGAAGCAGTAAAAAACCAGGTTATTTATAAGCTGTTTAAGTTATTGCCACTGCACACAAAGTGGCCTTATAGGCTATATCCTAAAACTTTGATTCTATAAATATTTGGTCATGGGTGTGTACCTTTAATTAGACAAATTAGTCCATTGATTAAAAGTTGGGCTTTTTTGCAAGACCGAAGTCTAAGGCACAGATTCTTTGAGGCAATCCCTGTAGTGTGATTGATTAAAGTCAATCATGACAAAAGTTGTTCTACTTTACCCATAGCCCAGGCATTACCAAGCAACATGAAACACTGATAATTTGGATTAATGTGTATAATTTCACTTTCCATTTTATTCTATGGTTAAAAACTTATGAAAAACTTGATACAACTTACCATGTTCTTTTGTTATCAAGAAGATGGTATTTTTAGAAGATGCTTCTTTGATGATTTTATAGAGACATTAATATGTGTGGGTACATGTCATTTAGGATTGTGAAATAGATACTAGAAGTGCTATATGTGGTCTCTGTAATTTTCTTGACACGGAACAACCCCTTACTTTCTTAGAAAATGTAACAAATTACTTCATAATATCAGGTTAATGGATTGGAATTTTTTTTGTGGTTTCACATTTACTGCTTTAATGTGTAATAGCACTAAAACCCTTGAGCTGTAAAATTAGATCTCTGGGCTGTTGAAAACTCCTTGTACTCTTAATTTAAAAGTAAAACAAAACAAAAAACTTACAGCATGGAGATTTGAAAATAATAGTAACTAATGTTTATACATTCTTGTGAAACAACTCCCGAATTGTGCTGTGAAGTTGATAGCAGCATAGAAATGCTCTACCTTGGGATTGTTGAAAGGTAACAGACATACTGACATCTACTGATATCTGATACTATTGCCTGGGAGTGTTGCAGGGACCCATGGGGAATATCTGAAAGTTAAACTTGTCATGTCCTAGCATGTTTTATATTTTAAATGGTGTAAACTATAAATTAACGCACAGAAAGTGTATTTCTAGTCTATGATGAAAAGGTGCTTCAGAGCCTTTCTGAATTAGTAATACGTCATATGAGTGACTGTAGCCCTGCTTTAACATTGTTACCTCTGTTTTTAACTGTTCACGACATGATGGTAAGTTTCTACGGATGTTGATTTCTGTGCAAATTTTGCTGGAGTGATTTTGCTTTATAAGTGTTTGGTCCTTCAGTCTGTAAGGTCTGCTCTTGCAGGCATTGTAATTTTGATGGCAGAGGTTAGGCATGACAGCATCCACCTGAGCCCCATAATTATGCTTGCAAGTGCATTACAGTAGCACAGGGTAATAATGCGTTTCTGTTGACATCTTGGAGTTCTGCAGTTGCTTTCGCGGGGATTGTAATATTGCTGGTACCACTTATTCACTACAGAATTTTTTACAGACTTTTAAAAATACATCTGAGAGCACTAAAGGGTGAAGGTAGACCCCAAGAGCAGGTTGCATAATTGGATTAGAAAGCCCTCAGGCTGACCTTAATTCTGTTGATTGGACAAGATTAACCAATCAGTTCCTAACCCTAAGCATTTACTGATTTTTAACCCTTATAAAGACCTTACAACTGCTGGTAGCTAGCTTGGATGGTGAACTCCAAAGATCTGATATGATGTTTATCAAAGTTATGGTACCCATAAAACATGTCTTTAAAACAAATCCTTTTAAAATTAAATTATTTCTCTTAGGAAAGATGAAAACCTTTCTTTCATTGAGGATTTTTCTGTTGGGTTGATTGGATCACCAATTATGTGTTAATAATCTATTAGATTTGAGAAATCTGGATGCATTTTGAAATTTTATGATGAAATTTCAACAAGCTCCTGGGATCCTCTAGTATTTGTCTTGCTAAATCTCATAACTTTTTTTCCCAGTAGAATTATACAACCTATGTGTGAGAATAAAACTTCCTTCCATCTACCTATTGTGCCTAGTGAGACTGAAGTGCCTTTGAGTAGCTTGGCACCAACAATAAGAAATATGAACTAGGACGTCTCAATAGCAGGCAAAAATTAAAGCAGAAGATAAACTTGAAAAGTGAAAAAAATATATTCCAGCCTCCTATACCCTTATACCACATGTCCCTCGGGCTTCTCCTTTTCTTTCCTCTACTGAAGTAGTCTGAGATCTTTTCTTTATCACTAGCTTTTTTAGTATCTTCACTTCTTAACAAAACTCTTAATTCTTCCAAAGTCATACTCACCTTTCCTTATCCGTAATATTTTCCTACTGCAGCACACATAATTTTATCCCAGGCACTGAAGTCTCCCTTTTAGCATCTCCCTCTCAGGTAACCTTCAACATTATTTCTTCAACACTTTTTACTTATTAACCACTTTTTTTGTTCCATAGGTGGGCCCAAAGTAGCAGAGATATAATTGTTTCTGCATGTGCTTGTTGATCGGTCAGTTTGCGTGTGCTAACTGAACAGTTGTCTGCTAATTGTATTAATTGGATTATGAGTTTGTTCTCCTTTTCGGTTAAGGGACTAACGGAGTATTTCTATTTCTTAACTGGTGATTTTCATGAAACTTGGAAAAACTTAATGTTTTGAAGACTGACCTTACTCCTCAACCTTTTCCCATAAAATTTGAAATTGATCAGTGGGATCTCATGTGTCATAGGGAACACGGATTGTGTCACCAATTCGTAGAGTGTTCCAGAACACCTCATTTTCTTAGGAAATTAGACTTGTTTTCATCACAAGAGAATCAAATAACCTTTACTATGATAGATCATTTATATCCTTTGGTTGTTCCAAACTAGTAATTCTGTAGCAAAGTCAGATAACTACTGTCATTTTAGTGATGATGAAATTATCTTTTCCAATAGTTTTTATGGGAATTTCAGTCTCCTGTGTTGCAAGTAGTTGTCATGTAGGTTCCTAGGAAATCCAGGTGATATCCAAGCATGATTTAGACTGAAGGTATTTTCTTATTTCATGAGCTAAAGGCACCAAATCTGTGTTCTTAAGGGTTAAAAGAATTAATATTAATAAAAACATGTGGTTTGGTTCTGAAGTTTGTCCTTTAACGATAACTGGGAATAGTGCCATAAGTGAGTATTTGGAAGACATTTTCTGTGCTACTCCTTGCTTTCAGACAGGTTAAGATCATTGTCCTAGCCCTCCCCTGCAGGATTTTGGAATGATCTTATTCCCAGGGGAGCCTTGGAGATGTACATACATCTGGAGCTTTCTGCAGACAGAATATTAAAGCAAGAAGCCAAAGAATGAAGAAGGCTGCCCAGATCAACACAGTGTTAAAGGAAAACAACATCTGGGGAAAAAAGACCATGTAAGATCTGTATAACTGTGGAAGATGAAAGAGTCCCCACTAGATAAACTATGGGCTGGAACTTTCAGAGAAGATTGGATAGCTGGGCTAGTGAGACAAGGCTTCATCTACCCTAAATCAAACCCACTATATCAGTATCAGTAAGTTTTTACCAAAAGACTTGTTAACATGAACAGTTAAAAAATCAAGCTGCTCAGGCTAGCAGCTGACAAGTGTGTAGACAAGCAAGATAAAAAAGAAAATCTATGGGTATCTGAGCACACTCTAATAACTAAAACCCATTCTCTATTTATTTTGTATTATCTTAGATGGTGTCATTCACAGCTCTGAGTGATAAACTAGTAATAAATTGTTATGTGCTGTGCTAACAAGCAATTTTATTTATCAGTAACCTCCAAAGTACTTAAGTACAGCATTTTATTTAAAGTGGTTTGAGATACAAAGTTAGATAAACTAACCTTTTTCCTTTCATTGATTGTGCTGGAAATGCATTCCAAAAATTCTGCTGTGCTGATGAAACTAAATTTCTCCTTAAACTGCTGCCATTTATTCTTTTGTAATGTTTATCTAGATATTGTTAATTAACTTCAATTTTGCAGATAGTTTAGGAATGTTAAAACAAGGCTTGTTGTCTTTCAGTTGTCAGAAACAGTAACAACACTTCGAAAGGGTAAATGATGGGTGTTTTTCCTCAGTTCTAGTCTCCACAAGAATGCTTTGTTTTGCTCACAGTTAGATATTTAATTCAAAGATTTCATGTGAACTATCTTAGCAATGACTGTCATATTAATAAATTGAGATACAGCATTTTTCTTTGAAGTCCTAGTTTTTGAAGTTTAAGAATAAGTATTACTTTTTAAAGAATTTAAAAATTATAGTCTTCAACATTGCAAAAAATTCTTAGAAACAATTATGGACAGTAAACTGAAAGAGCTTTGCATCTATTTCTGGAAATATTACATGCTGTTTTGGAAACTCTGATCCACCATTAGAAGAGTTCCCAAGCTTGGCAAAATTCCATTTTTTTGATGAATGTTAATAAGTGCTGAAAATTTAATATATTATCAATGAGTTTAAGTGATGTTTTTTCTCTAGGACAGAGGCTCATCCTTATTGTTTGAAACAGCTATGTCTTGAACAAGTATTTCCTTGAATTATTGTGGTGAAGAACAACTGCAAGCAAATGTTCAGTTGCTCGTTTACTCCAAGGTAGTGTGGGTGACACACGTCCTGCAGACAACTTACCTGGTTTTGAATTTGGCTACATGTTGTTCAGATTTTACTGTAGATTTGCAAATCATAAATGCAGGACTCAGGAACAGAGTTTACAATGGTTTAACAAGTCACGTGTCATCAGGGTGCACATTTACAGAGTGCTGTGAATATAAATTAAAGAAACTTCACAGGATAATTGTTAATTTGAGGCCAAAATTACTTGATTTGGACGCATCCATTTGTCACAAGTCAGCTGATGTATGTTAACTTGTCATCCCGTCATAGCTTGGTCATGCATCAAATCCCCATCAGTTCATGTTCATGGTTTGTTCTCTTCTGTTGCCTTCAGTAGGCTGTTTCTTTCTTTTGAAAACATTTCTGCTTGATAAAAAAAAAAAAAAAAAAGTTGAAGACTCATTGTTTTACCACTGGAGTTTTTAAAATTCATTTTCCTGATTCTTTAAGGTCCAGAAATACATATGATTGGTATCATGTGTTTAAGTAGCTTCCAGCTAGTAATAGAAGGATTTAAATTAAGTTATGTCAGTCCTTTTACTGTATTTTTTGTAGAAGTTTTGCTTTTGGTTTTGAATGTCTTTTGAAATATCAGATCATAAGGTTAACTTTTTTCTTTTTTTTACTTTTTAGATATTATTCCTCCTCTAAGAGAACTAAATCAAATTCTGTTGTGGTCACTATTACTTAATGTCTCAAGTATAACTAATTTTTCAGGTTTTGACTAACATTTCCTCAGACATGTTCCAGAACAAGCCATTCCAAGAAGGAATCATTTCACATGCAAAATAGAATTTCTTTAAATATTTTCTTTATTATGCCAGATAGTCAGTTCACAAAAGAGATGTTCAATATATGTTTTTAATATAATATTATTCTTTTCTGTAGCCTCACTGATCTCAGCCAAGACTGTGTTATTAACATTCTCTCCAGTAGAATTAGTACCATGTCCTTATGGTTCTCTCCATGTTCTCTATAGATATCAGTTCAAGAAATAAATGCACTTCTTATATTTTAGAATATACACACTTTGTTTCAACAGTTGTATTATGTATAGCTTCTTTCTTGTATAATATAGAAGTGTTTCTACACATTCTTTTGTGGCATATGCCTCTTGCTCAGTTTTGGGGAGTCTGAATGAAGAAAAGCTTAGAGCTTAGAACAGAAGAGTTGCTGTCATGTCTCCTTTTTTTTAAAGTTGAATACAAATTTGAAAATACAGAAAGGAGCAGTTAACTTTTCAGCTCAAGGCACAGGATTTACTTTGACTTACTAAACTAATTGAGGGCAATTTAGTTAATTTCAATGAGTTATTACATTTTAGTTGCACATGCTTAAAACTTCAAGAAACTATCACTTTTTGTTTAGGGTAATTTTTATTTAATATCTGGATAAGGAGTAGGTTTACTTTTGGCTTCCAAAGTGGTCAGTTTATTTCAAAGATGAGCTTTACTTTTTTAATCTGTTCCTTTAAACTTCCACTGGAACATGGAAAAAGTCTAAAGAATTCCAGTAGCAGCAAGTTGTGTGTTAACTCTGAGACATGGGCAAACACCAACTGAATTGTAGTTAAAATGATTCAACTTTTGATCTAAGACAAATGTAAGCTCTCAATATGCAATAAATTCTTGGGTCAAATTTGTTTGGCAAAGTTGATAGACTGTGTTTCTGATGTACTGTTCAAGCTATCCAGAGTTTAATAATAGATGAAACTTTTTTTCTTTCCTTGGGTAATCTGGAAAGAGGGTAACATAATTGAACAGCACAATAGATCATTCATGACTACTGAATAAGTGGCATGTTTTTGTTTTCCCAAGCTGAGCATCTCTAAATTGAATACTCTTTTGTGTCTGGTTTCTGTGCTAAAAGCATGATTCCTTTGGATAAGGATTTTATAATGATGACTGATGATATAAGAATATGTGGGATTTCTTCTGAGATGTAAAAATCAGTGCATACTGAATGCAGAAATATCTGATGAATAATACATTGTATTCTATGTAATTTTAAGATTAACTTGTTTTTCAGATGTTGACCAAATAGTTATAGAAAAGTATTCTACAAGAAAAAGGGAAGAGAAAGGACAAGACCTCCCTACTTAAATATATATCACATTTGTATTAATTCTTGTGCACATTAAGATCAGTTGGACAACATTGGAGCTATATATCACATGAGGAAGCTCAAGTTCAGCATATCCTCTGAACATGTGTTTGGGACTTCTGTGAACATATCCTCTGACGTTTTAGTGCTTCAGTTGGCTGAGACTCTTGTGATCTTTTCAAGATTGTGTTTCAAGATTTCCAAACTTGTGTTTTTGGAAGTTCAATTAGTTTTGTTTTCACTGCATCCTCACTGCAAAATTAGAACAGAACCAGTTCACATACCACAGCCCAAACTGGGCTTTTCACTTTGTTTGCAGCACTCCTAAACTTAAGCTAAGGTTTCTTTTGTGAATGAGAACCTTGTAAAAATCCAAGTTAACAGTGTAGTGTAGAAGAGTGAAGATTAGTTCTTTCTTTCTGTTCATAGCCAACTAATTATTCTCGAGGTATTGGAAGCCTGCTCATGTTTTTACTGTTTGGGAAATAAAGCTGAGTTAAGGTTCTGGTGATTACTAATAATATTCAGGGAGAGTATTTCTCTTTGATTCATAAAATAGCATGATTAAATATTTTTTTCTGGATTTTTATGGATCTACACCTAGTTTCTGGTTATATTTCTACAGTCCTTTTGAGTGATTCCTGCAGTTATGTGCTCTTAGGACTCTATGGCTGGACCTATAAGAGAAAAGAAACATTCTGTGAACAACCTCTGGAACAATTTCAAGGCTATAGGTGGAAAGGAAAAGGATAAAGTAATTCCTTGGTGTCTCCTACCATTTCACCTCCCAAAAATTAGAAAAAAAGCAATCACCTTTAAAGAAAACGCTGGAGTTGGCTTCAAGATGGTACAGATTAATGTGTTGAAACTGGGTAAGGCTGTGCCACATTTCCTCTGGTATGATTTTATAAAATTACCTCACCAGGCTTTGTGCCTATACATACTCCCATCACCCACATGCTTCAACCAGAAATCATAATGAGTATATTATTCACATCTTGTTGCGAGAATCCACGGTGAGAATCCAGGTCAACACAGTAGAAAGTCAGGGAGGAGAAACTAAAAGCGTCCTCTAAACTGATATATCGATATCTGCGTAGTCTTGACCTGTGTTTACTCTATTTTTAAATGCTGTCCCATGTTGCAGTTAGGGATACATATCCACTGAACAAACAGGTGGTCTTCCTACTCTTTCAGATCTGCAATCAGTAGAACAACTGGATTATCTTCCTCAGTAGGACCCTTTTAATCTAACTAAAATGCTAATTGTCATACTGTGAGATTACAATACTACATTTGGTGTGGAAACATAACATCTGAGAGACTGCAGAAAAGATCTTATGTCTGAAAGCTTGTTGCTTTTTCCAACTCTTTTGTCATTAGAAGTTGTAACCTCTTTGTTTTCCTTATCTACATTCTAGGAAAATCATAAGCAGACTCCCCAAATAAAACATAGGAAGTGACCGACTTATTTTAAAACTAGTTGCTAGCAAAGATTCGTATAATGACAATTTGTTGAGATGAAAACCAAAACAAAGAACGACAATATTGTGAGATATTAAATATTTAGATAATTTACCTAAATATCTCTGCTATTTCCCTTGTGCCTTGTTTTTACCCTTGTAGTTATAACTAGGATCAGAAATAGGATTGTGACAATATTCTTGAGGAAGATATAGAATTACAGAAAAATCCCTCAGATATGATTTTCTTTCTATATTCATCCTATCTTAAATAAGACAAATAACTCTGAATTTCTTACATTGTAAGTTCTGCACTTGAGAATATAGTTTGAGTTAAGCAATTTGAGAACAAATTGGCTCTTTGGAGCTGCTGGAGTGGAAACCAGTGCTACCTTCCTACATCTACAGTTGGTCATCTCAAGCTGCCTTGCATAAGCACATTGAAAAGAGATTTAAACTGAAGAACTATGTTGCATTATTCTGAAATATGGTTTGATAGAATTTGACACAACCTTAAATGCCAAGTTTTCACTTGGCATGATAAATGTAATTTTTCAAAATGGCCCCTTTTTTCCTTTTTTTTTTTTTTTTAAGCTGCCTAACATTCGAAAAGGAGATGTGGATTTCTCTTTACTTGAAATATTGTCATATTGTTGCTCAAAGAATATCTTGAGTTGGAAGGCACCCATAAGGATCATTGAGTCCCACTCCTGGTGGTGCACAGGACAGCCCCAAGAATCACAGCATGTGCCTGAGAGTAAACGTGTCCAAACATGTCTTGAACTCTGGTAGTCTTGGTGCTGTGACAACTTCCCTGGGAAGCCTGTTTCAACCCAACCACCCTCTGGGTGAAAAACCTTTTCCTAATATCCAACTTAAATCTCCCCTGCCACAGCTTCATGCTATTCCCTAGAGTCCTATGAACGGTCACCAGAGAGAAGAGATTGGTACCTACCCCTCCACTGCCCCTTGTGAGGACTCCCCTCAGTCTCCTCTTATCCAGGCTCTAGACTCTTCACCATCTTTGTAACCCTCCTTTGGACACTCTCTAACAGCTTTATATCCTTGTACTGTGGTGCCCAAAAAACTGCCCACAGTACTCAAGGTGAGGCCGCCCCAGTGCAGAGCAGAGCGGGGCAATCCCCTGCCTTCACCAGCTGGCAATGCTTTGCCTGATGCCCCCAGGACATGATTTGCCCTCCTGGCTGCCAGGGCACTGCTGACTCATATTCAACTTGCTGTGTTCTACTTATTATTATTATTTCAAACAACTACAATAGCTGCAGAAAATTTTCACTCTAATCTCAGGTAGACAGAATGTAGATGAAACAGATTCTGTGTATGTTTATGTATCTGACCATTTTTTCTCTTTGTGAATACACAACTTGACCTATGGAAAATAACAGTGAAAAACAACAAGGTGGATTGCATAAATTTTTTACATACAGTCTTGAAAAAATATACTCTTGCTCAAATGAGAATATAAATTTTGTTATAAGTTAATACTACTTCTTTTTGAAAGAAGTAACAATACTAAAAAAGATATAAAATAATCTTCTCATAGAAACCATTGTCACTTTTCACATTATGTGAATGATCTTTAGAGATAAGTCTATATACTGTACAGGTCCCGACTTGAATACCTTGTTATTTACTATTTGGTTCTTGTACTGTTCTGGATTTAATAATTAATTAAATATA
Source organism: Corapipo altera (assembly GCF_003945725.1). NCBI lineage: Eukaryota > Metazoa > Chordata > Aves > Passeriformes > Pipridae > Corapipo > Corapipo altera. The sequence continues at coordinate 14,168,414 of NW_020884881.1, read as the reverse complement.
TTTGTTTATGTCTTTAATAAATAGTGTATTTTGAAAATTGTTATTTTGCTATTTATAAAGCCTGATAGCTGTTTTCTTCTGGCTCCATAAATTGCTTATTGATTTGGGGAATATATTAAGAGATTTAAGACTATGCTATATGTAATACTTATACAGCTAAATACAGTATTTCAATACCATACTTCAGTGTTCAAAAATGGCTTCCTTGTCATTTTAATACCACTTGAAGTTCTAAAGCCAGATTCCCTTATCCTGTGGGACTGTATGGAAAATAGATAAACTGTTACAATTTGAGGGTTAACATATCTTAGATGAGTAACTTTTGTAGTTCCTCCTGGCAGGAAAAGCCATCAACTACTTTCTCCTTCTCCCATCAGTAAATCCAGACTTTCAAAGGATGCTGCAGAACACTCTGAGACTTAAGCAGCAAATCTCATGTTTTCAATTTTCTCTTCAAGACCTCAGTTTTGAGTAGTCTGTGGGACACTAAAATCTTGCACAGAGTGTAACAATTGCTGTTCACTACATGTAATTGAGAAGTAGAGATCCCTTGTGTTTCAGCTTATTAGAGAATAGATCCATGGAGTATAACCAGTTTCCTGGACTATTAACTGAGTCAAGGATAGAGTTTTCTACTTCACTATGGATCAGTTAGAGAGTTTATCCTTCTTACAGATCCAAAAACCCACATAACTTCACATCTTGTGGAGCAATATTTTTTTAATCCTATATATTGCAATAACTTATGTCTTTCACCAGCAGGAAGTCCTGCTATTTACTTTCAGTGATAAGTAGCTGAATATATTCAGAGAGAGAACATGATATTCACAGTTAAAAACAGCTATTCAGTTTGCTTTTCTCCTACTCAGCCTATTCAGTTAACTAGCTGAATTCCTACAATAGGTATTGTGATGACTGCAACCTCCAACACAGCCATCCAAAAGTGGGATCAGCAGAGCAGAAAGCATCAATACTGGAAGAGTTTGCTTTGGTGATTGCAAAACCTGGTTTGCAGCAACAATTGTTTCGATAAGAGTATGTCTTGCCTCAACCTATACACCTTGAAGTGATAGATTACAAAAAGACGTTTGGGCAAGTGTACAATAATAACCCCTGAACAAATTTTGTCCACACCTGGCCATTTCTATAATGTTACTACAGAAGAGAAATCTGAAGAGTCTAAGACAAATTGTGTGATCTGGTTTAACTATTTAAGTATTTGTACAAACAGTTTCACAACTTCTGTGTGATAAATCAATGTAAAGTTCATAATAGCAGAGAAGGAGTTAGGGCTGATGATAATAATGATAATTTTATTCCTTAATAAATACACTTATGCAAAATGAGTCCAGTCTACACCTGGTATTTTAATCATCATACTTCAAGCACCTTTTTTCCAGAGTGACTACACTCTTATTCATGAAACAAATATTTCAACAGCAGCAAAATTTTCCTCTCTCTGAAAGAGTAGTATCATTTTGAGATACTGAATAATCCAGGAGTTAAAATTGTCTTTGCTATGCTACGCGTACATAAGTTTTACTTATGCTTTCTCTGGTTATGTCAGGTACTTGTGTTTCCCAGTACTCAATTTTAGTATACTTAGACTCACTGTCTTTTCCACTCAGTACAAATCAAATTGCATTCAAATTCCAAATTCATTGCAGTTTACATTGCAACTCACTGTAAACTGGTATATCATCTACAACTTGAGTGGATCTACAAGATTTCACTGCTTTACATCAGTGCAGTTCAGTATATCTATTGCTTTCTTAGGCTTGCAGAGATGTGTAGAGTGAGCCCACATGTGTAGTGATGGATGAGAATTAAGTGGAAGTGGTAGGCATACAGTACTGCTGCTCTGGATTAGCTAAATAGGCTGAAACAAGGTTTTGTAGGAGCCAGTGAAGGCCTTTGCTCTCCCTGGAATGGGGCGTATCACCAGTAACAACCTCTCCTGAAGGCTGGGAGCTGCTTGGGATATTCAAACTCTCTCGTACCAAATCAGTCAACACACCTGGCTACCTAGTACCGTGTTGTGCTTGTCATTTCCACTCAATCTTTGGCATCTCTCATGAATCCTACAGGGAACAATTCTCATGAATCCAACAGGCTGTGATTCATTCACTAAATTTACTAAAAATCAATAGTCTGCATTGAGCTTCCTGGGCTATGCATACCTAGCTGTGTGGTTTTTTTTTTCAGCAGATATCAAGGTGGTCTGATCAGGTGACCTTCAGTAAACACCCACAACACTGTCACTCATGTTAGCCTGGCCCTTAATTCTTACCTATAAATTCTCGATATATTCCAGTCGCTCTTCACCTAAAGAGCATAAGGAGATGATAGTTTCTGTTAACTGATATGAGGACATCATTCTGTCTGTGGGCTCTCATTATATATATTGGTTAAATAATATTACAAACCTACTACTATATATATGTGTTAAAGGTAAAGTTTTTTCAATAAACATATATGTATAAATACAAATATTCTTCTAACAACACCTATAATATGGCATTTCTTATGATAATATCTCTAGTGCAAGAAAGAGTCTTTTCATACGTCTCACTATTGAAATAGTAAAACCTGTACTGTGCACACAGGGTCAGGGTAGAGTGTTATAATGTTATCTTATATCCTTCAAATTTCTGGGATGTTTCTGATTTGACATAATTCAGTCCAGCTCTCTTGAATGTAAAGGCATGTATAGGCTTAATACAATTTCACTGTCAATAGACTCTTAATTTATAAAGGCAGTTCTGATACTCTTTCATCATTAATGTTCATTTTTCAGCTGGTGCACTTTTTTTTCCATTGGATTTTAAGCAAACATATGAAATATATCATTTTAGCTGCTACTGCATGCCTGAATTCAAAAAAAAAAAAAAAAAATGGAGGAAGTTTTATCCTGTTTAACCACAGCATATTTTTTCCATCCTCAGGGAAAGAAAAGTAATTCTAGTTGAAAAGGATATTTTGTTATGTATATCATAATGTTTTCTCTGACTTAATGGATTTCACTGTTTTAGAAAGCATTGGAAATGGAAAAAATTCCACATTAACAACTAAAATCACATCACATTGCTTTTATTAAAAGCAAAAAAACCTTAGAAAAAAGAACAGAGAGAAGCATAGATCCAGCAGTATTCCTTTCTCTGAAAGAAAGAGGTTTCCAGGATATATTTTCTTTAGAAGCGTATGTAAGTATGCTTAATTAACATACTCAGAGATATTTAATAATGAGCAATTAGTTTTAAACTGAGAGAAGCAGATGTCACTTCAATAGTTTGGATATATCTTAGGACTCTGCAGGCATTCAATTTTCATAAAGCATCACTATGACTGGATATTTGATATAACTATGGAAGAACTCTGTGGGATCCATCCCACTATACTTAAACATTTTTAGCACCATTCCCAATTATGTTCTGCATTAAAATCTTACATATACAGACTCATAATTGCAAATGCAGTACCTAAGATACAATGTCTGGAATAAAGAATTTTAACTAGTGATTCCACTCAATCCACTTGAATTACTGAAAACTCTCTGTTTGCAGGGTCATCCCTACTGACTTAATGCTTCATAAAAATTAAATACTAATGTGAATTGATTTTGTAAGTATTGGTGGAAAGGATTTTTTGTTGTAAGTACCTAAGAAGTGTAATTCTTCACATAAATTTTTTAGATCATGAGAAATCATAAATATATTTTTCTCGAAGAACTAAAGCAACATGTTTCTTTTCAGGTAAATGCAACCTGAAAACAAAATTAACTTTTCTGTATCTCAGCCATTTTAGTTTGAGTTAAACACTATCTTGCACCTCCTGTTGCTGACTGCTCAAATACTCTGATTCTTACTTGGCTCAAGTACATCATAACCAAATACTATTTAACCATAAATCACTGAGTGTTCATGTGTGACTTTATTACTGAAATTTCATGCGAGCTGACATTTTCAATGAAGAGATGTCAGTGACCAAGTCCTTATCTAATCCACTTAAATCCCTTTGAAAATCCTATTATTAGCTATTGAATTCTCCTAATGAGTTATTTCTGAAACTATTCATCTACTTCTCAAATGATGTAATGTAGCCCTTTGAAATACACTCGTCATGAGGAGGAGAACAAGTGGTTTTTAGACAATATTTCTTAACTGTTGAAATAAAGTAGTTTTTTTGTTGTTATTATATGCAATTCTATATATAGGTATATAATTCTAATTTTTGTCTACACATGAAGAAGTTTAACATCATATTTGTCTCCTTTTGAGAAAAGTATAAAAATATTCTTATTAGAAAAGTATGAATTTTTTAAAGACATCTATAAAAATGACTGCTCTTATATCTGGCAATATAATCTAGCACAACTTCTATTTATCATTTTCCCTAAAATGCTTTATATATATTTTAAATTGTATATAAATTTTTAATCAAATATTCATAAACATAACAATTTCAAGAAGAATTCAATGGTTTTCTAATATTAGTTGAATTACAACATTCTGGCATATCTATATGTCTTCAGTTATTAACATTTTTTATGTTATAAATGCCTTATCTATTATGGATGTGGTGACATTTGCACAAATCTGTAGCAAGATTCTTCTGTTCCCAGGGAGCACAGCTTGGCTTTTGTCTGAAAATATCTGTAGTATTAAACTCAGTTTTTGTTGCATACTGCCTGTTCTTGCTGGGAAAATAAATATTAAAGCAATTAGAGCAATTATTATTATTCTGGCATTATCCATAGGATTTAATGTAACATCTCTCATTTTTCTGATCTTGTAATCTAGTGAAACCTGATTTTATAATGTTATTCATCTGAGAAATTAATTCAGTTTTTATATGCAAATGTCAAGTTCCTTACTTATATTGGTTAAATAATTCTGAAAAACAATTAAATTGTCTGCAGCACATAGTACTGCAGAGACATGAGTTATATTGTATGACTTATAAAGACAAAACGGGGTTCAAGATCCAGTTTATGAATTTGTAATTACACACCATAGAAGGCCAAACACAATCACATGTATGGATGGCTGAAATTTCTTGAAGACAGCCAATTGACATCATCCACATTAATTTTTGAGTCATTCATTTTTAATAATATCCTCTTCTTCTTTTACCTTTGTAATCAGATCTGTAAAGTTATTTTTAAAGTTATTCTTTCTGTTTGACTGAAATAATGGTTAGGAATATGGAAAATAGAGAAGGGAATAAGTCTTGTCTACTAATTAGAAAATGTCTCAAGTTCCACTGCCCACATCTGAAAGAAACACAGCCTAATAAAAAAGCAACATGACAGGAGAAGATTTTAAAAAGACTTTATTTGATGTGGCTAAAAGCTAGTTGGAATGGAAATACAGTTGGGATGAAAAGTGTATATATAAAATAAAAGCTTAAAATTTTACATAAGTAACTTTACTCAAGCAAGCAAAAGATTTGAATATTTGGTTAGCAGAATGACAGAGGTGCTTAATGGTTGAAAGTAAAATCAAATATTTTATAGTACTATACTGTGACCATTATTTGAGTGACAGTGTAGATTAAATTGATTTAAATTATACTTTGCTATTATAGCTATTAATTTCTATATCACAACTATTTATAATTTGACTTTACTTTTCCCTTGGAGATCTCAGAGCACTTTAGAAGATGTACAACACTTATTAAAGATATGGTTCTCATTTAATCAGCCATCTGCCTGGTTTACTCATTTGGAAAGCCGACATGTGTCTTCTGCATTTATATGATTTTTAGTACCCTCTTCAAGACAGAGTTCAAAGCAACAGCATGATTCTTGTGCATGGCAACTGTGAAAAGTCAGTCAGTTTAAGCTCCCCATGCTAGTGCCATGCCTGAAATATTATTATTAACCATTGTCTAATTTATAGAACCAAGGGACAAGAACTTGAGGATCACATATCTCAGTCCCCTTCCCTTCCTAACCAAACAACTTTAACAGCCCATGAAATTCTTACCCCATGTTACCTCAAGTCCATGGATCACTCCAAGCTCCAGTTACTTCCAGACATAGTAAGTTAAGCTTCTATGTTTCTTATTATAGAATTCTAGAAGAGGACCTACGTTTATTGAGACAGAGACATTTCCAGTTTACAAGGTATACAGGCTTTGCCAATGAAAGCATCTTCAAGAAATGCATTAAAAGTATTGAAGAGAGACATTTCATGGTGTCTCTGTCCAGTTTCAAGAGCTTCAATTTAAAAATTATTATTCCATTGACAGCCTTTGATTTAATTTCATTTTTAAGTCAAAAAGTGTCGTTAAAGAAAATTCCAAAATGCATACTACTTTCTTTACAATTTATTTTGTCAGGAATTTTAGATAACAAATGTACATGGAAAATATTTAGTAGGGTTATATTCAATTTGTTGAATTTTTGTGTTTGTTTATTACCTTACCTCTTCATCAATTTTGCATAATAATCAAGAAGAATTTACAGTTGAGGAGAGATAAACTGTGGAAAATTTTATCATATTCTTGGAAAGCAACTATCTATAAAATAATAAAGAGCAAATATTGTACAGTAAGGAGAACTATCATTAAATAACTGTAGGATGATTTTTCTTATGTCCTATCTGTCCTCTCTTTCATGAACAGATGTCTCATTAGAGTCAGCAATGACTAGAAGCTTGATTTTAGAAGTTGTTTAGGCAAATATGATATAATATCAGAAAAAGAAGTCAAATCCCGGCTCTCTGTTATAATCTAAACTGAACAAAACTGGAATCAACTATGTATGCTGGTGTCTCCCCAGTGTGAGATATGAGAGAATGGACTGGAAAACAGAAGAAAGCATCTCAAGATATTGACTGATTCTGTACAAATTCAGTGGCTCTACTACTTAATAGATACTCCTGTCCTCTGTAACGAAGCCTAAGGTCCTATATCAGCTCACTTTTCCTTTCCACATCTAAGCTACGTACCTCAGCAGATTGGGAACAGCCAGCACACTGCCAAATACACTATTTAAAGTCAGAAACAAACTTAAAGACTGACATGTGTTAGTCAAGAGTTACCAGTCCTCATGTAACTGAGGGTTTCAAATATCTACAAGACAGAACTATAAACCTTTTTACTTTTTAATCATCTACTTTTGAAACAAGAGATGAGATCTCAGTTTTTCTCTCTTGACATATCTTCATTCACACCTAACTTAATAGGCAGAACATGTTGTCTTTGAGATGTAAGAGGTCTGAACTCAACTTCCTTCTTTGGTTGGTGACGATTCAACTTTTTTTCCTTTACCTCCTGTGGAGAATTTTAATATTGTGTGGGGAACCCTTGTCTCTTCTCCCATTGCAGTTATCACTTCCATAAAAATTTTTGGGTCATTAAAGAGAAGATACAGTTGAAAGTAAGACTAGCATATGTTAACCTGAAAGCTACAGCAGTGACCTGGCTAAGTAAATTCTGTATATGCTGAAGTCCTCCATATATTTAAGCAGTTGTCAGCATATCAACTTTGAGTATTTCAAACTAAATTTCTAATTATTGCTTTAAATGTTATCTTCACTGCAGAATTTTATTACACAGCTAATAAAACCCACATTTATCATCTGTACTGTAGCACTGAATTTAACTTTCTTTTAGACTGCTGTAACCCTGCCTTGCTTTTCACATCGATTTCTATTTTAAACTCTGAACAGGAGCCAAGTAATTTAAAAGTATATAAGAAAGTTAATGTATTATTAAGTTGTTCTAATACGTTTTTCTCAGAGTCTTAAAAATCATCATTTGCAGTGAAAATGAGTCTGGAAGAGACAGATCTACTTCTCTGTAACTGATTCAGACAGGGATTTGGTGATTCACAAGTTGAATTTTAATTCCTTTGAAGATTTTCAGCTTTCACAGGCTTGTTCTGGAAAAGAAAGTTTACTTTTGCTGACAAATGAGAAAACAAAACAACGGATTTAATCAAACAATGCCTGGACACTAAATTTTTCTTCCATCCCAATCCCTATTAGCCAATGTCAGTCCCTGGGAGACTTACTGCCAGTAGCTAGTCATATTTGTTTATTTACATATCAGTAATGTTTTTACTTCTTGAATCACTGAAACCCATATGCAGTTTAGAGTTTCTTCTGGACTCTGTATCTCTGGTCTTAATGAGAATGGTTAGGTTAAGAATAAGAGCTAAATGCCCACACAAAAGGGTAAAAACAGAGCAACCCACAGCCACTTTGTATTCCTTCATGAGCCTCTCAGACTGTCAGGGCTATCTGGAACTATGAGCAGGCTCTGCTGCCTGCCCAGCCCAGGGAACGTCCAGATGACAGACAGGGAATTAACGTTGTCTTTGGCTCAGTTCCTCCACTTGCTGGCCAACGTAGCTGAGCTGGCATGGAGGTGGCACAGGAATTTATTTCTGGGAAAGACCATAAGCAAATGGAAAGGCTGAGGGTGACAGGAGGAAGCAAGGGAGGAATTATGACTCAGAGGGATGTCTGTGACTCACAGTGTTTCCCTGGACTACCCAGGAGTTACACGCAATCTCCTACTCGGAGCGAAAATAAGGGTATAATCTAATTCAACAGCAAAGTGAGTAAGGAGAACAAGAGTTTAGATGTACAGGTTTGCAAGGAGCAACTTAACAGTGTTTGTGTTTTCATATGTTACTGGCTTGCGTTGAGGGCATGTGAAGTAATTCTGGTGAGGTCATTAGCAAATCTGAGATCACAATTCTGCTTCACTCCTTCCATTGTGTTCATTACGAATCTCACAGCGAGAAGTATGACTGAAATTGTTTGCATCACAATAGAAATATTAAGATATGGTTTCTTACTCTAGAAGTCTTACAACCTCACTGATGGACACCTGACAGCTGAAACCATTTGAAACACCTATTTAGTGACAGTGCAGCAGTTGGATGTTTCCAAGGGTCAGGAATACTTTTTTTTCTACAACTTTACTCTGCTCTAGTGAAGAATTTCAGGGTCTGTTGAAATAAGTTCATGTTTGAATGTTTTAATAAAGTGTTAACATTCCTGAGAATATATCTACAGAGGAAATACACTTTGCTCCCAGAGTTATCCATGATAAATCCCTTCAGCTTAATATTAATCCATTCTTCCTTAGAATGGTAATTATGCTTGACTAGTGTTCTGAATAAGAATGCTCATAAGAATCAGAGCATTCAGCTACAAGACACCAGTGGCAAGCTTCTTCCTTGCCTTACTGAACAATTGCCTTAGTAAAAGAAGCAAAACATGGAAAAGTTTGTGCTTCTTCATTCAAATGCCTTATTCTCATAATCTGAAAAGCAGTTTGTTCTTTCTGTGCACCTGGTTTGCTGCGTTTACATCAAGATAGGGAAAAGGCAGAGTTTCAGACATTAGAACTTCAGTGATTTAGGGGAAGAATCTCTATAAAAGCCCCTCAAGATTCAGTAGTAAAGTAAAATATGAGGAAAGTGTATCCTTGAATTGCTACAATCCAGTGTTGGGTTTCAATCTGATGCTTTGAAATTTAATGAGAATTTTACCAGCACCAGTGAGGCACTGGGCTCTAGGTGTACATTTTTAAAAACAACAACTTGGCGCTAGACAAAGGTGAACTAACTGGCAGCCTCATTTTCCTGTGATCATATGTTCTTCTGAAACATTAAGATGAAAATAAGTGTTCAGATGAAGATAACAGTGTATGAATGTGTTTATATGTATATTGATGTAATGTGTATACATAACACACATTTCTTTAATGTGTGTCTTTATACACATATACATACATATACATGTATATATACACACATATCTCCACACTTTTGGTTTGTAAAGTTTCATTCTTCTTTAAATACACACTTTTCATAAAACCCTTGCAGTAATTGTTCCTGTGCTGTGGGTTAGCACTGTACCATTTGCTCAGAGTTCTAATCTTTCACACAAGTTGTACAGTTTTTCATTCATTAGTTAATGTACAACAGGTATTCCATGTTTACTTACCCTTTCTTTCTAATTTTTTATAACTGTATATTTTTATCATTCACATTTGCACTTAGCCAAAAAAAATCAACTAATGTGTCAAAACCATCAGTTATTTCTTTATGTACATTATTTAAAGTATATACATTTCTCATATATTTAATATCAAAACTTCATAGCAAGAAATTTACATTTCTATAAGGAAGTCTTCCATTAAAACATGGTTCTGTTCCCCAGCACTGAGGTTTGATTGTCCATACTTCTCTAAGGGAGAAAATTTCTCTTTTGTAGAAACAGGAAAGATAATACATGCATTCATAGGCTAAATTCCGTGTTGTATGCTTCAAGGGTAACTTTCAGCTTCCTTAAGAAAGTAGAAAGGTGCTTCTGTTTGTGGTATTAATACGCATGAAAATGTTTCCAAAAGAGAAGAGTTTCCACCCTTCCTGAAATCAGATCAGATATAGTCCCATTTATTTAGAAACAATTTCTGAAAGTCTTGTATATTACGATTTACTAGGACAAAATTACCGAGCTTACATTTTTGTATTTATATTTATGCAAAGGTTAATTTCCATCGACCTTCAAGGTGTGAAAGGAAGGCAAACTGTGATTGCAGTTTTTATTTATTTATTTTGATGTAAGAAAACAGCTGACCAACACTGACACTAGTGGGTGAAATGCATCAGTTATTCCATAGCAAAACTTAGTTTCTCAACCCCGCATTTTGCTGCAGTGAGATATCAACTGTAATCAGTTTGTGTAAGGCAGTGTCCCAGTAACGTGGGCTACACATGCCAGGGCTGCAAACTATTAGAACTTTTGAAAAACCTTTGTTTCAAGGAATTTTAATTATGGCTCACAAGGTCATTCATGTTGAGACTTTATAACACGGGCCAAACTTCAGATCTCCATGAATAAGGCAAGAGGTTACTATGTGTAACTTTACCCTCACTTTAGAGTTCATATGCTGCTGATTATAAGCCTGTAAACAAATCCTTCACATCTCTCCTGTCCAAAACAGCTTTATAAGAGAGTTTATTTTTTAGAAAAATAAGAGCAGGTGACAAGGACAAATTGTCCTGAAGTATATGCAAGGAAGATAAACCCCTAATTTCTGATGAAAAAAGATATTAGAAATATCAGATCTCTTTAGACTATGCAGAGTATGCTTAGGTCACATCAGTTTTGTTCTCAAGGAACGCCAGTGCTTGGCTTCAGCACAACACAGGGTGACTTCCCTGCTTATTCTTCTCAGTATCTGTTTTCTTCTCTTTTCCCTGTTTCTCAATGCAGATACAGTTTTTATAGACTGGTCTTGAGTTAAAAATACTGAATCAAACTCCTTGCTCACCAATTTATAAACACCTTCACATATTTGACAATTTGAATGAGCAAACTGTTTATCAATGTTACCATCTCTTAAGGGACTAAGACAAGGTATATAAAATTTTAATCCAGACTCTCCTTTGAATATTGTTAACTTGAATGAATCATAGGGATGATTTTGATATTTATTCTACCCTTTATATTTTAAGATATACCTTTGTAAAGTTTGTTTGGTCCATGCAGCAATACTGGATTTGTGTTTTATGATACCTTTTTACTTGAAAAAGCATAATTCTTCTTTTCTTTCTTTTCTTGAAAAGACCCATTCTGGCTTATCTGCCTCTCACTTTATTTGACATACACAACTTGTCTTATGCCTTAAGAATTAATTTGGTTCATTTGTATAATTTGCTCTTTTATCCTGCTTTTATCATCTTTGCTTCAGAGAACATTTATGTCTTCAACTGAGACTAAATTGTGTTAATTAGGAAAATATCTAATGGCATGTTGCCCATCACAATGCCTGAATGGCCACGTAAAGTTAAAAAAAAAAAGGCAGTAAAGTTTTTTTTGAGTTCATATGAAATCCTTCCAAAAATGCTAGGATGGAGTAATTTATCTTTTTTAAACACAGGCAATGTAGCAGACAAAGGCATAATAGGACAGATTTGGATGGGAAATTATATAAAGACTTTTTTTTTTTAATAATGAGAATAATTAATTGTTGGGAGACTTTTCTAGCCAAAGTGATGGAGCAGCTAGAGCTGAGTGTTTCTCTAAATCATGTAGTTAAGCTCATCAGGAAGTTATTAGGCTTGATGCAGAAATTAGTTCATTAAATTTTACGCCCCATGTAATGAAAGAGGTCAAAATAAATGGCCACAATAAACCTTTTTGGTCCTCAATTGCAGGTGAAATTGTGGTCAAGTGAATCTTAATAGGACCTAAGTCCTATTGATTTCAATAGGAGAATGTTTTTATCCAATAAACTTTTGAACAGATCTTTCACTTATATTAGGTGAAGACAGAAACAGAAAGTATCTTAGGTAATTTATCTTTAATCTATTGTATTATGTAATCAAGTGTTATGAAGGAGAATGAGGTATGGATACAATGGTACATGCCTATTTGCGTTTTTGCTATGGCCATTAAAAGTTATATTTTTTGTTTTTTGTGAGCTTTTACTAAGGGGTAGAAAAGATAAAAGTACACCCCCCCCCCGTTATCATGTTGAATAAACAGCTGAATGACCTAATGGAAATTTAGCATCTGTTCATCCTCCTTTTCTTAGTTCATTATGACTAACACTGCTGCCAATGAACCTGCTAAGATGTTACTTAATATTGGGCTATAACATTTACTATACTATTATGACAGTGTATATATATATATATATGTATATATAACCAAATATGCACCCACTGTATATACTGTGTGCTGAGGAGAAGCAGGTCTTCATATTCTTCTAGTCAATCATCAAACTTTTTGACTTCCCTGATCCACAGGTTTAGGTCCCTGTTGTTTTTTCTTTCTTTTGCAAGTTAATACCTATATTTTTATATCCTTCATATAATGCAGTAGAGAGATCTAGGCAATCTAGAATCTGAGGAGGGGGGCAGGCTGCTGTTGTGCCCCCTAATTGCTTCTGTCTTAAAACATTTCAATCTTTCTAAGACATGTAATTTTTTTACCTTTTCAGTGCACATGAAAAGGGATAATGTTAGCGATTTGCAGTTAATTCAATTACTTTCCACTTGTGAAAATGCTGACAGGATTTCCTACCACTGGAAGAGGTGCCCTGACTGTTAGATGTGATTGGCAGCCCAGACATAACTTTTAAATTGCAGCTGAAATTAAAGCGTTTTATCTTCACTCATATATATCCGTCATGACAAACCGTTCAGCAATACTTTTAAGCCATTATTTCAGTGAATTGATTTTCAACAGCAATTAATGACCAATTTGTGAGATAATGTTCTCAGTCAAATCACAGACAAGTCAGGATCTGTTTCAGTAATAGACAAGACTTTAATACACTTGTGATTGTAAGTCATAGCTGTTATTTTTTAAATACTGTAGATGATTTTTTTCAGATTTACACCATCTGCAGTACTACTATGATCAGAAGACTGTGCCCTGTGCATTCCATACAAACTAGAAAATATGAAAAAGAAAAGCTTATTCAAAAACAAAAGTGCCATTGTCTGCATGCTGGAGAAAATAACTTTCTATAATAAAACCATATTTTTTTAAAATGTTATTTAGAGATAATGGTAAAAATTTGCCAATAGCATAATAAGAAAGTCATTTAGAAAATAAAGCATGCCAAAAGCAATTATGAAACACATAGAAGAGAAAAGACCTGCTTTAAACTATGTTTGACTAAGGCTCATAGTTATCACACCTAACTTTATTTAAAGAGTCCAGTTAGCTCAGATTTCCCTTATGAACTATGGAAAAAAAGAAATACTGCCAAAGGTAATTCATGTGAGAGGTGGGTTGAATTTCCATCTCCAAATGACTCCCTTTTGTGGTTAAATATATAGAGATGTAGGATCCCTCTGTACCTATTTAGGCTGAACATCTAAATTTTAGACAGCTAACATTAAGGGACATAAGCCTCTATCAACTCACCATCTGATAATATTAGCATGCTTTTATCAGTAAAAAATGTATAAGAACAGAGATGAAAATAGGAAAGCTGATTTATTCCCATTATGGCTTTTGCTTGAAACCCATGTTAAAATCTAGTAAGAGAGAAAATATGCACATATTGGAGTCATATTTAAAATTATTAAAAAGACATAAAAAGGAGGAAAATTAAAGGGTATGAAAATATTTTGAAAAGTATGAAGACAAGTAATAACCTAAACTAAAAAATTTGTTATTATGGGCAAGAACATGTATTTCTTCTTTTATTTCAATTTTTAATTTGGTGTATTTATCCTGAGCAGGTAGAATAGTAATATTTAGTCTTCTGTATATCAACCATTGGGGAAGACTTTCTTAATTGAAAATATATCTGGGCCAACAGCTGCAGGAGCAGAAGGTCTGACTCCTGAGCAATAGCGTTTCATGGTTTTCAGAAGCAGATTTCTCCTTCTGTTCATGCTACAGATCTCTGTGGGGGAGAAAAATCCAGTTGCTTCTCAAGGAATCTGAGGTCGGTGTTGCCTTCTTGTCCCCTCTCAAGGAATAATGAGAGGATGATTCATTCCCCAAAATCTGAAAGGCAGGGATGAGGTTGAGTTACCCTGCCCCTTGCCTTGACATATTATGGAATACTGGTTGAATTACCTTAGATATGTAGATGATGGATGTGTTCAGCAGTGAACATTCAAGATATCATTATAGATGATTTTGAACTGAAAAATAGTGGCCTATAGATTTGAAAAGGATTAAATCACATTAAATCTATATATACTTAAACATAATGCATACGTTATTGATTTTTTTTATAATAGAACTTCACTTATCTCCAAATTAAAGCTAATAAGAGATATAATGATTAAAAGTTATTAAGGAAAATTAATGGAAAGAACTATGCCTGTATGTAATTTAAACCTCCCTTGGTATCATGAAAACTGAAAAGACATTTTTGTACAGTTTTAATCACATTTGCTTTTACACTCTGCTTCATTTTAATTAATTTTTTTCAGTTCCTCAGCGTCTAGAATGATAATTAAACATAAACAGTGGTTCAATGCTTTAGAAAGGAGTCAAAACATTTTATTCCTTTGAGGAAAATCTCACTTATTAAAGACCCATTTGCAGTCCAATAGGCAGTTTGTTCTTTAGACATAAAGTCAAGCATTTGGGACAGATATGCTCCAACTAGCAAACAGTTGCCAGGTATATATTGCAATTGCTTTTGTAATTTTAGTACCTACAAGCCAAAAAAACCCCCCTATTTTTATAAATCTTTCTTTGTTATGGCTTTACTTAATTAAGTTTAAGGATATGATTTTCCTATCATCAGGTGCTTCTGATTACAGTGATACCTACATTAGCCTATATTTTGAAGGATTTAAGTCTTAAATATTCATCATCAGTTGATAAAAGAGATTATCTCACTGCATTTTGGAACAGGTATAGACTAATTAGAACCAATTGGTATTTTTTGCATTCCTTTTTCTCATAAAGGAACTCTTCAAAACAGAAGTTATATGGTAAAAAAATCTATTTTCTGGCTGAGTGCAGTTTTATTGGATCATTACTTAATCCATCAAAGATGTTGATTATATCTTTTAATAACTGGAGTAGCTGAGACCAAAAAAGAGATTGATTCAGTGATATGGTAGTTTTAGCACAAAGCAGGCATTTCAAAACTAAGATGTTGGCTGAAAGGGGAGAAATTGCCTGAAGGCTTTGGAGAAAACATTTTGGTATTTGGGTGACGTTTCCTCACTGCTCCTTCAGCCTGGTTTACAGCTGGTTGCTTCTGTTTGTGCTTGCAGAGTCTTTTAAGGATTATGAGATTATTGGTCTTGACTAAATAAAATAAAGTGAAACTTGAGATTTCTATACAAGCTTTGTATTATTTAAATTATATAAATTTATTTCCATAAGGATCTCTATACCAATAATTAGTGGACTACACTGCCTCAGTGATACCAGTTTTGAGATTAGTATAATAATATAAAAAGACTATTTGAAGAAGCCCCAAAACAAAGCTTCTTTCTGAAGCATTCTGACAAGAATAAGGCAAAAAACCATCTATTTCAATTTTGATTAGGAACTTATGGAGACAATTTATAATTACTAATCTCTTGGTCAGATCTACAAAATTAACAAAGAATGAATTCCACTGAAAAAATCATTCTCAAATGTTACTAGATGATTACATATATATTTTATGATCAGAGGAATCTCTTTGGCATCTTTAAACTAAGGAGGTGTTTGGTTGAAAAAGAAATAAAATCAATTTATTTCAGAGAGAACCAGTTCAATAAGAAGAATAGTTGGAATTGATACTTGAAGTGTTGTTATGTAATAATAGTAAATATTCTATATTTTTGATGAGAATGGATGTTGTTGGGCTTGTTGCTTCTTTGTTTCTTAAGATTTCATGTACATGAATTTATTTTTTTTTCCAAGGCAGGTTTCATTATTTTAAAACCTGCAGGGACACCTAGACTGCATCAGTACAGAATATACACTTTCCTACAGACTGTTCTCATAGGCCAGTTTGGATGGTTTAACCAGGCTAGATGAAATCCTCCAGTTGGTCCAGAAGCAATGGTTCTCATTCTGACTTATCTAAGAACATTTTCATACGTTACCTAACTTCTGAAACCTGGGCAAATTGTAATCAAAGATCATAAGGGCTGCATGAATCTTTGTGATCTGTTCTTCACTGATGTTAGATTTTCCACAGGTATTGAGGGAGACTGGATTTTTAACCAATTATTTTCCATAATCAGTCAAACTTCTGACAGTTTTAATAACATACTCTTTGCTGTCTGTGGACCAGCTATGGGTAGACCTCAAGATACTATGTGATTTCTAGAGGAACTGTGGCTGTCAAAGGAATTTCAATATTGTGTGACAGGTTTAGCTTTGGCCTCAGTGATTTCTTTTGCCCTTAGTAACTGCTGAACCAAGAGATTTGAGATGCTAAAGGTGATCTGAAGAGTCAGCAACAATGGACTTCTAAGACTATGTTATGTTATGTTCACTGATGTATTGTTAATCTGAATATTCTGTCATGAGAATTTTGAAATACACTTTAATAACCTCTCAAATACTCCCTTGAAGGCTATCTTATAATAAGAGTAAGAGCTAAGAAATACTGAACAAAAAAACTTTCAGACCAGCTTTAACTAGGAAACTGTCCTTTTTCATATTTTTTTCTTTAAAGAATACTTCAGACTGGGAGCATGAATGTTAAATGTTACCTCCTTAAGCTGTGGTTTTAGTTTCAGCAGATAATTATTATTTTATATCAATCTCCATGTTTTCAGATCTGTTGATCTACTGATAACCTGTTAAACTTGAGTTAACTTCCAGGAAAACATGAAAGTAAAACATCATTCTTAGACAGATTGTGCCAAATGTTTTAGCAGAGAAATGCAAAGGAATCTGGAAATTTTGCTTTAAATATTGCACAGGAGGTACTATTGCAGCTCAGCTATGGAGTAATAGGTGATAATGGGTATTTAGATAATGTCCATAATAATGAAGTTTAATATATATCCAGCAGAGAAATATACTTTTGTTTACTTATTATAGAATTGTACTGGCAATTATTTAGATGCTCTACAGCTTCTTTATATTTTGGCTTTGTAATGTAAGAAATATGAGAGTACTGGAGAGAAAAACCAAAGTATTTAACAGACAGTAAAAGGAGAAAAATATATCAACAACATAGTCTGTATACTAAGATAACAATGGTTATTGATACTAGGATATCAAAAAACTGTGAGTAGATTCTGAAATCCAAAGATATTAAACATAGATGGGCCAACAATATTAGATAAAGAGTCTTTAAAAGTCTGATTTTAACTTTGGAACTGCGAGTGAATCGGATGGATGGGAGTAATGAAATCTATTGTATCAATAATATCCCTATAAATGGGACTAGCAAATTCTTGTACCAGCAGCTATACCTGAGTTTGTCACGTGGGAACCTTTTAAAACAAGTGAAGAGAAGTAAGCATCTCTAGAGTGCCAGTCATCTCAGCAATGTTGGGCTTCTATAAACTGGAGCTGAACAGCTGTCTTCCTAGAATGACTCACTTCCCTGTTGTAGGTTAGACAAGCAGAACACATCTAATATCAGATTTCTCAAGCTGGATGTACTACCTTTAGTGTCAGATTTTGTAAGGTATTAGCCATATATCTGCATATTTAGAGGAAAAAATAGTGCTTCTAAGGTTAAATATTTCTAGGCTATAACACAAGGATAAAATCATTAACCTGTCCTCTAAATGTGGTCCAGAGATCTTATTTGAGAAGTGCTAGGAATAATTTTATCGATACAAAAGCAAAAGCAGAGCCCAGTCTTCTGATTTGTTTGGCTGTGCAAGTATTGCCACATGCCTGTTTCCGTGGAAGCCTTAACAACAACCCTGTCGGTTTCTAATGTACTTGACTGAAAACAATTGAAATTGCAAGTGAATTGCAATTGTTACGAAAGCTTGAGTTACCACTGCAATTTCTAATGGCAATTTCCTTTGCATTCAGTGAGGTTTTGAAATGTACTTTAGTTGCAATTAATAGAAATAATGGTGTATCTTTAATTTTCTTTGACCTAAAACCAAACTCTGATTGACATATATTCTAATAACATTGTCATGAATGTTAACTGCTACTTTTTTCTCTTTTCGTTCTTTTTCTTTTTAAATGAATTAAATTGAATGTCTTTATTAATACAAGACATGAAGCATGCAATTACTTGGCTCGCAAATAAATAGTAAATGGCAAACTGGGTAGACAATCTGGAGCTCAGATATTTGGACCTTCCTGGTGGTCCCAGAGTCTGCAGTGAAGACTCAATGGCATAGGGACTGAACTATTCTTGCAGTTGAGTAGGTGGTTCTCTGCAGTTCAGAGCTAAGACAAATAACTAGCAAAGGCAGGAAAATATTTACTGCCACTACCCACTACACATACTGCCACCCATACATAATGTACCGGCATTGTGACTGAAAATAACTTTCCTGGCTCAAAGACTATCGAAGTATCACATACTCCACCAATAATGCAAGATGTTTGTAAATGAAACAGCTTGAAAACACCAGCATTTTTCACGTCGTAACCACATCTGTGTCACTACATTCATTGTAGGTGTCCAAGCATGTTTTCATCTTATCTAAATTCAGACACCTCTAATGCTTTAATTAATATTTTGATCTTACTAAGCTGCTCATGCAGTGAGTGGCAAAGCAGGGGCCTTTCCAGAGGTCAAGGCTGATCTACAGTAGGCTAAATCACTTTTTGGAGCGTCATATTTCTCTCCATTTACTATTAGGAAATTCAATTACTGGGTGTATACCTTGGGTGTCTCTGGTAAGTTCTTACTTAAGATGGAACGACTCTGAATCCACATGACTAAAAAGAATATTGAGGAGGGTGCAAAGGAAATGATAAAACATATAGGATGTGGAGGACCCTGAATTTCTTTTTTTTTTTTCTCTTGAATTTCCACTGATATTCAGTCCAATATTAGTGCTGAGTATGACAAACTGCAGGCAGTCAAACAGTTAAGCACTTGATTTTTCCTAGTAACTGAATTATTGAGTTTTATCATTAAACAATCACTCTTCTCTTATGGTAAGTCATATGTTAAATAATGCATAGTTTCTAATTTATAGAAACAACTGGGTTCAATTGATATTCAACCTATCTCCATCACCTTTTCTTTTGATGCAAGAGAAACCTCAGTGCTTGCAACAAGTCAAAGAACAACAACATTTAGCCATTCTGGTTGTTTTGCCTTTTACAATGAGGCTCAGTCCATCTCACCATACATATGTTGGCCTTTGAAGACCTATAACTCACCTAAATTACAAAGGGTAAATTAGAGATTAGTGTACTCAATTGATCAAGAAATGTCATTGGATCCTATATCTCATACCCTGACAAGTATGTGTAATCTTCAGTTTAAAAATGTAAAATTTTTCTGGAAAGTAGGAATCACAGCCTTAGAGTCTTTTCTCCAAAACAATGAGCTAACTTTTAGGCAAGGGTCAAATGCTTGTTTGCTCATTTTTCTGCACGAGGACCCTCTTCCTTGATGTACCTTTGTAGCCAAGTGAGTCACACCTGTCTCAAACAAGTTCACACTGATTTCACTGAAGTTTTCTAATGAACAATTAATGATAAATAAGGATGTCTTCATCCAAATAAAGTAAGTTCAGAGCTAAATTTTAGGTGTGCGCCCTCATTTTATACATATATTAAAAAAGAATAAAATTTTAAAAGTATAGAATAATTTTGATGAAGACTGCTGCTGAAACTTCCAAATCTCATATGTTGCAGCATCTGATTAGCTGTTACACTTACTGATATTTAAGGACTTTGTGGTCTTCATTTTAAAGTAAAAGTATGTATTTATGTATTTACACCCTTGAGCTAAACCATCAAAGACATCTTTGTAAGCTACAATTTTTAGTAAAAATAAATTAAAATTGTTCTGCATGCTACTGAAATAACAAACTGGGGCAATCCATCTGGAATTAATTTTACTTCATATTACAGGCTTTGTGTCACTGCTGTCCAATTTGACATCGAAAAGCACAAAAAATAACATTGACATAAGGATATAGTTATGTTTATATGTACAGAAGTAGCTTTTTTTCCCTTATTTTCAGAGTAGTATCCTTAGAATTGGCACCCTCAACCAGCTTCCAGAAAAAAATATCAGTGGTGGGCATGTTAAAATGCAGCAGCAAAAGCCTATGAAATGAAAGAGCTGTCAGTTCAGCCACTGTTCTTAGTCAAGTACTTCCGTTGTACCCGATGGGGGAGGCTGGGAGACTGGAACTGGGAGGAAATGCTTGGAGGAAATAGGTGCAACACATATCTGCTGGCTGCACCAATGTTTTTTTCTTAGAGTCCATTAAGTCATGCCCATTAAAGTCAATAGGGGGCTTTTTCTTTATTATGCCTAGTCTGTCTCCATCAAAAGCAGAATAAAATCAGGTTATTTTCCTTTTTATTTCCTGACACCACGTTCAATGTGCTTATGTAACATATATATTTTAAAACACCTAGGGAGCTTAGTCAACACAATGGCTGCAGCTGTAATATCTTGAGGTGTCTGAAAGAGATAATATAAAGGAGAAGGCAATGGGATCACTTTTCAGTAAGCAAGGGCAGAATTTAGACATGATCTAAGTATAAGCCAAAGCTAAATGAAAATTTTCTTTTGATAAGGGTAATAATATCAAATTTAGGAATAAAAGATTATTACTAACAATAGATTTATAAAAAGAAAGTGTCTTTCTTTGATTTAGAAAAAAATTATAAGGAGTTTCACAACTTCAAGTCAGAAAACACAATCTCCTTCAACCCAAGCTATAAGCTGAACCAGCTATCTAAAAGTATGTGTCCTAGGTCATTCAAGAGAGAAAATAGGTATCACATTCAATTCCAAATATGTCTGTGTATATGTGTAGGTACAAATGTATGAAGTGATTTACTCTTCACATATGCTTATCTCTTTCTATTTGTTACTCGGAACCTAAAAGGCTACTTTACACCAGATGCCTACATTATGTTTTGCTATATTTAGGTGGAGTATCTCTTCAATTTAAAGGAAAAAACAGTCCTTAAACCAGAATTAAATTGAAAGCAAGATGACACTGGAGACAGCTTCATCAAACATAAATGCACTTACTTGTACTAATTTATTTTTATTTGATATATGATTCATTTCTTCAGACAGATGAAATGTAGTAGATCAAATGTGTCTAGACTTCAGTAAAATATTTAATATAGTGCCATAAGATCCTATTAGTCAGCTAAAAGGTTAGAGTTGGACAGGTATTAGCACACATCTTATAAAATTAAGATAAAAAAGGAGAGTAACTGATCTTGAAGAGGGCTTTTTTTGGAATTCCACAAGGGTTATTCATGAAATGCATCTTCTTTAAAAGACTCATTTATAGGCTTGGCAGAAAACCAAGCAATTTGCTAATGAAATTAGCAGATAATGCACAAAATAGATGACCTTAAGAAAGAAGTGTTAGACTAAAATAAACTAAATGAAATTTTAATAGTATTGAATGTTTGGATATGAACATAAAGGTCCATAACAAATGACTCTGTTAAAAGCTGCAGCCAAGATTTTTGGGACCCACAGGGAAGGAGAAAACAGAAGTCTAAGAGCTGATCCCAGAGAGATTATTAGCTAGGCGGTGGGATTGGCCACGAAAGGAAAGAGGGGCTCCTAAAATCCATTAACAAAATATTTCCAATGAAATTGTGAAATGCTATTATATGAGTCATGGGTAAGAAGTCACAGAATCATACATTCAACAGTTCTGTGAACTGGGAAACACTATCAGAGAAGGTATGGGTAAGATGCTAAGAGATGCCAGCCCAGCACCAGTGAGGATGTTGAGCAACTCTTCCTGTATCAAGCCTTAAAACAAGCCTCATCATCACCCACCAGGACCAGGAACTGGGATTCCCAAGGGAGAAGGTAGAAATGTTGTGCAGCTCTGTAAAACTCCAGCTTCTTCTCATACCAGAACCTAGAGTAAAGCTCTGTGAACACACGGTGTCCCTGCTCCGGCTCAGGAGCCAGGGTTACCGACTTTTACTCAGGGAAAAAAGCTGAAGGAACATGATTTGAAAGAAGTCTCAGGTTGGTGGCGCAGTGTCCTCTCCTTTCCTTCCACACAGAGGATCTCCCACTCATCACAGCACATAACATAGGAAAATCCTATTTGAGCTCTGTAGTAGCAAGACAGTAGTAAGCAGCTGCAAAACTCTAAAATATGACCTCATCTGAAAATCAGAAACAGTAAAAGAAAGTGAACTTTGGGGGAAAAATAAATTACTTTTGTACAAAGGTATGCAGGGACAAGGCACAGAATGAAGTGAAACAGCAAATATGTTGTATTACAACCGTGTTTTCCCTAAATTTGAGAGTTTTCTATGTGGCATCAGCAGGTCTTATAAAAGAAATAGAATGAATATGCCTCTGAATGAAATATAGCCACATTCATGTTGATACAGCATATTGAACAATGGTTAGGTATAAACAGCAGGGAGTCCTATTATGTGCTTACCTAATCTGTGAGTTACTGTGCACTAATGAGCAGCAGATGAGATAAATAGATAAATTCTCTCTTTTTTTTTTTTTTTTTTTTTTTTGGTTTGGGTTCTTTGGTGTTGCTGCTGTTCTCTATAGTTTGTATTAAATGTCTTTGGTTTCTAGATAGAATTCTCCCATACAGTATACCTAATTTTAAGTGTCTTAACATGCAAATTTCTAAATATCTACAATTTGTCTTTTGCTTTATGGAATTGCTTGAAGGCATTCTCAAGGGAAAATGTTAGTGTAAAGTAAAGGAAAACATATAGCATCTTAGATCAGTGTTTTTGCTTCCTTTGTTCTTCAAACAAGGCAACAAAGCTTAATACAATGAAGGGTGGGTGAAGATAATAAAAGGTAAATGTCAGACCTCTACAGGATACTATCTCATTTACATTCTTAATGTTGTATTTTTGTGATTAATTTCATTCATATTTTTTTCCTGAAAGAATGGCCCTCAAATATATTAGAGTAAATGAAAGAAACACCAATGTAAGGTTTCTAGCTTATTTATGCCTCTCCCTGAGAGGTATAACAATTTTTCAACCTTCTAATAAACTTATGGGCAATGGGACTGTTGAAACATATGGAGATAATTTTATTTGTTTGATTATATTTACTATTTTTATACAGTTCTAAT
This sequence comes from Corapipo altera, assembly GCF_003945725.1. Lineage (NCBI taxonomy): Eukaryota > Metazoa > Chordata > Aves > Passeriformes > Pipridae > Corapipo > Corapipo altera. The sequence continues at coordinate 14,144,731 of NW_020884881.1, read as the reverse complement.
CCAAGGACGTTGAACAATTAAAAAAATATAAAACTGTACATTCTGCATTAAGAAATAAAGTAAATACTACATTAACATACCTTATCCATACAAATATATGTATTTATCTTCTACAAAAAAGACATAATTAAATGTAACACAACAGAGAGCTGAGGAAGATTTTATAGTCTCAAATACTATAAGTGAATATGAAGATGAATATGCAAGATTATTTAAAATAACATTCACATCATAAGGTGGAAGAACATTAAAAGGACTATGTGCTTTTGGCAATCTAGAGAAGTGATTGTTTTACTTACACAACTGAATGTACTGATTGAATTAGCTATGAGTTATTAATGCTATTGACATTAGTACTTATTCATGAATGATAATAGTAATCCATTTTCATGCTTCTAGATGTGTATTATATATCAGAAGTCTCTGGGACAACACATGTACTATGTCACCTGATCATTATTAGAATTATTCATAGTTCCAGAAGCATCAGATTTTTGCCAGGATCATCAGAAAATTGCCAGTCAGGATTAGCAAATGATATAACTTAGAATTAATCTTGTATTCTCTTTTTAGTATCAGAAAAAATAATTCAAAATAATTATCTAAATGTACTTAAGGCGATGGAAAACATATCTGTAATCCTTTTGCAGGGCTAATTAAATCCTTTGTTTTATTTTGATGTGGTTTTGTAGTTTAGATTGTATAATTTTGGATTACGCAATTCAGCAGGTCTACATTATAGAGTGGAAAATGTAGCACTATGCCTACAGCAAAAAGTGAGTGAGAAAATATTGGCACGGCAAGGTTGATCCTGTGGTGCACTCAAGCTTATTATTCATGTGTTAAATGAGAAAAGCTGGCTTTTGCAAACAAGATGGTGATTTATCACAGAGTTGAAGTGAGAAGCCAAAGGTTAGTAGAGGCATATGAAAATGAACCTCTTTCGTCCTTTAGTTGAGGAAGAGGCTGGTAGAGTTATATTATTATAGTTTATAATATAGATTATATTAATATATATGACAAAAAAGATTGAAATTCTAAATAATGTATTAATAATCATAGCAATCATTTGTAGATTACTTCCTGAGGAGACATAGTATACAGCTCCCTGTCTATGCTGGGTAGTGTAGCTGAAGCTCTAATCTAAGCAGGAATCCCCACATCAGGAGGACATAACCCTGACAGTTTGGGACATAGGGACACTGATGACAGAAGGGAAAAAACATTGAAACAAAATTCTCAATACAACCTTTAGATTCTGTTTTTGGCTCTAGAACAAGCCACAGTTGCTAAGTTACCTATAAAAAATAACATACTGTTCATGCAACTTCACTGTTTTCCCTAGGGAGTAGAGTTTGTGCCTAAGTACAATATCCTATGATTTGTCAATAAATCTAGATATGTAACACTGTAGAACATGTGTTTATCTGACGAGGAGACCATGCTGGGGAAAAGTCACCTATATTATTTCACTACCTTCAATGTGATTACAATTTCCATTACTTGAAGCACTTATTTCATGTATTGTCGCTGTGAAGTAGCTTGTTGTGTTACATCCTAGGAACTTTCCCATGATACAGATTTCTTGGGGGCTGGTTATACGCCTGTACTGACATTTGGATTATTTCAAATAAAAGAAATTTCTTAATTTTGCATTCCATGCTCAAGTGTTTCCTAGATTAAACAAGATTATTATTGAGCTGTGTGGTAAGATGAAGTATGTCAAAGCAATTTCTAACTAGATTTTAATTAACAGATTATAGGTAAGCTTTTCTTAAACTGTTGCTGATGATAAATGAAGTTACCACTGCTCATTAGCATTACTGTCGTAACATGACTTGCCCCTTGGCTATGGGGCAGCAAGTGAGTGTTTCCCTACTCTTTCTTCTAACTCAAAGGCAAAGAACTGGGTTCTTTATTGTACACATGATATATCTGGGACAACAGAAACTCTTCTTACTTAATTCTCTCACCTCTTCTCTAATATATCAGTTAAATAATTATTAATCCATTCTGGAATAGAATAGACATGCAATAAACCAAAAAAATTATCAAACATTAAAAAAACCCTAGCAGGGTAGATTTAGAAAAGGTTAAATATAATGTTGAAAAGTAAATCCAGAGCACAAACACCCACTGAAGAACTGACCTGTGATTATTCCTTGTATTTAAATTTTTGATGTTCTTCTTAGCAACTGTGAAAAATAGTACTCTTCCAAATAATATTTGGGAATGGATCAGGAAACAGGACAACAAGGACCATTCTACATAGGGAGGTTGGATGACGTTATGTTGCTTGGAGATGACAGCGGAACAGTTTAGCTTCATGGATGTATGCCATGTGGCCTCTGAGACATAAAATGGTTTTATTTAGGAATAGTTCTGCAGCCAAGGAAACCATATTCTTTCACACTAGCATTAATACAGTGAAATTATGCTGTAATTACACTGAATGACAGCATTAATATTTTTCAAATAGAAGAGGTAGTTGCAGTTCCACAGCTTTCCAGGTTGTGTTGCAGTTGCATCAGCTGCAGCTTTTTGGTGTTGATGTTATTTGCTATCTTATTTGGGAATATAGGTGGCTAAATGCAATTTAGATAATGCTGACAAGGATCATCATTAGTTTTCCCCTATAATAAAACTGCTAATACGCAGTTGTTCACTATGTTCCCTTTTTAGTACAAATAAATTTTAATTCAGTCTCTGAAAACTCTCTTTTGGTTTATTCATTTACATTTCATAATTGAATGGAATGCAGAATGGAGAAGACATAATTGAGAGTGACTTTTCTCCATAAATTTTTGTTAAGTATCATAAATTTTTTTACCAAGACAATCAAAGTCATCCTTGACACCAAACATTACAAATTTTTATGCTATAGTTTCCTGCAGTCATCAGCAAGCAAGAGAAATAGCACCACTTTGAGGTTTTTGATCACGTGAAAGCATTTGTCAGGCTGACAGTTTGGCTCCTTTGCAAAAATTCATAAAGTTCATCAACAGTGCATAAAAAAGTTATAAAGTAAAGTTCTTTTTATGTCATTTTAAGGTATATGATTAATGGGATATAGCCTAGTTTGATTAATCTGTGCATTCATAGTATCTCACACTTGACATTTGTAGCTAGTTACTTCTTTTACGAGAATTTTTCTTACAACATTTATATACAGAAGGGGATTAATCATGCTTCCAGTTAGTCACCTTTTCTGTCGCTTACACACCAAAAAGCCTTGGCTTTTCACAGAGTGTTTCCACTAAACACTCTTGCTGCCATAATATTTGGTTTCTCCGCCACACACTCAGTTTTCATCTCTCTTGGCAAAACTCTTTTTCATTCTTCAGCTTCTATGGAGTTCAGTTCTAATGTTAGTAAGTATTTAACAGAAAAAGCCATTCCTGGTCTGTTTTCCGTTTCACATATAATGAAAACAATTTGAATTTGAGTTGACGCACATGCACTGATGGTGTTCGTGCAAGGGAAAAGGTAAATAATAGCAGTGGTGGAATCCTATAATTGTGTTAGACAAACAATTTCAGTGTCCAACAATAGAGTATGTGGCTTGAGTATATGCCTGGAAGCAATAAAGAGTGAAAATAAATCAGTTAAAATACAGTGAGTATCTGCTTAAGCAGAAGCCAAATGGTCATCTTTAAACCATTGTTTTACTTCTTCATTCCAATTGTGGATTATCTCACAAGAAAAAACATGCTCACAGAGAAGTGCAGAAGAGATAAAAGAAGCAGTGAAGGCCTGTGACCACCTCTGAAGCTCTCACCGAGGTTCTTCAACCTTTGAATTTGGTCCTATTCCAGTATTACAAAATATGCTCCTTGTGACTGTCTCTGGTGTTTGCACATGCACACACACAAAAGAGAATCATAGAATGGTTTGGATTGAAAGGGACGTCAAAGATCATCTACTTTCAACCCCTCTGCCATGGGCAGGGAGAGCTTCCATGAAATCAGGCTGCTCAGAGCCCCATCCAGCCTAGACTTGAATGCTTCTAGGGATGGGGTATTCAGAGTTTCTCTGGGCTACCTGTGCCAGTGCCTCACCACCTTCACAGCAAAGAATTTTTTTCCTGAAATATCCAATCTAAACCTACCCTCTTTCAGTTGAAAACCATTGTCCCTTGTGCAATCACTACATGCTCTTGTAAAAAGTCCCTCTCTAGTACTCTTGTAGCCTCTTTAGATACTTTATTGTTGCTTGAAGGTCTTCCTGAAGCCTTCTTTTCTCCAGGTGGAAGAATCTCAACTCTCTCAGTCTACCTTCACAGGAGAGATGCTCCTGCATGGATCATCATCATGGCCTCCTCTGGACTCACTCCAATAGATCCATGTCCTTCTTATGTTGGAAGCCCCAGAGCTGGGCACAGTACTCCAGGTGGGGTCTCATGAGCGTGGGGTAGAGGGGCAGAGTCACCTCCCTCAGCCACACTGCTGTTGATGCAGCCCAGGATACAGTTGGCTTTCTGGGGTGCAAGTGCACATTGTCAGGTCATGTTGAGCTTCTCATCCACCAACACCCCCAAATCCCAGGGCTGCTCTCAATCCATTCTCTGTCCAGCCTGTACTTGTGCTTGGCGTTGCCCTGACCCACGTGCGACACCTTGGATTTGGCTTTGTTGGAATTAATGAGGTTCACACAGGCCCACCTCCCAAGCCTGTCAAGGCCTCTCCAGTGTGTTGACCACACCCCATAGTTTAGTGTTAGCAAACTTTCTGAGGGCGCACTCAATCCCACTGGCCATGTTGCTGGCAAATATGTTAAACACTTCAACACTGAGCCACTGAATCTGCTGTATGGTGTGCAGTGGGCCACATTCATATACTGAAAGAAGAAGGGGTAAGAATTTTTCAAAATCTGTTATAAAACTTAACTGGCAAAATTAATGTATGGCTCACTGAGTAGTTCAGAGGAAAAAAGAAATCTTTATAGAAACAGTAAGGAAATTAACTGTTCTAAGTCTCATGAGAAAAGACATTAAACACTTCTGTGTTGTGGGGGAGCAAGAGAGTATTTGTAACTATGAAGAGAGCTCATTAAAAATCTGCTCCCAAATCTGTCTCTTAAAACATGTCATTGTATCTAGAAGTGAGGGTGCTCATTAGCAACAGCAATTATTGCTCACAGTGGTAATAATTGATGCTTTCCAAGTAGTCAGTGCATGTTCTTTTCGAGGCATAGAAAGTTTTAGTCTCAGTACTCTTCTTGCCTTATTCCCCTTGCTTTTTCAAATGCAGCTTCACTCTCCCTGCCTTGAAGCCCAGAGGCTCATCTCTTTTGAACTTGTAGGTGAATAAAAGACCTGGAAAGTGACCTGCCAAACCATAGGATCAGTTTCCATTTTCAAGGTAGATTTTTAAATAAGCTGGAATACTTTTCAGAGTTTGTTAGCTCACAAGGTCTAAATGTCAGATTCCTACGTACCGAGTACAGTGTAGGCCTGTCTAATTATCTACCACAGCAATCCTGTTGTTCCTGAAAAATTAATTGATTTTCAAGGTAGTGCTGCTTGTGTCCATTTAAACATATTTCCACTATTTAATTTGTCTTAAATAAAGATTACCAAGTATATCTCTTGATGTTTTTTAATGCTCTTTCCTCAAGTAAGTCAGCACAAAACTGGAGGTTCTCAGCAGCTCTGAAAGTAAAATCTGCCGCCCTCCCAAACACAGACTGAAGTGCTGAAATGTGAATAATTTTTTTAAATTGCTGGGTTTTTTCCTACTTTGAAATGCAGCTAAGTAGCCACTGTCCACACCTTTAGCAACTGTATCAGTCCCTGTGCACACAGAACTAAGCAAACCCCAATAAGTTCCTATTGACAGTAACAGACTTGACTGAGACTACAGCAGTGCGTATTTTAATGCCATTATCACGTTTTTAATTGAAATTAGTCTCCCCTTAATGTGCCACACTTAACCTCTAGGTACAATACACTGTACAAGAGTTTTAGATGCACATTAAAAGTGTGTAGTTAGGCATAAAGCCAAAGCTAAGTGTTCCTTGTTCCTCTGGAGAAGAATATCCTCCAAGGAATGCAAATATTTATATTTGGAAAGTGTCCTTATCAGCAGGTTATTCAGCCTTCAACATCTCTAATTCTTCAGGTGGAAATAAATTATTTTATAATACTAATGAATTATCAGTATTCTATTTCTATTGATTTTTATGTATGAGCAAATAAATAAACACTCTAGTACTACCATCTTTCCTTTCTCATAGTATATTATAACAGCATTAAACTGATACTTACAAATCCTAGACCTTGATATGGATTTCCTATTAGCTAATTTGTGCTAAAAAGCATCTGATGTGTAGAGATGAGTCTCTTCACTTATTCACCATTTTAAAAAGTTTTAAACAGAACAAAAATGTAAATCCCACTTTTCATATTTGCTGTCAGTGGTGGAAACTACCATTAAATGTATTTTCTTTCAGTTGTTCAAAAAATTGCTGGTCATCCACAAGCTTTAGATGCATCCAGCAAAACTCATGCATTATAACTATTGCACTAGTCCCTTCTAAAAATTAAAATGGAAAACCCCTGTGTCTGGCAGTTTGAAAACAATAGAAATATTCAGATTTGAAAAGAAACCAAAGTATTGACAAGTTAGAATATATTATTTTTCTAATCCATATGTATTAGAAAAGTGTTGAAATAACATGGATGTAGTGCCATGTATTAATGTAAATATTTCAGTTAATTCTCTGACTAGAAATACTTCAAAGTGAAAAGTAGTTTTGAATATTTCTTCACTCCTTTGCATCTTTCTTGTATTGAATACTAAGAGCCTGGTTTCTCAAGAAATTAGAGGTATTTAACAGGAATGGGGATAAGGATGTGTAAAAAATAATTCTATCATTGAAGAAAAATAATTTCACAGTACAGATGATGGTGCTAGTCAGCCAATGCTTCTATTGAACACTATTTAAATTTGTGAGATATTGTTCACAATTAACAACACAAAGAAAAATCCCATTTGTCTAGAACAGAAAAGCTTTCCAATTAATAAGACATAAAGCAGGAATTGTCTTGCTTTTAGTTCTGTATGTCATTTGTAATATAGGTTCATAATAGAAATGCATAGTAAAATGAACCTTTTCTTTATAACAAGACGGTTCTATAGAGAAGGAAAAAATATAAACCTTTTTTGTCTGGCTGTTTCTCAATCAAAGGGCATATCAGTTACTGTATATTACTGCAAGATTCCAAGCATTAAATTAAATTATAGCCAATAGAATCAAATACAGTTTACATCTGTGGGGCATTAGAAAATGAGGCATGTTCAGCAGTTTATTTATTCCCAGTAGAAATATCCCTGTTGAAACAGTGCTCTTAAAACATTCTTTCCTACCAGGCTTGGCTGTTTCAAATGCATTCCTCAGGCAACACACATATTTAGATTTTAAATGTGACATGTAGAAATCAACCTTGATTTTCTTGGATGGTTTGACTTTCTTTGGTTGTGCTACGGTTTAGGTAACCTTACTCCCAAGCTCTCACCCTGCTACTGGATCTGTGCAAACAGCCTGAAGCATGCTTGTTCCACAGGGCTGCAAATAACTACCCAAAGTCCACCTGTGTTAATCCATTTTGAAGGCTTCTGCCACTTATTACACAAGATTAATGTGTAAGGAGAGCCAAATACTGTGGAGACGGAACATGCAATCTTTAGTCTAAATACATGGATCTGTAGCACCTGAGTTGAAAATTACAGTGTAGAATATCATTAGAGCTCACTGCAGTCATAAAGGAAAGAGATGCAAGCATTACTAGTAGGTTTGGATGCACATTTTTAAATTTATCTTAAAATTTTTTTCTTAAATCAGAAGTATTTGAGATTTAAATAATAGGCATCATATTCTCATTCCTGTTCCTAACACTGGAAAATCCTTTCTGCAGTTTAGATCACCAGAAAGTATAAATAAATCAGAAACAGAAATAAGGTGCATCAAGGACACAATTCTACACAGGTATAAACAACTAAAAAGTCATTTATGCCAGTGAAAATAACCAAAATGAGCTTTACCTCTCCATGACTGGGCCTCAGTTCAGCAGCACAAAACTGATAGCAGCTTACAATGCTACCTTTTGCACAATGTTCATGCTGTCTTCTTTGGCTGCCTGGAAACACCAAGAGGCATTTGAAATTGAATCCCTACCTGTGTCAAATGCATCCATTTCAGGATTTGTTACACTATTCTCTCAACACACATCTTCCTACTCCTTTATTTCTCTGAAAAACACTCATTGGTCCTGCACCTGCACAGAGTTTGTAGCTTGAAGTGAAATTTAGTGTGTTGAATTTTGCGACTAAAAGCCCAAATTGGGTGGTATTGGAAGATAAATGGAGGTGATTAAGCATAAATGAATCCAAATTTCCTAGAACTCTTGTGTAATAAACCTTCTGACTGTTTACAGTAATATTCTGGAGACTTGCTCTACTTGTTTTTTTCTCATTTAAAGCTCTCTGACATAAGAATGAAAAAATGAGGTAAATATTTAACATTAAGGGATTCCTTAGGTGTCTTTACTACAATTGACTTGAAGCAGAGGATGGTATTTCAAGACACATAATTTGTGTTAAGGTGCTGATGCTTATAGTTTTGGTATAAATGCAAGAACAGGGGCAGTTGGACTTAGTGGAACATAATGCTAACACCATGGCTTCTAGTTTTCGGCACAGACAGAATATATATTGCTGTCCTACTACAACAGCACATGTAGATCCTTATCACAGTAAATCACCAACAGATACACAGAAATAAATTCTTCCAAAGGAACTATCTTCTGATCATTAAAAGCAAGAAAGAAAGCAGTGCAAATTCCACTCGCCATCTGACCTATGAATTACCAACATGCTAAATTCTGTAGGGAAGAAAAAGTAATTGTTTCCAATAACTATTTAGCATTTTTAAAGCTATTCAGATAATGATGATGGACACAGACAAAAGAACTGATAGCAGAGAAAATAGTTACTGCCAAATGGCATTAATAGCAGAACCAGGCTAGACTTGCATAGGAAATGCCTAGGTATAAATTAGCTCTGATCTTTATTTTTGTACTGGTGTCACTGAGACTAGTTTTAAAAGGAGGAAAAAATAAAGAAGTTGAAACAGGAAAAAAAAAAAAGGTTGAGGTGTCTTTTGAAGATATAGATCCTCATTATAGCTATCATATTTGCAACCTTTATTAGAATAGATTGAGATGCTGAGCAGCCTTGCTTATAAAATGAGACCTCTCTGTGAAATAACATTTTATATATACATATAAACATACATGCACACAAACACACATTCTGTGGGTCACAGAATATTTTCCTTGCATGTCTGTACTTCCAAGGAGATGGATGTAAATTTTCTTCTTTTATCTTATTGTTACATAGAAATATTTTATTAAGAAGGGTGACACATCCAACTAATGATGTAGTATCAATATCCTGTGCATATAGAAAAATTTGTTCTTCAGTGTAAATTGTGTTATGGAAAATGGAGGTGAGGAAATAACCTGGAAGAAAGCTAATCCTTTTTCCACTAGTGCATGGCTGTTAACTAGAATAGATTGCCAAATGCTTCCCCCTTTTTTTAATTGGCTCGTTTACTAGCAGTTCTACTGCTTGCCTTTGCAGATTCTTCTGAAACTAATAAAACTGACTTCCACACTCTTGCTAAATGACCCAACACAATTTCTTGTCTTGTCCTTGCAGTATTTGCTGTTTACTTTTCCCTTTTCTTCTGTTTCAAAAATAAGTATATGCAACTGTGCTGTGGTTTAACAACTTAATTTTCGGTTGTTTCCAACAGTGGAAAATGGGTAGAGAATGTTTTATACTTATTGTACACCCAATTTGAACAAGTAAATGAGATTCAAAAGATGCAATAAAGACTGCTCTTTTTTCTTGTTTCCCTGTGATATAACACACATCATGACCTATGTGGTCCCTCAGTGGCTACCATCCACTACCAGAGAGCCTGTTGAAATCAGAAGTTGTTTATGTGACTAAAGCTGGTATAAATAAACAAGATATATTGTATTTACACTTACACATATGAGTATTTTCTAATGCTTTTTCCTCCTTTTTATTTTTCTCTGTAAAGAAAGCTGTCTCACTGCCTTCAGATCAGACACTATTCTGTAATATCCTACCAGGGTCAGAATAGAATAAAATATTCCCAATTCTTTAATTCTTAAAGAGATAAAATTCCCTTGAACTTCAGTTAAGCAAGTGACAGAACTACTTAAATGTAACATTTTCCTCTAAAGTATTAATGAAATATAATATAAACAATTAAATAGCTCTCAGTTAAATAATATATGTTGTGGACCTATTCATTCCTAAGTGTACTTACTTCTGACAGTTTGATAGATATAATAATCTGTGACAAGCTATTTCATACAGTTCATTATGTTCTTTTTACATATTTTCCCTAGTATCAGGCATGGAGAATTGCATCCTGATGGATAAATACTAGTGCAATATGCAGCATGTATTGTAAAATTAACTTGTCCTCAGATAATCTCATGCTCATAAATAATGTGCAGAACATAAATTTCTGTTTCTATTATATTATAAGCAAAACCATTGCTGTCAGATTGAGTATATGGTACTTGGGATCTATTGTTCTAATAAAATATCTTCAAATTTTTTGAATTTATATTGAAGATAATTTTGGAAGTACCAGGCATGTCTCAAAAGTTAATATTTAGAAATTGTATCATAATCCTGTAAAGGATTTTAAGTGTTGCAATGTACATGTCTTCTTTTCTCTACAGCTTTCCATCTCTACCCACTACTTTGAAAAATCCATAGCAGCTTTTTCAAAAGCCCTTCTGCTTTTAGAAGTAGCTGAATTTTTTTAAAGACTACAGGGGTTTTTAATAGAAGGCATAATAGTAGGTATTTTAAAAGTGTGCAGGAGTTCTTTCCTGGCCATACAGATCCTGGTTTTGGGTTTGGTTTTTTTTTTCCTCTATGATAAATTATGAAATCATAGAATTTTTTTTTTCCCATTGATTCCATTTTTGCAAAAAGATAAAAAGATAAAACTATGTTAATCAAATTAAAATATGTAAGATTATCAAAACACTTCCATCCATGTGAAAATAACAGGGGTTTTAAATATTTGAAAATGTTCTGCATTTGACATTTTAATTCCAATTTATGATGGCAACATTTTTCAAAATCTTTAAAAATTGTTTCAGCCCCAGAAAAATGTTCTCTCCCAGTTCCAATATCTTCTGTGGGTTCTGCCCCCTTTTTTCTGAGGGCTAATTCTCAGGATAGTAGCCTTGTGAGTCATCCATTGTACTTGCATTCAAAATATGAAGTATCCAACAGTTTCATGCAGACTTGCTGAGTTATCGTTGCAAATCGTGTGGAGCTAAATCCAAACCCTGGAGAATTTTATTGAAACTGAAAGTATTATTTTCTCATTTCCCCATCTTCATAATTGGAAGGAATTCTTTAATTTTGCCTTTTTTTTCTTTCTTCTTTTCTTTTTTTCTTTCTTCCACTTAAATTGCAAATTCCTAGAGAAAACAATTGTCCAGGGCGGTATATTTTTGAAGTGCTGAGCAGAACATAATCTAGTAACGAGTGGTGTTCCTCAAGGATCTGTACTGGGACTAGTTCTATTTAATATCTTTAACAGCAACATATACAGGGGGATTGAGTGCACCCTCAGAAAGGTTGCAGATGCCACCAAGCTGAGTGGTGCAGTTGATACACATGAGGCAAGGAAGGGATGCCATCCAGTGGGACCTTCACAGGTTGGAGTAGCAGGCCTGCGAGAAGCCCATGAATATCTACAAGGCCAGGGTCAAAGGCCTCTTACTGGGTCAGGGCAAGCCCCAGAATCAGCAGAGACTGAGGGATAAAAAACTGAGAGCAGTTCTGCTGAGAAGAACTTGGCATTGGGGATATTTGTGGATGAAAAATTAGACATGAGTCAGCAATGTGCACTTGAAGCCCAGAAAGTCTATCAGGTCCTGGGCTGCATGAAGAGAAGTACAGCCAGTAGGTCAAGGGAGGTGATTCTCCCCTTCTCCTTTGTTCTCATAGGACCTTGTCTGGAGTGCTGCTGGGGGTCCCAAGGCAAGAAAGACATGGACTTTTTAGAGTGGGTCCAGAGAAGGGCCATAAAAATGACCAGGGGACTGGAGCACCTCTTCAGTGAAGACAGGATGAAAGAGTTGGGGCTGTTCAGCCTGGATAAGAGAAGACTCTGTGGAAAGATTTTTGAATAGAGCCTTTCATATATAAAGGGAGTTTATAAGAAACATGAAGAAAGATTTTTTTTACCAGAGTCTATAGCGATATGACAAGGAATAATTATTCTAAACTGAAAGAGTGTAGGTTTAGATTGGATTTTAAGAAGAAATCTTTACTGTAAAGGTGGTGAGACACTGGAATAGTTTGCCTAGAGAAGTTGTGGATGCCCCATCCCTGGAAGTGTTCAAGGCCAGGCTAGATGGGGCTTAGAACAACCTGGTATAGTGAAATATTCCATGGCTATGGTAGGGAATTACGCTAGATGATCCTTGAAACTTGAACAACCTTTCCAACCCTAAACTCTCTCTGAATCTATGATCTAATCCCTAGATCTTTATGGAATTCTACACAACATTCTAGTCTACAAAAATGAATCCTTCATTTTCATAGTATCTCTATAATTCTAAAAATCAGTAGCCCCTGTGAGAAATAAATGACATTAATGTAATTATCTCATGTTCTACCTGCTGTAAAGTCAGCTATAAGAAGAAAAGACAGATTGACTACCAGACATCTGAAGTTAAGCACCGATGATAAACCAAGCATCAAGATGAAGGTGAATTTCTAAATATACAGTGAAGAAAGAACTAATGGAGGAACACCCCATAAATGTATGGTAGTTTTATATACAATGCAAAATGAATCAGGACAGAACTGCACTGATGTTGTTCCATTTTGAAGGGAGAAAGGTTTTTTTATGGTTACCATCAGGGCAGATGAGGATATAAAAATGTTACTTGTAATTCCAGGATATTGTTTCTCCCCTCTGCATGTAGATTTCTCTGCAACCTAACAGGACTTTCATCAGTGTTGTGTATTTTTCTAAAAGCATCTGAAAGATTTAGGACATGAGAAAAAATAATGTTTATGTCAAAGTACAATAAACTTCTAAACAAGCAGTAGGGCTTTTCTCTAACTTGCAATATCTGTCAGAAACAAATATAACAGTTCATAATACAATTCATAATAGTTATGTGACCACTAATAGCTGCCTATTATTGGCTTTTATTCTCCAGTTACACTACTTAAGATCAACTGTGTTGAGTTCTACCAGCTTAAAGTCAAATGGCAGAAGCATGTTTTGACTGTTAATATTTGCAAAGCATTACTGATTCTGAAAGGCTTCTAATATGTCCCAAGTTATTTAAATAAAGCTTTTTTTCATTTTTTTCCTTCCAAGGTATTTAACTTAAACAGCATTTTACAGATAATTAGGCATACTAGAGGAGAAACAGTAGAGACAATAAAGATCCCACACAGCTATTTCTGTGTGTAGCCCATCATTACAGTGATTAAAATTGCAAAAAAAATGATAAAATAGAACTTTTTTTATTTATAGAATGTATTTTGGAGTGTTATTCAGCTATGTTTCATTATGTAGCTAAAACTTAGATGACTTCCTTAAAATCTGGAGTATAGAAATTCCTACTTTCAGATTATATTTGTTTGCATGCATTTATAAAGGAATTTTAAAGTGCCACTTGGAAATGTCTCTTTCTTTTGTTTTGATAAAAAACAACTGGATAAATACCTTAAACTAGATACCTGATTTTGAACAAAACAAAAGCTGAATATGACATATCCCACCTGTAATATAAGAGTTTGAATTCTTTCATAAAGCTCTGTGTCAAAACAACAACAAAACCAAAAAATAGCATAATTAAAATAAAGCCAACAAACAGAGCTTTGATGTATTCAGTTTTCATTAATATTTAAAAATATTTGAGATGTATCAGGAAAAGCAGGATCAAATAATGGATGCATTAGTGGTAGGTAACTCAAATGAGGTAGGTCTTCCAAAGACACTGATGTAGGAGCGGAATACACCTCCTTTCTCTGAATTAAATCCTTCCAGAGAAGCTATTAGGGTGAATTAAAGAGAACAGACTTTGGACTAGCAATGTATTAATTTCTATATAAATCTATCCACTGCTGTATTTAGACTTCTTATGCTCAGTACTAATTGAGTTTATTTCAGTGTGTGAGGTGTAGCAAATCTTTCTAAACTCACCTATGGAATATTATCTCAAACTCTGCATATACTGCGAGTAATTTATTTGGCAGGAAAAAAAATACTTTGAGTTTCCTTTAATCTTTTTAGTTATTTCCATTTCCCTCTACCTTGTGCCTTTCCATTTTTCCCTCTGCCTTGTGCTCTCTTAAAATGCCTCCTTTCTCCTCCATTCTGGTTTTTATCATGATGATTCCTGATAACCTTACACGCGCTGTCAATCACATGCCATCCTGCCCAAGAGCATATGCTGCTGAAAGTCACATGAGATAGCTCATTTTTATCCATCTTTTACAAGGGAAATTCAATTTAACAGTCATTTTGAATAGCATAAACCCCTGACTTTTGGCATCTTCATTTTAAATGAAAGCACCAGATTCTCTTTCTGTCAAAACACTGGGTCTCTCCATAGGAAGAATTCTACTCTTTCCAGACTGGTGTGGTAATAAGCATATAGTAACTGGTACACCTTAATAAATCAGGTTCTCAAGAGACTGGACTGTCTGTGTTTCATCACTGTCTGTGATTATTTGAACCATATGTATCTTCTAAAACTCAAGTTTTATAAATCTATTCTTTCACTTGTTAACACTATTAAGATATTAAACATAATGTAAAACATCTTCTGGGAGTGTAATTTTAAAAGGACATTCATTTCTTTCTATGCTTACTTCCTTAGAGGTACATTGGATGAAGTGGATAATGTTCATAAAGAACATTTCATGAATGCTTGTGTCATCCTTAGACTGGAATAATTTCATAGTAAAAATTTCCAATTTATATTTCCACTGGAATGTTTTAATAGAAAAGCATATTTCTGAAGCTTTCTATCATGCAGTCTACCTTTTGAAAAAAAATTATAACATTGATACAAATATTTATTAACCACACCATTATAATTTATTATCACCTCCTAACATGTTTTACTAGAAATAAAGGATCCTTAAGGTTTGCAGTTGTTAGAGAATTTTAGGCAGCCACGTTATGCTGGTTTACTATTGGTCACTGAGACCTGGGGACTTATAAGAGCCACTGTATTATGTCATTGTGCACAAGCAATTAATATGTTTTAATATTTTCTATCACAACCATCATTCTTCAAGAAATAGCCAGCTAACTGGAAATAGATATGGAATACATAAAGTAAACTTAATTTAAAATATTTGAAATTATTATTATTGTTGAATATTAAATACTATCATTAAAAGCATAATGAATAAAAAAAAGATGCTATCATTTATAGAAAAGTTTAACATTGAAATTATGAAGATTTCTTCTTATTCTGAGTTTATTCTCTGTTGTTTCTCAGGTTCAGATAAAATACAGAAGGAAAACTATTTTTCATTTACTGTTTCACATCTATTTAATCTATATTGGTGTGATTACCTAGCTCAAAGTTAATGAACTCAACTGGGAAAAATGGTAGATGGGCTATGGATTAAACCTTCTATTAGAAACCACAGTATCCTACTGCTGTAATGAAAATCAGTAAGACTCAGAAATTGGTAGGGTCCCATGTCTCAGTGTCTGAAAACAAATAGCACTTCAACATACATGACTGGTAAGAGGGTTCTGTAACTGCTTTCAGTTGATTTACAAAGGGGTTTTCTTCTAAGACTTTCTTCTAAGTCTATAAATACTCCATAATTTCCAGGTAGGTATGATTAAATACCAAAAATACCAGGATTTTATTACACTGCATTTAATTTCTTTTCAAATATTAGTAATATTAAATTGAATATCAGATATTTTTTATTGCATCAGCATGTAATTCTAGAAATGTATCCTAAAATTACCCTAAGCCCAGTTTGTATGAAGATGGTGTGTTATTATTTTTAAATTGATGTACACTGTAGAAGTTTCCAGCAAGAATTAGAAACATTATTAAATACTGTACAAGTATATACTTTCCTTTTTTACTAGTATGTATTATATTAATGTTATAAACCCTGGATATTTTGTAAGGTCATATTTCTGTTGTTCGGTGACTAAAACCAAATCAGTTATAGTGCTACTAACTGGATATGCTATTTTGCCATCAGGGAAGAAAAACTAAATCTTTGCTAGATGTGACAAGGTATATGTATGTCACAGTGTGTGTGTAACATTTAATAATTTGAAATGGAAATATCAAGTATTAGAACACGAGCTATCATGATTAGTTGTGTTAAATGCTTCCAAGTTACATGGATTTTTTCCTGCCATAATCTTAGTAGAATTAGAGGAAACAAAAACCTTTCCTAAGATTCATTATATGTTCCAGTTTTAGCTTTTAGGTTTTTCCAATATTCTTAAAAAAAAAGAGGCAGTAGTTTGTTTCGTCTTGCACACAGATTGAAATTATTGTTTTCTCCTCAAACCATACCTTTTAAGTTCAGAAAGTTTTACCTCTGTAGTTTGGACAGACTGACAGGGAAAGATCTTTGAAGTTTTCACTATAATTTAAACTTCATCACTAGATCCACACATTTAGAGGAAGAGAACCAAATAAACAAAATTATTCATGGGCTTTGCTGCACCAGCTCCCTTCATGAAGCCAATTACATTTCTCCAAATAAAGCTAGACAGCCAAACTCACCTGCTGTTAAGAGCAGAGGTTGAATCATGTGAGAGTTGTTATGGACTAATGAGTTTTTACTTGTCTTTGCTAGACTTTGCTTTCTGTTTCCTACCCTGCCAAGTTTCTGAGGCATCTACCTGGTAGCCACACAGATAAAACCTCAAGCAGCGAAAGTTCATACTTCAGTCCCCCTCACAGCCTTTTAAGTTTATCTCCTACTGCTTCATGTTCCCCAATAAAACACTAGAGGATCTTAAGAACTGTGTTTTAAAATTATGGTGGTATCTTCCAGCATTCAAACTACCAAGATTTTTTAGTTAGTTTATTATTTACAATTGACTCTGCTTTTAAAGCTCTTTCCTCTGATTTTGCTAGGGTATTTAATGCAACAGGATTTACTTCAGCCGCCTCTGGTCAGTTTACACTGCCTCCTTTTCTAATGCTCAGCCCGTTCAGTTCCTCACTGGTTCACCTGACTTAATGTATCTTTCCATTACCTGACAATACTATCATGACTCTATAATTATTTTTACAGCAATATGGTTGACTGAGGACTGCGAACACAGGAAAGTAAAAGTTGCTAATCTCATATTCAGCAACGTAGCTTTTTTTGAGCAAGTTTTAGTCTCTAATATTTTTTTTCCCAGGGAAGAAATCTTCTGCCTCCTGTTACTAATTTTGTACAGAATACTGCCAGTTAGAGGTCTTAACCTTGTCAGAAAGATTCAACCACTTGTAAGTTTATATATTTGTCCTTGTGATGGATGACTCTTTAGAGTACCCTTGAATATATATTTGCCTTAAAGTACTGGTAGTTTAAAACTGAAGGATGCTTATATTGCCTGATCTTATGATTAACCTGTAGTTCATAAACTGTATTGCTGATATTTCAGGCTCTTCCCTATGTCTCTTTTTGGTTTTTCCTACTTTTTATTTCTGTCTCTTTTTTGTCACATGTAAGCAGATTTTGTTATCACTTGTCAGCAATACAGCAAAAAGCTAAATTAATTAAAATTACGTAAGGTTTACAAAATTCTTGTAAAACTTGTTCCACTGTAGAATCTATATTCCAGGACTTGGTATATAATTTGAAGCATAAGACATCATTCATTACCTAAATTTTACATTATTGATGGGGACAGAAGGCAACCCCAGTCATTAACTCTTCCTGTAAAGGAGTACTGAGACGTCCACCTTATGTGGACTCATTTGTCAGTGTCCTGCATCTGGAAAACATCTTTGTTGGAAGAACGATCTGCAACATGAAGTAATGTGGGAGGTGAGACTATATTTCTGAAGAATTTAAAAGTGGAACCAAAGATTTTTATGAGGGTAAAAAAGGGCAAAAGTAATAGACTTGCGCAGTTGTGATTATGTAATGCTACGGAAAACAGAGCAGAGTTATAAGTGAAATGTCACTATACTCTGGTGGCTGAGGAGCAGCAGGAAGGTTTAGGCATTTAATGTTCTAAGTATATTTAAGTTATCAGTCATTTATATTTAAAAAATATTGAAATAACATAACAAAAGGGTGACTTCATTTTTTTTCCTTATAGAAGAAATGGCTATTATAAAATAATCTTAGAAGTTAGAATTACATATTGATCATTAACACATTCAAGAAATCAGCTTTTATGAATGTAATTAACATTGTTAGACAAATGTATAATGGAATCCATCTTGTCAGAGAGGATACAGTATGAATATGTTCACCAAAGTAGATGTGCTGCAGGAGAAAGTGTGGTAAGCAAGATCAGTCTGAATATTTGCCAGAAAGCTCTGGCAGACAGATAGCAAACCTGAGGGTTTGTTCTCAGCATTTAAAACAGCAAGTGAATTTTTTTCTCTTATGAAATGTAATTTAGCAGCCCAGACTTGCTTTAAGGCTTTCACAGGTAAGTGAAGTGCCATATAGGAGTATGTAAATATTGAAGCAGTCTCTCCTTTGTTGAGTAAAATACTTTGTAGTTTGTACTGTAATGGTGTGGATTTAGTTATGGTCTTGAGTATTTAGATTAAAATGGCAAAACACTGTAGTAAGAAAGATAACATTTTGTGAAATTTATGGATCACTACTCCAGAAGATTTGTTTTTACTAAGAGTAGGAAAGGTCTTTTCTCTTTTGTCCTGTGTGTTGAGCAATAGCAATATGTTTCCCCTGAATAATTCAGCCTCTTTTTCTCTGGCTTTTTATTTCTTTACACAAGATCTTTATAGAAAAAAAGACTTTTTTTTTTTTTTTTCTGGTCACAGAAATCTATAGAAACTCAGTAAAAGAAAGGGTTCTACTCAGCTGAAATCCTTAGTCGCTCCCATGTGAGGGAGAAGCTGAGGATTTGTAGTCCGTGTGCTGGAACAATTTATACAGTTTATTCACTGTTTAATATAAAATGCGTAGACTATCTTGAGCAGCAGGACCAGAACTTCTTTCCCAGAAAAGCAATTTAATACTAAATTAGAGTGTGCTACTTCTTGTTCACTCTTTCTGAAGCATGAGTATTTTGTTGCACAGTTTCAACAGGAAATGGAGAAAGCATCCATCCTTCCCCATCAATCGAGTAGCTAATAGCTTGTGATTAGGGTTCTTTATGGAAGGAGAAAGATCTGAGTTTCAATCCATTTAGAAAAGGAAATTGAACTCGTCTCTGCTATTTCTCAGGTGACCGATTTAGCCACTAGAATATTTTAAAAATGTTAGGCAGCACTGTTTTTTCTCTGGTCAGATTCTCTAAGAAAATTGCAGTCACACCTGACCTTGTAACAGTGTTAGATGTGCCCAGAATAAATATAGCTATTAAATCCTAATGTTTGGTAGAGGAACATGAGCTAGATGTGGATTTTTTTATTATTTTTTTTAAATTAAGGGTGTAATCAAGACTAGAAGAATAATTCTTGACATCTCAAGGAATATATATTTACAAGGTGACCCTTGTGAACATAAGGTAACTAAAGGTAGATTTTGGAGACAGTTGCTTTAAGCTTTGATTTCAAGTGCCTCACTCCCAGTTGTGGTGTGATTTCAATGACCAAGGACAACTCAACACTGCAAAGTGTCCAACTCTGGGGTTCCCCACATAAGAAGGATGTGGACCTGTTGGAGCAAGTCCAGAGGAGGCGACAAAGATGATCAGAGTACTGGAGCACCACTCCTATGAAGACAGGCTGAGAGAGCTGGAGTTGTCCAGCCTGAGAAGTAAAGGCTTTGGGAGAACTCATAAGACCTTTCATTATCTAAAGAGACTACAGGAGAGCTGGAGAGGAACTTTTTAAAAAGGCATGGAGCAATAGAATAAGGGGTAATGGTTCTAAACTAAGAGAGAGTAGGTTTAGATTAGATGCTAGAAAGAAATTCTTTACTGTGAGAGTTGTGAGACAGTGGTACATGTTGCCCAGAAAAGCTGTGGGTGTTGATCTCTGGAAGGCCAGGTTGGATGCGTTTTTGATCCAAAGCTGGTTGAGTGGAATGTGTCTCAGCCCATATTGGGGTGTTTGGAACCACATGATCTTTAAGGTCCCTTCCAACCCAAACCATTCTGTGATTCTATGAACTAACAATTCACTGTATGAGCATGAAGGCTGTGCACATGTGTGGCTGCAGCAGCTCAAGTCTGGAAGCAGTACAGCTACATCTCTGCAGTGCTACATGGAAGCCCATCATCTTTGCTGATTGGTCACGGCACTACATGAATGATGTTCTACTGCCTCAAAACCTGTATCATTTCCATCCAGTCATCATGGTGAGATTCACTTGCGTAGAAATGACAGGCTTCTAGTACCATTTTAGACTCCCAGATATCCCACCCATTCTCCAGCTACTCAGGAAGTGCTGCATTCTATTTGCCTGCTTTATCCAATATCTCAGATATCCTAAAATGTATGGTAATTCTACTACCTTTCAAAGGTAGTAGTTACAGAATATTGCTACATTTGAGTTTCAGTACAAAATCACTCTACAGATCCCACTGCTTGTTGTTTTCCAACACTTCCAGATGTCAGGTTCACTTCTGTTCTTGTCTCTACCCCCACGGCAAAACCATGTCTGTATAGTTTGCTGGAGGTGGTTCTAGAAATATCTCTTTTTACAAGTTTGATCTTGAAAGGTGTTTAATATTCTCGACTTTCATTTAAGACAATAAGATTTGCAGGTGTGCTTTGCAGGACTGAGTCTTATATGAGTAGTTACCAACTTATGTGATCGAGTAGAGGACTGTTCATTGTTCCTTGTGCTCTCATGGAGAACACGTGAGTCATATCTCTAATCTATGTAAAGAAATACTGTCTCATTTACAAACAATTTGCCTTCGGGACAACATGGAAATAAATCAGGGGAAACTACCACAGTATCCTTTTGTGGTTTGTATATAACTAGAATTTAAAATGTAATTCTTTTCACTGGAAGACTGACTTGAAAATTAAATATATTGAATGTTTCATATTCTTGCAAATAAAAAGTGGCTTTATTTAGGACCAAAAGAGTATTTCTATCTCTGCTTTCATTCCATTTCTAATCTGTTCAGAAACAAGAAATGTTCTTCCAGAACAGCAATCTGCTCATTTGCTTGGCAAGAGCAAGCTTTGAAAGTGCCATTTCCACATTGCTGTGCAGCTGTGTGCTGAGTGTATCACTGTCAAAAAATGTGTGTCTATCCACTGGTCAGTATGCAATGCTTAGACAAAAAAGTCTCTTGTTCTGCTCATCATGATATTCCTCTCTGTAACTTGGTTTTTCCACTTGTTAAATGAGGCCAGTCACACACAGGTACAACTATTCAATAGATTCTGTTTGAAGATCACTCGGGAAAGACATCAGTTGTGAGGTTGAATTTTCAGTTTGACTCCTTTGATGTAAATTTTATCCTCTAGGGAAACAGGTTTCAGAAAGTAGTTACTTTTAGGTTCTGTTGACCTGAAATAAACTTACTGAATAAATGGAGGTATAAAACATAAATTATTTAGTAATTTATTCAATTACTAAATTCACTTATCATCACACACATAATATACTTATTAATTTATAATGAAAAGAAATTGTGTTAATTTGTTGGATAAAATTAATATCCTTATTGAATGTTAAATTTCTATAGTTTTGGATGCAAGTAAGGTATATCATGAGGCATATTGATCAAGCTAATCTTTTTGTGGACAAGGCAAATTCAAATTCAAATATAGAATTCAAATCACAATGATGTGAAACACCTTTTTCTGGGGGAACACAAAAAAATTTCTTAATCATGATTATGAATTTTGGTGGTTTAATGCTTGCCTATTATGAAGCTGAATTCTCAGGTTAAATATGCCCATCAGTTTCTAAAAATCACAGCATATATGGATGGCATACGTGGCATCCCAAGTGGATGTCATAGTGGTAGATTTGTGTGGGGAATTTCTCTGATATGTTGAACCAGTCCTCTTGCAGAACATCAACTGTGGTCTCTAAACAAATCCAAACAATTGGAAAACTTAGGTTTATGGATAGCTGTAAGGATAAGCATATTTAATTTTTTTTTATCAAGATTGATTTCTTCAAAATAAAACAGATTGCCACAGTACAGACATAAGAACATAGTTCCTTTCCCCTCAGTCCCTCAGTCAAACAACTCTGCTGTTTTGGAGGCAGACCTAGGCCACTCTCTGTCCTGACTCCTTTTGAGGCTTCCAAACAGCAAAATGATTTTCAGTATCTCTGACCTGCTGTAAGCCAGGTTGTGCTCTGCACCACAGAGTGTAGAAAGATCCCCATGCTTGCCTCTTTCTTTCTTTCCTGAGGCCTGATTCCAAGTTTCTGCAACATTACCCAGGATGAATTTCCTTTTCTCTGTGGAACTGACTTTAGCCTGGATCATGTACAGCTAAGCTCCAGCTTCCCATATCAGGTCAGCACATTTCTTGACAAAATCAGTATTGGAAAATTATTAATTTGCATTTCACAGATTTCATACTGTTCTCACTGAATTTAGAGGCAATATTTTAAGTGAACTGAGTGAAGACAGTGCTGGACTTAAAATAAGCAACATCATCCTTCCCAAAAAACAAATCCAAGAAAAAAATGTCCATACAGTGAAAATCTGTACTTTGATATGCCTGAGAGAAAGACAAGGAGACATTTTCCAGTAATTTTCTTTTAATTTCTGTCAATTCCTTCTTTTTTTCCCCATTTGCAGTACTTTTTCCTTTTCAGAAAATGTCAAGGAGAAAACCGATTTTCATCCCTCCCTATCTCATGATATTGTAAACATAAAGATTATGATGTAAAGACTCATACACAAACCTCCTGGAGAACTGGCTCATTTTGAAAATTGTTCCCAGGTGTCTTGTGTCTCTTTCTTGCTCAAAGATTACACGATTAGCATTTTAATGTCCCACAACTTCTTGTCCAGTTCCCTAGGAGGATATAAAAATGAAACCATGCAAGCTAAGCTGTTTGGTATTTATCACGCACACTCTGATTGTATTGCAGAGCTCTGGGATTTAAACAGGACGTCAGTCTTTCGTAGCCCGTTTGGATATCTTGGTCTCCATGTAATGCTGCTGGATGAGTATCAAGAGCGACTGTTCGTGGGAGGAAGAGACCTCTTGTATTCCCTCAGTTTGGATCGAATCAGCGACAACTACCGAGAGGTGGAGTAAAAAGCTATATATTTCAGTCACTTCATGTCATAATGTGTAGCACAGAACATCAGAGTTTGCATGACTGGAAATGAGGTAATGGAGTTTTTGTAGATGTTTTGTGCACGAGCTTTAATGTCATGTTGTATTTAAGAAATATTTTTTCCCCAATAATAACCCATAAGGCTCATTCTAGGTGAAGAGACTTGGGGGGTCACATAGCTATTTCTCACTGAATTTCAGTATGATTATGGATGTTTAGAGCAACTCATATTTGTAGACACCTGTTTTCTGTATCTCTGCTATATTATCAAGGAATAAAATCTCCCTGGTATTTTTTAGGAACTTATCACAGCAGAAAAGAAAATAATCAGGAAAAAAATTATCATGCAAACTATAAGAAGTTTTCAACAGCAGCATAAACTATGCAGCTATTTTTTAGTCTTTAGAAACTGGATTTTGCATTGGTTTGAGCCAGAAGTGCTATTAAGTAGTGAATGAAAGTGGCATTTGAAGCCAACGCAGTGGTCTGTGGGAGAAAGGTGGTTTAAGTCATAATCCTACCTGAGAGCTCAGTACATCGTAGAAACCACA
Organism: Corapipo altera; assembly: GCF_003945725.1. Lineage (NCBI taxonomy): Eukaryota > Metazoa > Chordata > Aves > Passeriformes > Pipridae > Corapipo > Corapipo altera. The sequence continues at coordinate 14,120,676 of NW_020884881.1, read as the reverse complement.
ACTGACTGGCAAACTGACAACTGAAGTGGGGAGGTTGGAGTCTGAGCTGATGTGAGCCTTGCTTCCTTACTTCTGCCCTCGGAAGCTAGGATTGGAAACATACAGTAGCAGAGGAAGCTGGCAGGAGCATTGTTCCTGCCTCAACCATCTTGACTGTGAATAAAGAATCTCTTGAAATATTTTGGTGTTTTCCTCATCTACTCATTTAAATTTTCCCAACGTGTTTTTATATATTTTCATTTATTTGCAAATTAACAAAAGCACAAAAAAGTGACTAAAATAAAGCTCCTCTGGAGAAATATTTTTCTTGATGTTTATGCTGCACTGATATCTGATGATTCTTTTCTTTCTGCCCCCTTGTTTCGATTGAATATCACTATTCTCATGCCAACCCTCTGGCCAACTCTAGCACAAGCAACCTTGCTTATCTCCAAGCATAATTAGCATGTTCCACTATTGTGAACTGATATTATATGCTTTACTCTTGTATAAACATTTGGGAATGTTAGTCTTAGATATGAGGATATCAAGGTATTCAGGGAGGCCATTTGATAATTTATCTACATTTAAAGAAGAATGCTAATTTAACTCCTCAGAGAGCAGTGTTACATACTGAGCTTTGGTCCTCGACAGCGAGATATGAGTTAACTCCTTTTCCATTTGATACAAATTATTAATATTCTGTGACAAGATATTAGAGCTCAGGGATATGAAAACCTTTAGAAAGCAGTTGTTTTTATAAAATAAGGTGTTTTTTCCCCTCTCTTCTTCCCCCTTTGGTAGTAAATCTGTGAGGAAAGATGACAGGATAGAGCACCTCACACTTCTGTCCAACCACTATTGTTGCATCTGGACACACTTGAAGTTCATTACTCTCCTTCTTGTTGTTTTGCGGTGAAATATCAACTATTTACTCTGAAACCATATTCTCTGTCTGGAGACCTGTATAGAGAGTATGACAAATTGATGAAAGCTCTTCTTGCCTGATTTTATGAAGTGCAAAAGATGAGAAACTGGAATAAATGAAGCTTGGCCTGGTATGTTTGGAAACATGACCTCACTGGGACCTAGCTCCCTCGAATACAAATATCATGGTCGTTTTCTCTTTTGCAATGTTCCCTGAGTGCAGATCTCATTCAAGGATAGCTAGAGAAAACGTGATTGTCCTACAGCACTATCAACAAAAGTGTGGAATGAGACATTTCTGTTATAGGAAAGCTTAATTACTGAGTTATATTGGGGAAAGTTCCTGGAATTGAGAGGAATTATTACCAAAGTTTTTAATTAATCTATTTTTAACTGTGTGTTGGTTAGTCTTTGACCTTTCTTTTCAGACTGAAGACTTTAATTAATCTAAAACAGCAGTTATAATCCAGTGAAAGTATATGAGTGCAGGCAAGTTCCTGTGTTTTATTCTCTCTGGTAGTCAGGATGAGTCACTAGCTGCAAAAGAGATGTTTCATAAAGTTTTCAGTTTTGGGACAGATTCATATATATCTTCATCTTCTGTGTTCTAGAAAACATTTAATGTCTTTTAATTCATTGACCATCCCTTTCTCCACAACTTGGAATATGAGTATGCTTTCTAAAAGCCAAAATGAAATCCATTCCCAATTAGAGATTTATACCTTCTGCTATAAAACAACAAAATAATTCAATTCTAGCCAGCATAGTAGAAGTTATACCAAAGAAAAACAACAAAATGCTGAATGGACATAAAATGCTTTTGCAATGAGACCTGTTGACTGCCAAAGTAATCCAACAATTCCAAAAAAATTTCTGATGCATATGAGGTATGCATCCTATAAATCTGCATTTAATAGGTTACATGTTTTTTTAAGGTTCAGTTCTCCTCAGGTTTCCAATACAAGGCAGCACTCTGAAGCATAGGTTGTAGCTTTTTCATGTAAGCTATTAACTGTTTACATATGTACCTACCAAATTATTTTAGGTATATTTTATCCTGACGGCTTTTCATATTCACTGAAGAAAAGATACCTAAAAAATGGAAAAAAAACTTTCAAGGAAGAATACTACCACTGTTATTCTTGCACTGGTGGGAAAATCCAGACATTCAGGTTGAGCTCTCAACTGTGGCACAGACCTTCCATGTCTTCTTGGATAAAGACAGGCTCTCACTTCTCTAATTGTCAAATTATGTTTCTTTTGACTACTTGCTTTTTGTTTACTCTTTGTATCTCTCCTTTAATTTAATAGATGAAGGATGTATAATTTGCTTAATTAGAGTATTAAACACATATTACCATAAGTTTTGGAAACAGTTACATAGACACCCTGGTTTCTGTATGAAGAGTGCCCTAACACTGACAGTAGCAAGAATGAAGGAGAATATAAAATGTGAATATCAGTGTTTACAGAGAATTAGAGCCATATAAGCACTTGAAACCTTGTGTAAAGTCAAAGCTTTGTAGGCACACTCCATGTAACCTTTGCTTTCCCTAAGAGCTCATTCTCTTTGACACCACCTTTGGAATCAACCCTTACACATATTTGGGATTTGATCCAAAGCTTGTAGTGATCTAACAGACTGATAGAGAACTTTCTCTGGTGCCAAATTTGTTTTTAAAAGCATTTCAATTCATTGTAATTGGTGCCAGAGAGGATCTTTGTTGAACAGCAAAATTGAACGAGTGCCAGCAGCTCATCACCACTGGTCTAACAGCTCATAGAGAAGGGGGACCTTTGTTCCTACTTTTCGTCACTTGGAATGAAAATAAACTGCTCTTCTTATTTGCCTAAAATTTCCTTACAGATAGTCTTTCTTTCTAGCTTCTACTTCAAGGGCCTTATGAAGATCTCGCTCTGAAAAGAAACCCTCTTACTTTTGTAAATGGGCTTGTGTAGGCAGATTTCAGTGTGCTGTTTTCATCTACTATGAGACAACTCTAGATCAGGACTTATGTCTCTGCTGCAATAAACCATAGAGCCCTCATCACAGATCCTGCCTATGGTGAATATCTACTTCCACTCCGGAGCTGACTGAACACAGAACAAGTCTGCAAGAGGAGGGCTTGCTGATACCTCCTTTAAATACTGTGTAGGAATGTGCATAAACTCAAACTGAAATAAGAGGCTCAAAATTTAGTGGTAAATTTGAATATCCCTTGGAATTACCTCCCAAGAGAGAAGGTGTCTGTGTATTTGTTGATAAATCCAGTCATCACCAGGTATTTTTACAGAATTTGGGCTTTAGCAAAACACAAGTTATCTGTTAATTAAGCACTATTTATTGACTTAAATCAGGGACAGGATGGTTGAATTGCTTAATTGTTCTGTCATATGCTAGAGTTCAGAGTAGATCACACAGTAGTCTATTTTGACCTGAAGTGCTATAAAAGTCACATATTTCTCTAAATTAGTTTTCATTGGAGATGCCATCCTGCTTTTTAAGGCTAGTGTCTGAATAGAGAAGCTGTTTGGAGATGCTAATTAACATTCCAGTTCCAATTAAAGTTTTCCCCATAGCTATACTAACATATAATTCCATTTTTTTCTCATGAGGAATATATTTAAAGGTACCTTTTTCCTGTCTTTTAAATATGGTATTAAAATTATATCATCCAGGTCTCAAGGATGATAATACTATGGTGTAAGATGAGAAAACATCACTAAATAAGCAGTTTAAAAAATTAATTCACCTGAAGGGGTGAAAAATTTTGGAAAATTATGTCCAATAGTTATGTGAAACTTGCAGTGAAATGTATGGTAGCGTGGTGCTATGCCAGTCTATATACCCAGGGAGATTTCCCAGAAATAGTTATTGACAGCTTGTCAAAAATTGTAATCCTGGCACAGAATTAATTCAAAATTAAATCTGGTAGTTGTCATAACTCTAAAACATAAATATCAGACAAAGTAATACAGAGCAGGTTAAAGGTTACAGTTGCAGCTGATTAATATCTGAATTTTCATGCAGTGCAAACACATCCTGTGTTATGCCAATTTGAAAATTGATATAATAGCAAAATCTGACATGCAGAGATTTTTTTTAGTCTCAATTCTAAAATACTCTGGAAGAGATTAAACTCTTAATGCATATTTATGTTAAGACTCATAAGAGTTATGAGTCTTAAAAAATAATTTCTGGATAGAAAAGCTTCTTCAGGAGACTCCTTAAAGTCATAATTAAGACCCATGTACTGAAGGTAACTAATATGGAGTTCCTTTAGAAGTAGATAATTTGCTATGAACATTTAAGACAAATTCCTACACTGCTGCACTACCTCTGATTCTGCCTCTCTACTACTCCTTTTTGAGACCCCACCTGGAGTAGAGTGTCCAACTCCGAGTTTCCCAGTGCAAGAAAGGTGTGAATCTATTAGAGAAGGTCCAGAGGAGGGACACAAAAATAGTCAGAGGGCTGGAACATCTCTGAAAGAATAAAGGTTTTTAAACCCGAAGAAGAGAAAGCTCTAGGAAGACCTTATGCTGTCCTTTCAATTTGTAAAGGGAGCTTAATCAGGGCCTGCAGTGACAGGACAAGAGACAAATGTTTTAAACTGAGTGTAGATTTAGATTAGGTATAAGGAAGAAATTCTTAACTATGAGAGTGGTGAGACACTGAACAGGTTGCTCATAGAGGTTGTGAATGCCCCATCCCTGGAAGTGTTCAAGGTCAGGCTGAATGGAGCTTTGAGTAACATGATCTAGTGGAAGATGTCCCTGACTATAGCAGGTGGTTACACTACTTGGTCTCTAAGGTTCCCTTCTACCTCAAACCATTCTATAATTATCATTTATTCTATTATTCTGTGCCAAGGACCCAATTCACATTGCTCGCACTGCAGCTGCTTTTCAATAATCCAGACAAATCAAGAGCACTGGGCTACTTCTTTGGCTTTTTTCTCTTAATTCTGTGTATGCATTTAATTCAGTGTGTCTTAAGTGGAAAATGTGCATACAAAGTATTTTCAATAGCACTGGGACTCAGTCTCCAAATAAAAAAATAATCACCTATACACACTGTATTTAATATCAGGTTACAGAGTCAAGTGTTTTATTCCCTCTGTGGTTTCTCTGTTCCCAGCAGCCACACCTGAGCAAAAGCCCCCATTTTAGTTTGCTAGTTAGAACAAGTTTTTGTGAAGTGAAAGCTGTGACTTCACACTTTTAGGCTTGAGAGATCCTCGAGATCTCCTAACTTCTAGGTTTTTGGGTTAAGGACAAGCTGTTGTCTATTCAGTTCCTGACGAGTGAGTAAAGTAAATGGCTGTGGACTCAGTTTTGCACTGAATGGACCAGAAATCAGCTGGCCAGGGTGATTGGATGAGGGTCCTCATGGAAGTTCAGTAGAGTTCAGGTACCTCCCCATACTACAGAGCAACTATGCAGAGACTAGATGAGAGTTACTTCTGATCATACAAATATGATTATAAGACCATCTGACTGAAAACAAGTATTCTGATTAACTTTAGATTCCTTGTAGGATTTAGGTGATGTGAGACCTAAACGCTGACAGGTTGTTGAAATTGGCAAGAATAACATATAGCCGACCTTCTATTTTCAAGTCCTAGGCATCTAGGATTTATAATTTATCCCTGCTTGTCTTACAATTTACTTTTCTTATAATTTATCCCCAGATTTTCTCAGATTAAATTATTTCAAGAAACCCAATTCAATTACAGAAAAAAAAAAAAAAAAGGAAGAAAAAAAGCCCAGCAGAATAACTTAATTTTAAAATGTTTTCCATACAGAAAAATATTTTTGATTGGATTATTGACAAAAATGTCTTAATGATGACATCAATTTTTTAATATTTACTTGGTTTCAGCCAAGCCTGATATCACTGATGGGCACATGTTTTTGTTTTCACTTTTAAATGTTCTAAGAAATTAAGTAACCATTCCAGTCTGCTCAGTCATTGTTTAATATTGTTTTCAACCAAACAGATCATGCATCTGGAATGAAACATAAACGTTATATAGTAGGTAGCTGAAGAAAATCTCACTTGTGTAATTTGGCTTCACTTCTAGTGATTGCGACTGTGAAGAGTTGATGCTACTCCCGATGGGGTTAATTGCTGACCCTCATTAACTTCACTTTAAACCTTTTCTTTCCTAAGTGTCACTTAAAGCAGGAAATCAGTAGTTCAAAATTAATATTCTATGTTGAAAATCACTGACAACTAAGCTGAATTTATATTAAATGTTCCATACATTAACTTCCTTTAAATTCTGTTGACTGGTACTAAGTTTCCTGAACCATCCTAATCAAAACAGTTATGTTTCAACAAAGGAAAGACTGAAGGTCTTTTCTCTGTGGGGAAGTCGAGGCTGAGGGGGAACTCCTCAGAGTATTCTAGTACTTAAGTATTTAAACAGCATCTCAGAGAGGACAGAGACTCTCCTTTCAAAAGGATCCTCATGGAGAAGACAAGAGGCAATGGATACAAGTTATACCAACAGATAATAAACTTTTTATTGTGAAAACATTCAGTCACTGAAACAACCCACCCCAGGGACATGGTGGAGCTTCTGTTACTGGAGGTTTAAAAGATATGTAAAACAGAGTGCTAGATAATTTCATTTAGGCTCCCTTTCCCACAAGAGACTGGACCAGACAATTTTTTGAGGTCCCTTCCAACTGGGACTGTTCTATGATTTTATACTTCTGTTCTGCAAATCTTTCACATAGATAGAATAGTGGAAGAGCTGGATTGACATGATCAGACTGCCAATTGAATGATTTTCTTCTTTTTCCTCTCAGATCCATTGGCCTAGTACACCTCAGCAGGCAGAAGAATGCATAATTAAAGGAAGAGATGCTGTAAGTATCACTAATTACGAATAAAGTATACTTTAATTATACCAGTGGCTAGTCCAAAACAGGATTCAGGCACCCTTAACTTCAGAGAGATTAAAGCATAGATATAATTCTAAGTGTTGTAGGTTAAAAACATCTAACTACTCTTAACACACTAAATTTATTAGTTTAATTGCTCTTCAAACCAGCTCATAAACACACAGTGAACACTTTTGATCATCTGAACTTTCTTCTAATTCTTCTCCTTGGGCTCTCAAAGAAGGTACATTAATAATTCTCCTTTTCCATTTATATTTCTCTTTCTTTTCATACTTGTAGGATACCTTCTCCATTTTCACATTCCAGTTTATGCTTAAAGTTCGTATTCTCTAGAATGCTTTCAGAAAAGCAGTTAAATTATTAGTAATTATAGAATGCACTCTAATTTATTTTGCTTTATAAGTTTCATGGTATATTAATAAAAATATTCCATTTTAATGAGCCTCAGAACTGTTTTATTCTTGTGATTCGGTGCCTTGACTGTAATGAGTTCGTGGGAAAAGACCTGAAAGCTCATTGACATATAGCAGCTGATATCGTTGGCAGCACAGGATGAAAGTTCTTCTGGATGGGAGCTCTCTTTAATTTTACAGTGCACCAAGTTCATTATCTGTACCTCATAAACACACCACAAGTACAACACCTAATAAATCCCACAGCTGAGAGAGCTCACACTGTACCAGAGGATTTGAAAATGATGATAGTTTTACAGCAACAGCGACAGGAATGTAAGACATGGAAGGGCACATACAAGCTTTTCCCACAAACACAACAAACAGCAACCCTGGTGATAACAATATATTCCCAGTAAGATTGGGAAACTCTAAAGATTTCTGCTGCAATACAAGCATGAGAACTGTCCATATTAAAGAAATTAGTGAAAAAGATTGGAAAGTAGTAGTAGTAGTAATAATAATAATAATAATAATAATAATAATAATAATAATAATAATAATAAAATTCCAAGTCCTTTCACTCACCTGGCCTAGAACTGACCCTTTTTGAAGATTCTTAAAAGTTCGTTGCATTTTTTTCTGTATAATTCTGTGCCCTTGACAATTTTAGGTGATTTTGATTGAAAAGAGTGGTTTTCTACATTACCCAAACCTTATGGTCATATTAAATGAATCTGAAACCCTGATTATTTGAGCTTTATTTAATACCACCTCTCAGAATAAACTGTAATTAGTTAGAGCTCTGTCATCTTTCTTTTACCCCTACATGACGGGATATATTTTCTGATACTTTGACAATATTCTTTTGGTTAAATTAATGCAGAAATAGGTACTGTTGTTTCAATGTAAAGCTATCCCCCTCAGAGTCATGAGTTTCCCTAAAACTCCAAAGTTTTGTAGTTCAGTTTGTTACTATAAGTCTTCAAATTTGCCTTGCAGTGAAAATGGTCATTTAAAGAACTTCTTATATTTCCCACATCTCTCTGCACTGTGAAAGTTTGGTATAACTATTACTTTTATAGAAAACCCAGATCTTTAGAAGAATTAAAAGATTCCAGAAGTGGAATTGTTAAGAAAAATATGTTAAAATTTTAAAAACTCGAAATATTGTAATTCCAAATGATATTCTGATCCTCCCATAAGACCTAATTATGTATGAACTGTATGAATGAGTAAGGCTAATTAATATCAGGGAAACCTTGGCATTTTCCATCAACATGCTCAGTATTCAGTAAGATAGATTGCTCAACCTAAAAGGAATCTAAATTTGAATCAAAAACTTTCCTACTAATTTTCTTCTCACCTTCATTTTGTTGTAACCATAAACCAATATTAACTTATAGCATAATATCTTTACATCAACTCTTTGCTAGTTCTAAGTTCTGAATGTTAATTTTTACACTGTAAGCTCTCATAAAAATATTACTCATCAGTGTTATTTCAAACTTTTTTCTTATTTCCATTCTGTTTCTCTTTTTATTTTCCTCTGTAAAAGATCTGTTACTCAAGGTAAAATTAATATTACGTAGAATTGATAATATTGTAATCAGCTTCTCAGCATTAAAATACTTCATGCGTGCTCTGCTGTCTCTTTCTATACAACAGAACAGGCCAGTTTTACAATTTTTGCAACCTTTAAAATTATCAGCTCATGTTGTAGCAGTAAAACTTCAAGTACTGTAGTAATAAACACACTTTCAGAGCTTTTAATGGACTTAATAGGACAGTTAAAAAAGCCTTATCTTAACAACGTGCATAATCTTAAAACCTGGCCATGCTTTTTTGATTCGTGTGAAGCCAAGGAAAGAAATCCTTCAGCTGTCATCCAGTGTTCCAGGAAACACACCTGTTAGCCTGTGGTGTAAGAGCTTTCCATTCTTTCAATTACTTTATCAGAATTGGAAATCATTCAGAAAAAGAAATCCAGTTCTGTAGAGATGATTAACTCCTCCACATGGAGAAGTTTCAGATGAAAAAAATTCCACAGATCTATTAATATGGAGCATCCTGAAGACATACCCAGCATTTAATTAATTAATATAGTAGAAAGAAGTCTTATTTTAATGTTTCCTTGGATGATGCATCTCTTCCTTGCTGTGTGGACAGTGTATTATAAGTAGGGTCAGCAGCAATGCCTAGCTGCCTGACACTTGCCAGAACAGCACCTTTTGTCATGTGCTTATAAATGATCAATCTAGACATTTGGAATTACTTTTTTTCTATATTTGGTATCTTCCTCATTCTGTTTTTTTCTGCAGAATTTTTCCAGCGTTTCTACAAATGCACACAAGAGAAAAAATGTGTAGGTTTTGACCATTTAAAAAAAAAAAATCCTAAATCAATACAGTGATTTTGGCACAATGACGAAGAGGTGCAGGCATATATGGATAAAAAAGGAAATTATAGAGTAAAGAACCACTGAGAGCGAACAGAGGGAATAAGTCAGAAAGGTCATACTTGGAGGAGAGGGAGAATGAGGTACAGCATCAGTGCCCAGTAAAGCATCATTTAAAAATTATAAGGTTTCACAAAATTCCTATGGAATACCATTTTGCTACCAGCAGTCAGTAAATATTGTGAAATGCACATGCTCTGTTGCTGAGTACTGATCCGTGTATAGAGGATCACATCTTACTGATTTCAACCCATTCTTCTCTATTTGTCTGAATGTATTTATTTATTTATTCACTTTTAAAAAAGGAACAAATTAGTTGCAAATCAAGAAAGTCCAAAAATAAGGTATTGCAAGACTGATTTGTATATGCATAATATTTAATTACACAACAGGTTACCTGTCTGTGTAAGTTACCTACTTCATTCAATTAGCATGATATATCTTCACAGTGAATATTAAGGAGAATCATGTAGCAACTGAGATTTTTTTTTCCTTATTTTTTTGCTGGAGAACTTGGAAGACTTGAACTGAATGACATAACCATTTGAAGAAAGAAGAAAGATGGTTTCTTAGTTTTGAACCTAATGTGAATTTGCAAGTGTTGAATTCTGCCCAGGAGCCCACTGCAGACTCATGTTCTCTGTTCTTGCAGATGGTTAATAAGATCCAGGATTGTTCTCATACAAATACAGCAGTCTGAAAACTACAATACTCATCAGCGAAGAACAGCAAATTTTCAAAAAGGAAATTCTTCCACTCTGTTTTACGCATTGATTTTAGGATTGTACTAATTGCCTTTTGGAGATATTTGGCCATCTTCACTGAAAAGGCCTAGGAGAATAACATAAATTACATGTCTAAACTCTAGAGCAGCTAAAGTTATCTAAGATTAATTTAATTATAATAATCTTAAACTTTATGTGACTGTCTTAAAACCTAGGATCTGAGTTGCAGAAATGTTGAACAATGAATGGAAATGAGTAGGATTTTTCTTCAAATATAAAAACAGTTGCAAAATGTAAAACTCTGTAAAACTCTGTAAAACCAAGTCCCAGGAGTCCCAAAATCAATGGATACTTTTATCTCACTGTCTCTGTTTCTAGTTTAGTACAGGAAAAATAATGACCCCACATCTCAAAGGGATGTTTGAAAATGTTTTAATTGTAATATTTATGAAGCTGCAAATACACTAATGAGTCCCAGAGTACTGTCCTGTGGGAAATGAATATTTCTTCTTCAAAGGAGAGTTTAACACTGGGAACAGATAAAGTATGATGCCATACAATATAAAAAAATATTGATTAGCAATTAATTATGCAAGAAATTAATATTGCAGTGACCTTATAAAAAAAAAGTAAGAAAAAAATGATATTTTTCCTGAGATAAAGTTTATTTAACTTGAGAGAGAAGCCATTTGCTTACTATTCACGTCTTATGTTCTGACTCTAATATTTAGTATATCTAATAATACTTAGTAAAACAAATATTTAGATTTGCAGAATATCTCTGAGATTAAAGAAGCACAAAAGTGTGTTTTATAACTTTGTAGCTCATAACTGGTTAAACATCTAAAGTAAATTATGATAAATCAGCATTCTAAACTTGCTTTTTTTCGTGTAAAAATGTCCATCTGTGAAACTGGTGACCCAGAGTTACTAACGTGAAGTGAAACAGAATAGAAAGATTCAATATGAGAACATCATCTAAGAGCACATAAGATATTAAAAAAAGTAAAATTAAAAAGCTAATATTTTCCTATGTTTATTTCTTATGTAATCTAGGATGAATGTGCAAATTATGTCCGTGTCCTTCACCGATATAACAGAACGCATCTTCTGGCTTGTGGAACAGGAGCTTTTGATCCCCTCTGTACTTTTATAAGAGCTGGACATCCATCAGAGGTAAGAAATTCAGTTTACAGTATTCACTCTTTTGGTCTGGATTCCAGTAAAGCCTTTATGGTTAAAAATAAGTATTTAAATTCAATTGCTAACAGTTCTCATACTAACCATACAATAGATATTTTCGCTGATGAAATTCAATGCTGCTCTAAAATTTAGTTTCTTCCTGGAGGAACACACTGATATTTGAAAGCATATTCTGGAAAATTATACAAAGAATTCAAAGACTTTTTCATTTTATGATTTTTTTTTTTTAATTAGATAAGCTTTTATAGAAATTCTTAGGCAAAATAATAAATGTTTTTAGGGTTTTAGGCTAAATCTGTGGAGGCTTTGTTTTTTCGTTTTGCAGGGTTTTGTTTTATGAAATAATACGTAATATATCAAAATACGTATTAGTTTGATGTGAGATGGAATTACTTAACAAATCTTAGTTCAATTCAGCTTGTCTATGTTGATCCTGTTCAGTAAGTGTATTTTAGCTCTCTAATGATGCTTATAACTGAGTAAAATAGTACTACAGAGAAGATCAGTAAGTGGAACACATAATCAATATTGTGAACATATTTTTTATGCAAAGATAGAAATTGTATAGATTTTTCAGAAATTGGGATCCTTCTGTCTCAGTTAAATTAGATCAGCAGAAATACCATTCTCTTATTTTAAATTCTTGTGTAAGACTCCTTGGGCATTAAACCTAATCCTGATAATATGCAACCTATGTGTTGCTACATGGAAATCAAATGCTGACTGGGTGATCCTGGTTACATCCTGCTTCCTTGCATCCTTGTTTCATTGCACTCCCACTGCCAGTTTTAAGAACATACAGAGTTTAGGAATATATTTCAAATTTCTGAAATGAGTCAAAAACTTGTAGAGGGTTGAATTTCTACAACTGTTATGATATTTGAATTTGTGGACAAGTTATAAATTACATTGCTAAGTCTGGACCTTGAATGTCCAGGCTTAGTGAAAATTGGACACTGAAAGTTATCCCTTGTCATACATCTAGTAATGTTGAAAAAATAATTAATTCTGTTATAAGGTAAAATTATTGGTAAGGAATTGCACTGTTATCTGATGTGCCCTGCAGTTCTCGAAAATGAACTTTGTGAGGTGGGACTTAATAGATGGAGATGATCTGTAGCCCAAATGTAAGATTACTTTTAACTAGTAAGTGTCAGGAAGAGTTGCTGGTCAATGGTCTTGCTTATTTGGTTCACATGATGTGTCCTGGTAGAGCTGAGCACTTGTCATGGTGCTGAAGCCAAAGGACCATCCAATAGGTTCTTGCTTTCCCATATGTCCGGGAGCTCTTGGCTCGAATAAATATGAATTGCAAACATAAAGCTTTTTAAAGTGTACTCATATAAATCAACTAATGTATTTAATTCAGTAAAATGTTTCTGAATAATCTTTCCTGAATAAAGATGCATTCTTCTGGCAAAACAAACTAGAAAATAACCAGAAACCATTTCCAAGGATCTGGTCCATGCTGTGCACTTCCAACTGCTGTCAAAATGGAAAGCATCTCAGAAGTTAAGACTCCAGCACAACACTTAGATTTGGAGTTGTATGAATTGCAGAAACGCATTGTCATCTGAAATTAAGGAAGGAACTAAATGATAAGCAATGTTAAAATAAGACAACTTTGCATGTCTTCTTTGCTCCTCTCATGAACCTCCTGTCAGGCTTCCTGGTAAAGTTTGAAGGAAGTAGTGCCTGTATATTTAGGAACACTATTTTAGAAAGTATAAACAACAGACTAATAAAAATAGAAACCAAATAAACAAAAAATGAGAAACAAGACATATATAAGAATGTGTGGCCTGTGATCATCCCCTTATCTATCACTGTCCTTCCTTCCCTTATTTTGTTTGTTATTCTCTCTTGTCAAACTGAGGTTCTAAAATTTTACCCACACTGAGATCATGGGAAAATTACCATTTTTTTTGCTTGTGTAGACCATCAGGAAATGTATTTGCTACACTAATAAGTAGCTATACTAGTTTCCATTATCTAAAAAGCTGACCATCAAGACTAAAAATGAGAGGTGCCATTTGTATGGTAGGTTAAAAATAACTCATGGTATATGATTGAGTGGGCAAATTGTAATCTTTGCTTTCTTTGCACCATGTAACTGCAGGAAATGAAAGGAGAAGATCCTTCCTCAGAAAACTGAAGTTCAGTCTCTGCTGATCTCTCTAATCAGACAATCCTCATCTAATGACTTCCGATTACTGTACCCTATTACTTCCACCTCATCTCTCTGGCCATTTTCTCACTGTCTGACTATCACAGGAAGGAGAGTAGCAAAAGAAACAGTCTTAAAAATATTAATTACACTATACTAAGCAATTTCTAAACAGGACAAAAACATCTTTATTTAAAAAACAGTAAAATATTTAAATTGAAGAGTAAACACTTATTTATAATATGTATTTATATTCAATCCAATGCAGTTCACAATAATAATACTTTACTGTGATAGTGGTGAGCCACTGGAATGGGTTTCCCGGAGAAGTTGTGGATGCCCCATGCCTGGATGTTTTCAAGGCCAGGTTGAACACAGCTTGGATAAAGCTCTGAGCAACCTGGTCTAGTGAAAGGTGTTCCTGCCCATGGCAGAGGGGTTGGAACGAGATGATCATTAAGGTCCCTTCCAACCCAAATGATTCTATGATTCTATAATATGCAACTGGCTGAAAGGAATATTTTTTAAATGTTGTTGACATGTTTTTGTTAAATATGTTGAACTTCAGGATAAGTGAAATTTATCTTTGATATGCAAACTAAGTTGCTTCTGAACAGAATCTCTTTAAATAGCACAAGGTGTGTTTGAAGCTTATACACATTTGAACAATGACACTTTTCAGACATGTTGAGGTATAAAGTGTGGAAGGTAAAAAGGGGGGGAGCCCTTATAACAGACTTATGTGGATCCAGACACCCAGCTAACCCAGCATGTGAAGATAGATTCACACTTCCATATGGGACTACGAATCAACAGTACCAACACAGAAAAATACTTGCTCTGTGGTCAGGGAGCTAAACTATAAGTTTCAACAGCGCTTCCTGAGCTGATGGCAGACAGAGGATGTGACCTTCTCAGTAAAAACTTCAGGGCTCTTAAGTTACAAACTGTATATAAATACAAATTAGAGACTATTTGAGAGACATTTAAGCACATGACAGAATAACAGGATTGTATTTTCTGCCACGTTACATCTTCCAATTTACTGAGCAAGCCAAAGGGAAGCAATCTTTTGGAACTAACCGTCCAGTTAAGGCTCTTGAGCTTGGTGATCACTAGTCTGATTTTGCAGGGACATTTGTTGTTGATTTGCAACAAAAGTTTACATAAAGTCGTCCATTTCTAAATAACCATTTGGTAAGAAAATGAAGCACTGCTGATTTTACTTTGAAAAGTGAAAGTATCCTAGAGCCATGATCAGAATAATACTGTATGGCATTCTGATCCTGTACTTAGTACGGTTTTGTGAGGTGCAATACAATTTATGAAAAGGAGCATTCAGCCTCCTGTATAATGTCTTACATTCTTATGCAACCACAAATTCATATTTTCATATCAAAAGTAGGTTTGAGTTGTGTCTTGCAGAACACTGAGCTCTTGTCAACAAATCATGAAGTCAAAAGGAGATTTTTGTCTCCGAAAATAGGCAGAATTTGATTGCCCCATTGGCAGATCATTACTTCTTGGAACTGACTGAAAAACAGAACCACTAATGTTTGCAAAAAACACTATAAAACTATCCATTCCCCAACTAGTCTCTGTAGAAAATACTAATCTTCCTATACATCAGTTAAAGTGTGTTTTGAAATCTTTCACATGCATATTGTGCTATGATATGTTATATAGGTTCCGTTGCTCCTTTTGTGCTTTTCATGGTTTATAGAAGTTTAATGGTACTATGCATTTTGTCTTAACATGTTGATTGTAGAAAACAATAAGAAATAAATATTAGTTTTATTGAATTCTACATCTAGTTTCATAGAATCATGGAATATGCTGAGTTGGAAGGGAGCCATGAGGATCATTTAGTCCAACCCTTAACCCTGCACAGGACCATCCCCAAGAGTCACACCATGTACCCAAGAGTATCATCCAAATGCTTCTTGAACTCTGTCAGGCTTGATGCTGTGACCACTGCCCTGAGGAGCCTGTTCCAGTGCCCAACCACCCCCTGGGGGAAGAACCTTTTTCTAACATACAACCTAAACATCTCCAGCACAGCTTTAGGCCATTCCCTCGGTCCTGTCACTGATCACTAGAGAGAAGAGATCAGTGCCTGCCCCTCCTCTTCCCCTCACAAGGAAGTTGTAACTGCAATGAGGTCTCCCCTCGGTCTCCTCTTCTCCAGGCTGTACAAACCAAGCACCCTCAGCCCCTCCTCACACGGCTTCCTCTCAAAGCCCTTCACTATCTTTGTTGCCATCCTTTGAACACTCTTTAATAGCTTAATATTTTTCTTATACAACACAATAAGCTTGTGTTGTACTACCACAGCATAAACAAATATATTTTTCTAAATCAAATTACTTATATATTTTGTGATGCACTATCTATCACAATGTGTTTGAAAGATTAAATAGGTAATGGTTTACTGCAGTCATTCTATTGCAATATTGGTTTAATTGATGTAGCTTTGGAACTTCAGGCTGTTCCCTTTTGTAAAGCTGTTGTCAGTTATCTTTCTAAAAATATACAAGTATAGTAACTGACAGCAGTTTTTTATCTTTTTTGTTTCTAATTAATTTGACTCTGATGAACATTGCTTTCCCAAATTTAAACATTTCAGCAAAATACCCAATGTTTTTCTGCCATTTAGAAATAAATTACAAATTAGGAAAAATAGGAGTGCTGACTTTGCAGACAGATCAACTATTGGTGTTTGAAAAAGACATGTTGGAAATTTTTGTCCAAGAAAACATAAGCAAGTTAAATGCCAGCCAGTAAATGAGTTCGTTATCTCTGACTTCATGGAATGCTTTTAAATGTCAAACATCCATGCAGGTCAGAAAAGGTTGAGTTCGTCCAGTTTCTATTTGTCTATCATCCAGAAATAAAGGGGAGTTCATTAAAATAAATGTTATTTTTCTTGGAGAAAGCAAAAGTCAGAGACTCTGCACCCCAAATTTCTCATGAGGAATTGTATATGTATCCTTCCCATGTGCTCTGTGAGAAAAAAACTGAGATAAGTATTCAAACCAAATACGGAAGATGAAGAAAAGTGCAGAAAAAAAATTTATTTTGCTTCTGTTCTCACCAATCTGACATTTGCCCCTCCTGTTGTCTTTGATGTTGGGTGGAGTGGAGGAGAGGGGGAAGCATCTGTATTCAGTCTCTTTCTTTTGGATTTACATAAACTTCTCAGTTTTGGCAGCATGCGATAACTGCTGAAAGAAGCGATTTCTGTCTCAGTCTATGTTTCTCCACATCTGGCTGCTGGTAAAACAGTACTGAACTACTGTTCTGTATAGCTCAAAATACCCTAGGTGAATTTTGATGAACCCAAGATAAATCAAGTGATCTATCTGCAGTCAGGCAACAATTTTATCTTTCTGAGTTATCTGTTCAGCAGAACAATAGGTTATAGGGATGCTCTAGAGGCCTTCCGATGATGCAGACTGCCTTTGCCTAATTTACAAAACACCTTTAACAAGTCCACATGACAGTTTCACCAAGGACAGCTAAAGAAATTATTCTGCCTTCACAGGACTTGAAAAATGAGTGGAAATTCCAAAAGAAAATCATGTACAGAAACAATATCCTAAGTTTCTGCAAACTACATGGTGACAAGAGTTGATTCCTGAACAGGAAGGCATCTCTGCATGACAAAATCTGTTGAGGGAATTAAATTTATGGGAAAATGCAATGCATGAAGAATTTTTCTTCAAGAGCACCCTGTAAATTTTTAATATATACATGGAGCTGGCAGAGTGCCATTTTCAGTGCCTCATTTAATTCAGTAAACTGCCTACAGCTGTATTTCTCCACTTCAGAGGCTGATGGACTAAGTCACCCTTTCCACAAAATGCACTGGTGGTTTTTGGGAGTCTCCCCTAGGTGTTCCTAATCTGATGTATTCCTTATTATGCTATTTGTTCTTCCATTAGCCAGTTGAGACTCTGGTTATCAGGGAAGAGTAGCTCTAAATCTAAGACTTTAGTCCTGTTAGAAAGGACTTGAGTAAACTGTCCTCCAAGCAAACAAATACACCTGTAGCTCACTAAAGGCAGGTTGGAACTTCTTCTTTCTAATTTATATTACCCTTAATATTTTTTGAGTGTACACGAGGGCATTTCTTTTTCTATATATTCTGTATTTCAGTGCAAAAACAGAATAAGGTCCAATTGTGCAATAAGCTTTCCGTTTGTCTCTCTACACCAACCAAATGCAGGCAACACAAACTCCTCGGCTCTTGCTTTAACAAACTGAAGGGAATTCACATGTAAGTTGAGAGAATGTACCAGTCATATCTCAGTTTAATTTTTCCATGACGTGATTCTTCTGCTCTTGACCAACCTTTGGCAATGCCATCATTCTTCCAGCTTTGTCAAGAAACAAAATGTGTGGATGTATTTATATCTATTATTTTAGGATATTTTTTCTAACGTACTTTTATAATCAAAACAAGCAATGATCTGCCAAGTTACTCCCTCTCCATGCTTGTTCCTATTACCTCATCCCCGCTCTCTGTTTGCAGAGGATTAAGGAAGAGGAACATCTGGTTTCACTGACCAAATAGAAGTGGGTGTTGGTCAGTCCTTAGAATATGTGACAAATTCTTCCCCTGAAAATATTTTCTTAGAGACAGTGTCCCTCTGCATGGATGAAAAGCCATCAGTTAGAACACCATCCACTAAATATATATGAAATTCTGTCAAGTAAGCAACACACTGTCATAAAATCTCTTACTAGAAGATCTTTTACATTACCTAGTCTGAATGCCCACATCACAGGCTATTGAATTTCACCAAAACATCAAAAAGCCCCGAATTTCATTTAGACTAAAGAACTTCAGGTTTTGGAAGTTGAATATGCATACATTTCAATAGAGATTAAAATGGTACCGAAATCATAACAGAAAAGAAAATTAATTAGGTGAAGATAACATCTATACTCACAGCAAACAACAAAGGTGCTGTACAGAAAAAGGGAAAAAGAGAAAGCTGAAGACCCACATTGACTTCTACCTGAAGAAGTATTTCTTACTGAACTCATGGCTTATCTATGTACTTACAAGAAAATGGGCAAGTTCTAGTCAAGCAACACCTGAAGGGGATTGTCTGCACCAGTTCAAACAACCCAACCTCTGCAACCTCTGCAACCAAATCCAAACCTTCAAAAAAAAACCCAACAAAACCCCCATCTGCTTTGAAGCAGGATAAGAGTTCCTTCTGAATCAACGCATATGATTATGGGAGAAATTAAAGTTCATGAGTTTTGGCTGTAAGAATTAGTTTAATGAACAGCTGTAAAAGTGAAAGTCAGTCAGGATAATGAAGAAAGGACAGTTCTGTTCTTCCCATACTTTACTAGGAAAGGAAAAATGGGTATTGTGTGAGAAGAAACAAAAGCCAGAAGGGACCATCAGGACATTTTATGTGGTCAATCACACATTGTGTGGACAATTTTTTCCAGGTATTGAATTAAAAGCTTTTCAGGAAAATATATATTGTCATTTCAAAGAATTCAGCTAATGGTGACACCACTGTTTCTCTGTTCTAAATATTAGCTGTTCTAATCTTTAATTACCTACTATGTTAGGAAATAGCCACTTATTCAGGGTTAAATTTTTCTGACTTCAGCTTCCTGTCATTTAACTTTGATATGCCTTTGACAGCAAAAGTTCAAAAGTCTCCCACTATCTTTTCCCCATCTTTTCCACATCTGAGTACCTATGCACAAAGATCAAACCACCTCTTCAGTTTTTCTTGATAAGCTGAATAAATATGGGTTCTTAAACCTCCCATCAATAAGGATTCCTCAATCTCATTTGTGTCCTTCCTGTGAACTCTCTTCAGCATTTTCACATCTTCTGGAAGTGTGGACACTAGAACCACACATGCTATTTGATGGTGTGTGTACACGCAAGGTCACTTCCCTACCTCTGTTTGAGATTCCTCTTTATTGGAGTCAAGTGCTGAGTTCTTGGCACAGCATCACAAGGAGAAATCTCTTTTTAGCATTTTTCACTTGACCTGAAGTTCTCTGGAGCACAAAGTTATCCCAATTTACACACTCGGTTGAACCACCTAATTATCAGTCTCATACAAAAAGATAAATGAAGAGATTCTTAGGGATTCCTGTCACCATTATCTGTAACAAGGCACCTGGGATCTCCAAGACTCTAGATGAGGCACCTCAGTCTTATATGTGAAAGTGGATTTAACACTTTGGATAGTGTTGTATTAAAATCTGCTTAGTAAGCCTCTGATATTTAACTCAATATTCAAAGCATTATATAGTTTGATCTCTCATTAAGCTCTTCATTATTTATGCCTCCCCAGGCTTTTTATAAACTTTACTAGGAAAGAAATCATATGATTGTTTAAATCACTGCTAAAGTAAAAAGTCATCTTTCTAGCAAAACCAAAATTTAGCAAAACCTTAGTAGAGGATTCATCAGTGATACCTCATAACAACTGTACTTTGATATATGTCAGTAGTTTGTGTTTCTTAACAATTCTACAATGCACATTGTTTCATCAAATAGCTATGTACTAAGTGAAATGCCCTAGAGAAAGCCAAGTATTCTGTATCCACACAGTTGTTCTTATCAGTCATTCTTATGTCTTGTAACAGGCAAGAGTTTTTTTTGACAATACTCTCTATCCTTAAAATGAGGTGAATGATATTCATTATTTTGAATATTGTCTAAATAAGGTCATACATGAAGTGTAAGTTCAATTTGGAAGATTGGTAGAGAATGTGAATTGATCAGCCATATGAAATGAATTTTCCATCATATTAGACCTACCCTTTGCAAGATTAAACACAGATGGTTCTGGTAGAATGAATCCATACAGAGGAATAATGCTATTATCGAAAAGAGAAAGAAATCCTCCACCTGTGTGGTAATTTGGTGGGGTTAACTGAAATATTCCAGCTTTCATTATAGTGATTTTTAGATTCTCCCACTCTTATTTATGAAGGAAAGTATTTTTCCAAGTGACAGCTCCTGGTGAAATTTATGTCATTGTTTGAAGATTGGAGGTGCTGCTCAATAAGCTGTTAGTCATCATAATTAAAAACAGAAAAAATGAACAATGGTAGTGTTTAGTTAACATTTTTGCAGGTTTATAAGATGCACCCTTAATATTCTATGATCCTTCTGTGATTTATGACTGACATCTTTTCTTATTTCACTGATATCTATATAGAAAAATTATTTTAGATTAAAAGATGAACTAAAAAGAAGTATTACTTGCGGTTCATCTGTGTCATCGGGAGACAGTGGATCCACTCCTCTGCTCTTTGTTCTCGTCTGGCCAACTTAGACATCCCCTGTTGAAGCTCTGCAAAAGGGCTCTTGGTTGTCTAAGGCTCCATACTGTGGAGACAGACAGAGCTTCTCCAGGGTATCTGAGTCCTTCTGAAGTCCATTCTCAGTTGAATGTAAGTGTTGTCCTTTCTACGCCCAATGCATCTCTTCCTTCTTCCATCATCAAAGCTCAAATCTTTGACCTTCATCCTTCCTTTTTTTTTTTTTTTTATTTTTTATTTTTTGTGACCTTAATTCCCAACTGTTGTTATTTGAAGTTTGCTCTGACGTGACCCTCACAATCTCAACACAAGTTTAGCCTGCCAAAATCATGGAAAACAAAAAGTCTTGGTTAGTGAAGCTCTGTGTAAAAACTGTGCACTTCCCCATAGAAATCCCTTCACTTCTGTATAGCACTTGTGTACCATCTTGGTACTTGGTCATAAGACTATATCACCATTTACAGCTAATCATACATTTTAATTCTAGGGAGCCTTTATGTGGTCCCTGGAACTTTCATACTTATTAACTATCACATTAATGCAATATAATCATAATTTCTAATGGTTCCATTCTTTGCCATAGAACCCTAATGAGCTTATGTGTCCAGTTTAACATTACACAAAGGTGTCTCTTCTGAAACTCTGACCAATTCAGTCACTGCTGCTGAAACATTCTGAACTGCTAAGGCTAAATGCCTGTGATTTTTATGTGCAGTGAGGTTGGCTCTTTTTACATTCATGAAATCAGGAAAATATATCATTTGTGTCACTTTAGGCCAGATATTTTGAGACAAGTCACAAATTGCTAATCCTTTTGCAAACTCAGACAGCAGTCTGACATAGCTCCAGATTTTAAACACGTTTTCAGATTGGAGCCCTATGTGTCTTAGTCATTTAACTGTGTAATAAAATGCATAGACCTGAAAAATGCATCTGAATTTTTAGGGAGGATTTAATGTCTGTAATATTTTATACACTCTCATCCCATAGGATGATTGATCTTTTCAGTATGTCACTGGATAGTAAAGAGGATTGAAAACAGATCCTCAGAAGGAATACTACCTCCAAAATACTCTTAATTATGTCAAATAATTTTCAAAACAAGCAGAGATTTTTTGTTGAGTGCTTAGTTCCTTTTTAAAATTAATGTTTGGATTATTTAAAGAAGATATTATATGAAAAGTTCTTTCACTGTGGGACCATCCTTGTCTTGCTCACCTATATACCTCGATGGCTGTTCTATGTTGATTTAAATAGGACAGTGTATTGAAATAGTAATCCATTAGTATTTTTATAAGTATTTGGAGCACAGATTCCTTCATATAAATTCAATTATATTGATTCATTTTCCACTGGATTAAGATGTTTAATTTTCTTAATTAGTTAGTTGGTTTTGTTTTAATTAGATACCTAACTAATGTTTGGAACTATAATTATAAGATACTGCTAATACACATTTTTCTTAGCATCAAAATTTAGTCTGCTTAAATACGAAAGGGTGAATCATATAAGACACTGTTTTGGGCCTGACCCAGTAAGTTATTTTCTGCTGTTATACAAGGACAAAATATTTTGCTGTATATCTTTTTTACCAAGTGCCTTCTTGATGAGGCAAGTGTACAGATTAAGGCAGGTCATGGAGTTGAAAGTTCATTTTGGAGACTTATATTTGAATTATATTTTTTGCTGATTTACAGACATGTTCTGTGATTTTTCAATTTTTTTTTTTTTTTAATGGGAAGTCAGGGTTCATCCTTCCTAAAAGAAGCCTCTGCACAGTGTATTCAGTGTGTCTTTCTATGTTGAAATGAAAATGTAAGCATAAGTAAGTATACAAGAAAGAAGAAAAGAAATAAAAAATACTGTTTTGAGACTATACAGAACAAAAGATTATTTGCAAAAATGTGTCACATGAATTTATACTTAAAACATTATATTGTTCTATAGGGAGAGAATAGAAATCAAGATGAGGTTTATTCTGTATATTGCACTTCACTGTCTGTCATGGTCACAAACTTTCTCTAGAGTCACTCAGTATTCAATTTCTCACAGGAGAAAAAAAATAATCCAGTTAGCCAGTGAAATGCTTTACAAATCTTATATTTGATTAATTTTTAAATAAGTTTTTTGGTTTCTCACATTAGGCTATGTGACAGCATGGATGTGCAAAATGTCACTTTAAAGGTGCATTGTTAAGGTTAAATCACACTCAGAATTTATTTGAATAAATGGGAAAGTAAATATGAGCAACAAATGTATTCTTTGTTTAGAAACAGCACACCTGACATGTTAAATATTTTTAAATTCCATTTTCTACAAAATAAGGTCTATTACTGTCTCAGAGATTTCATAAATTACATTAATTTCCATGGTTCTAAAGGCTATTGATTAAGCTGCAACTGTGTCTACCTGTGCACCTAACTCAGTGTGGGTTTCTAATCACAGTTTGTCACGTGTTACTTTATTCCTTTGTAACTTGGCTTTTAAGATACTATTAGGAAAAAAAGAAAGAAGCATACATGGAACCAGTGAATCCAAGAATATACCCTATTTTGGGACAAGTGTCATTCTCATAAAGGGAAAAATTGCAAAAGACTTCAATGTGAGATGATATAACCATGCAAGTGAAAATTAACCTCACAGATGTTGCACAGAGGTTTGAGGAAAACTTCTGAACATACTGTCTTCAGAGTAGGGATGTGCACATCTCCTTAACAGTCCTCTCCCTTCCATACCCTCTCCATTTGCAGCTCTCCCTTTGGGCTTCAGTCTCCAGCTCTGATGACCCTTGTTGAAAACCCACTTTACCAGGGTTCTCAGTAAGCCAGTCCACTGGGATGTCCTTTCCCTGCAGAGTCAGTGTCTCCCGTTGTGTCCCATCCTTCCCAACAGTCTTCCACTTCAAACAGGACACTATGATAAAATATGGTGAATCTTTGGTGTCTACACTCCCTTTTTTTATGTTTGAAGAATTAATTGAATTTGAAAAAGAGCTCATCATATGACACTAGCACCATATGGCTTTATTAAGAATTTTAGAAGAGAGTTTCTCATAGCTTTGCACAAAGCAATGCATCTCTATTTCACACTTTCCTGTTCAATTCACTTTGCATGTGAACCTTCTTATTCCTAATTCTTTTCATAAAGTTATAAATTACACGGCCCCTAGAAATAAAATGCAACAAATAGCTCTTGCATGTATGTCACTCTTACTCTAAGGTTGAAGAACTATGAAATCATTAAAGCTAAGAATGAATTTTGTCCAGTGCCTTAGAGCAATAGTGAAGAGTATAGCCAGTGTTTAAAACTATCACAAAAATCTGTACAGCCTGTCTCCACAGTACTCTAAATATGATTTACTATTCAGCAATGTAAGTAACGTAGACTCCCTAGAAAAAAAATAGCAAAAACAAATTAAAACATACCACACACAAGAAAAAATAAAATCAAAACAACCAGAAAACAGTACCAACCACAAAAATGCACAAGTCTCCTGGAGAGCAGAGTGGTGGTACTGTTGGAGCACATGCATACACAGTTTAGGATGCAATTAAAGGTTATGAAATGGTTTCAATCTCCTTTAAAAAAATGCCAGTATATTTTACTTCTTGTTACTTAAAAAATAATAAAAATTTTAAGTGAAAAAAAAAACAACCCCAAACACAAACCCTTAAAAAATCAAATTCTTTTTCTCTCATAAAAATAATATTCTAGGAAAACACAACTAAACCCTCTGCATTTTTAAGTCCCTGGTTTAGGGAAAAGATACAGTCATTGTATTAATGTTGAGAATAGGCTTAAGTACTTTGATGGATAGGAATGGAAGCAAGCATATGTTTTAAATTAATCACATGCATAAGTGTTGTCTTGAACCAGGGCAAAGCAGTACTTGGCATAAGTGAAAGCAATTTTCTGCAACAAAAGTTAAATTCAGTCTTTAAATTTTAATGTCTCTGATTGACCTTTCCTCTCACTATTGTTTATAGCCTACATTATTCTTCATTGTCTAAAATTATCAATTCATACCCAGTTAATGGAAAAATGCTTGATGTATTGGAAATATCTTCTATTTCTTTTAAAAGAGCATTATTATTTTAATAATAGTTGAAAGTGTATTATGTTTCCTGAGTCACTGTGTCATAAATCAAACCCAGAACCCCATTTCTTTTCCCAAGCTACATTCAGAAATACGTAACTCCACTCCCAACCCTCCATATGTGCTTTTCCATAGTTTTAACCATAATCACTGAAAAATGCCCATAAAATAAATTGTGATGTTGAATTGATGTGCTGTATAATCTGTGAGGAAACTGTCAGTTTTATTCTGACATTTCTCAAGGGATTCCAATGTCACAGACTGCAAGGAGGGTTGGAATTAAGGAATTAGCCTTCAAAGCTGATTATTAATGTGTAACGCTTGTTTCGTTTAAACTGGCATCCCATGTAAGCTGACACATCCAACACCTGAACTTCAGTTACTTGTTCCAGTGATGGGAATAACTTATTGCAACCATGGAATATTTGGTATGTTGTCTTAAAAGGTGAAGGTGGAAAATCTCTCTTGAAGGAGCCATTGCTTACATTTTCAGTGACTTTTCAGTTACATGCATCTGCAAACATTTATGAAAAACACATCCTGCTTTATATCAAAACTGGTGAGCTCCACTGAAAAATTCCACCAAATTGCACTGAAATCCAAGTTTTTTTCTACTTTCAGTGTTAACATTAGATTATGTGTTTAAGCTACAGTGTTTTTTTCATAAATTTCAACTTTTAAAATGTAGATAATGAAAGGATACTACACATGTTGCTTAACATTTTCATTCCACAACCATATCTTTAGCTGTTTTAAACACATTCATGTAACGATCGTTAGAGATGGGCTTGTCTTTACCATTGATTTAAATCTGATTCTCAGGGAAATGGTTAACTACATTAGTAGTTATGAACTACATTAGTTAGTTATGAAGTGTAGTTTATGACACTCTGGTGGGATCATGTCTTCTCCTACAGAACAAAATCCAGTTTCTATTCCCTATGCAGGACAAAATGTGACCCATACACTATAAACCAGAAAGTGTGGATATTACAACTTCTTCAAGTATGGTTTCAAAACAATTTTATCCCCACAGCTGATCACTTTACCTGTGTTTTTTTTTTCTGCAAGCAGTTTTAAATTTATTACTTCTTCCTTTCCTAGAGACATCTATTTTTATTTTAATGTGAGGAAAATTAAGCAGAAAGCATTAAGACTACTTTTAACTCTCAGTTTGTCTCTCCACTTCTACATCTTTATTGATTACTGGTGATTACTGATTCATTGACAAATAGTTTAACTGAAAACCCCAAAGTGAATCTTTTACATGAATAATTTTAATACCCAATTAAAGAATAAATAACATCAGACTGTTTTTATAAATATTTCCTTGACATCAAATGTTATGTCATTATGACTCCCAACTTCCTTTACATGGTTTCAGGAAGTTTTTCTTTCCCCTCCTGAGTTCATCTTATTCTTTTTTTATCCATTGTTCACTCAAAATGTTATGGTATTTAGTTTTGAAAAATACATGGTATGTGATGTTTGAAAAGTACGGAATGGGACTGAGATTTCCACACAGAGAGAAATATTTCTTCATTGTTTGACATTTACCCAACAGCAGACGGGCAATAGTTACTACTGATGTGCAGTTGCTGCTGATGCAGCAGAAACCAATATTCCTGCACCCCCAGTCTCCACTCAGGATGGTTATTTTCTGCTACATCAGTTTTAACTGCTGTGCAAGGGTTAGGCCAACACAAGGGCTTCTGGAGAGATGAGAGTAAGAACACCTTGTTACCTCATGAGTTTTAGGAACGTTACTTAAAATTTGTATGGTATTTTTCCTTCCTTTTCTCTATTTTTTTTTTTTTAATTGTAGGGTGACTTTTTCCACTGCAAATAGACATAAAACAGATGTCCTTTTTTCTTCAGAACTGCGTTCTAAATTGCATCCCATTTTTTTACAGAAACTCTCTAACTAATAGGAATCTTACTTTTTTACCAGAACATCCATCGAAATTACATGTATTATTAGACAGCTGGGAATGGAAGACAGGTACATCAGCTTGTCTGACTGGGTATTAAGATGTGAATACTGCTTTGAAGTGGATGGTCTGGTGACAAATCCAAGATTAACTGTTTTAGATGAAATGCACAGAAATATTAAATTATTTATCAATTAGAAGGAACTAAGAGCTCTACAACTTTCCCACTTTTCCTATATCTTTTTTTCTTTCTGTCCTTCTGACCTTTTAAAATATTATTTCTTAGTATCTTTTCAGTTTTCCACCTTCTACTTCCTTGTTCCCTGTCTTTTTATGCTGGGCTTTTTTTTTTTTTTCTTTTTCATGACAATATAATTGTCATGAGTGGAGCTACCTGAGGGGAATATTTTTTTTTAGGTTTTAGGGCAATTGCACTTGCTTGGGAAGATTTTTAAGTTGTAGAGTAGGATGGGAGGATACAGGTGAGTGATCTGAAGGAGAGTGAAGAATACAGCATTGCAGAGAGCAGACACATAATCAGGTTTCTGTACCTCTCAAAACCAACACTTTCTAGGAACTGACACAGCATATACTACAACCCCCCAAAAATACATGAATGTAACCAATATCAGAAAAAAATCCCTTGCTATAATGACATAAGGACTGAATGGACCATATATACTCAAATGAAGAATACCAGGAGATTATTTTGTCTGGTCTAGATATATCGAGCTTTATTCTGTGTGAGTATTGAGTTATTCTAATAAATACTGGAAAAATTAGGTCTAATAAAACCTGATATTTATGATTAAAAAGTCTCTTGGACCTCTTTGAAAATGTTTGCTGTAAGGGAGAGCTCCAGGCAGTTCCTCCTTAAAATACTGGGGAATTTGGGTTCCTGTTGCATGTGATTTTATGCCTCACAAAATATTTGCCTCATATATGATCAATGTGAACTTGAGATTTAGTTTAATACACTGGTAGGTTGCATTTATCCAGTATATTAATATATTCTGCATTTCAGTAGACTTTTGAGTAAAACTGTTACACAGAACTGGAACTGCTAAACTATTGAAATATTTGGTAGTCACACATTTGATGGCTGTGTGGTGTATTTTTTATCAAGCTTTCATACTTTATTTGCCCTTCTATTCTCCCCTATCCCTGTATTTTGTGGTATGGTGTTTTGGTAATATCTAAATTAAAAATATTTTGCTCTCACTTGATATTTTAATCAGAAATTAGCGGACTTTTTTGTGAAAACTGAGACAAGTATAGCATTGCAAATGAGAATTTAAATTATAAATTCTTTCTCAGTCTTTACAGCCTTATACAGACAAATTTAATCAAGCTGCCAATATTTTTTTATACTGATATTCTGTTAAATCCACTGCAAAAATCACAGTGCTCTGAAAACCATGACTGGAGATTCATTCCTAAACATACTTCTGTGGAGAAGATCTATAAACATCTCAAAGCTATGAAGAGAAGATAACATAGTATGATATATTTAACAACTACTGGGAAAAAAATGCTTCAAGGGGGAAAACACATTCCATGGCTAGATATCTATTTAATGTTTAGATAATCTGAAGAACAGATAGAAGAAACTTCCCTCCCTACTCCCACAGAAATGAAATAAGTGTAATTCTAGTGCATATTTTTCAGGTTCTTTTTGGGCAGTGCACACACAATGGTGATTTGTAGAAACCCAGAGATTTTTTTGCTAGTACATCAGTAAGCAACCATAATTGTGTTTTCTCCCTAATGAAGTCAATCCATTACAAAGGTATAACCAAGTTAAAGCTTTTCTCTCAGGACTTGTTTCTTTGCCTGTGGGGTTCACAGTGTTCTTTGTGATTCTTTTTTTTTTTTTTTTAAGGATCATCTGTTTCAACTGGAATCGCACAAATTTGAGAGAGGACGAGGCAGGTGCCCTTTTGACCCCAGTTCTTCCTTCACCTCCATCTTAATTGGTAATGATCTTTATGTCACAAGCTTCACGGTCCTGTCAATCTGTCATTCTGAGTCTCTTTCTTCAGCACTCTGAAGTGTTGTCAGTCTTCCATTTGCAACCTTCCATATGTCAGACTTAATCCTCATGGTGCTGCCCACATTAATATTACATTACAGGTACTATTAACTGCAGAAAGGGTATCTCAGTGAAATGAGATGTTGAATGACATGTGCCATCCTGAAAGTAATTGATTGTTGTGTAATTTTGGAATTAATAATTTCCTGCTTTCCTTAAAAGTAAAACAATATGCCTAGTTTAGACATTTACACTGCTGAGACAAATACACAAAATTTACTATTTTTCATCTACTGAGAATCTGAGCTACAAGCATCTTGTAAAAATTTGAATTTAACTGTGATTATATGAAGAATTCATTGTTTACATAAATTACCACCTTTGAGACAAAATAGATTTGTTTTCAATGTCGTCTTCTAACAAAACTCTCCCAAAGTGGTGATTCAATATTAGAAGTGTTGATCTTATACTCAAAGTATAAAAATAGAATTCAGTATGTCCTGCAGTGCCAGGAAGCTGTGTTGAGATAGTGCTCCTCTGTGCCTTGCTGGTGAGTATATCACTGTAGGACTGGGATCTTTGAAGTTGCGATATAACAAACCATATCTTTTTTCCTATATAATGTTTTCTTGAAAACATGTTGTGAGATCAAGCAAAGGCATTCTTAGTAGTATTATAGTACATTGACTAAAGATAGCCTGAAATAGCAGGTAAAGAGCAAAAGCTAGATGCAGTTAGGGAGTAACACAATGATGAGTTCTGGTTTTAGAAAACACAAATAAAACCTGAGAATTCAAAAAGAATATTCATTAAAAGAAAGAGCTAGAAGAAAGAGGCAAAAGATTAAATAAATTTTCTACTTTTCAAG
Organism: Corapipo altera; assembly: GCF_003945725.1. Lineage (NCBI taxonomy): Eukaryota > Metazoa > Chordata > Aves > Passeriformes > Pipridae > Corapipo > Corapipo altera. Next base: position 14,090,665 of record NW_020884881.1, on the reverse strand, counting down.
GATAAAAAAACTAGAGGATTTTAGGGCCCTTTTGATATTTACATTTGGCTTTGCATTTTAAAATCAGGCAGATAAAGTTTCTGATCATTGACTACAGTGATATGGTTCACCCTTGGTGGAAGGGAAGTATTGGTCATGAGTGACAGGTATACTTTTACATGCCAGATTTATTTGCTCCTTTGCATTAATAAATTAATCAGAAGAAGAATCTTCAGGAGTAATGCAAAATCTTTCAAATGCAGTAATTTATCAAAATATTCTTTACTGCCATTTAAAAAAAACAAAAAAAAAAACAAAAACAAAAAAAAAGAGCTCTAATTCTTAAGAGTTAGTGGGTTAAGAAGTCATGCAAGAATCAGAAAAAACTGCTGTTATTTGACTGACCTTCCAAAATCCATGAAGCACAGATTGTTATGCTTTTATCCCACCCTGACTCCTAAATTGTTTCTACAGTTTTTGAAAGATTCCAATCTTAGCTGAGCCTGGGAACAAAGACTCATCCAACAGAATTTGCTGTAGGCCTGAAACCTCATGGTCTAATCTTGAAGTCCAACCTTTCCTCAAAAAGAACTAAGTAAATAAATTAACTCGATCATGTTCCTACTGTGAGATCAATATGAATTTTATTTGCTTAAATGGAAGCCAGATTGTCCCACTGAGCACTTCAAGAATTTGCCTGAATTATGGGAGGTCCTATGGATCCTCATATTTTTATCTGAAGAAGAAATTCATTAAATAAGCCCTTCCCTGATAAATACTGAGCAGAGTCTTGAGCATCCACTGGCAAAGACATAAAATCAATCTTACAAAGCTAGTTAATTCTATAATGTGACAAGATTAAGAGGAGGAAATAATATTTTTATCAGATCACTGATACAGCACTAAAAAACAGACTAACTTTCACCCCTTCATCAAGACTAATATGACCTGAGGAAGGTATTCAGAGGCTGTTTTTCCAGGCAAACATTGGGAATTCTATAATTTCAAGTGATCATGCAATGATATTTTAAAAGCATAATGGAATTCTTCAAAGAGTTTATTATTTTATTTATATTTTTCTATTTTTAACTATTGCAGTTAAACACTTCCAACACTTAGGAAAAATATCTTAATGAACTTTGAATTTCCATGTGTTCTACTTTATTCTACCAACTTGTGCTAACCATAGACACACAGTTTACAGAATAAACAAAATTAATTCTGCTCCTTAGACTCCAGGATATATGTTCTTTGTCTCTTTAGGCAGTCAGTTGAAAAGAGTAGAAGACATAGATGTAAACACTGTGAATATTAAGAATCTTTTAACTGAAATTTGAAAATGAGACAGACTTCTAATGCCAAGTGTACTCCTTTATTCAACCATGCCCTGATCACAGCTCATGATGACCATGACCCCATGACAGGAGAAGACAACTACTGCTTCCACCCTCCAGGATTGGTCTTCCAGTGCTTGGAAGTTCAATTTTTCTTCATGCACTCCAGTTTTCTCAGAAAGTGGAATCCACACTCCTGGTACAAAGTCAGGGTGCCCTTGGAGGCTGCACCCCAGAGTTGTCTCCACTCTCCCATGTAGGTTCAGCCAGTGTGGGTGTCCCTTAAAAGGTTTTATGCAAACCTGTTAGCCAAGGCTTTCACAACACAGCATCCTCTTCTTCCTAAGGAAACTATTCAAAACTTGCTCCCACCTCTGCCACTCGCATTAACACAGCCTACACCAACATGGTCATTGTCTAACAATGAGGATTAGGCTAACAATTAAACTTTTCATACCTCTGATAAAAGTTTAAAAGCTTTTAAACTCTTGATCTTGAAAGATCATTTGCAACATAACTAATTAGAATCAGATTTAGTTGGATTAATTTAGGAAGAAAGACAATCCCTTCTTCTGCATCTCTTCATGTATTTCAACACAACACTTAAAATACCCACTTCAAGAAAACAACAGTTCGTGACTTGGCTTTAAAACTAAGTATCTGTGCTGTTGCAAGTTTTGTTGTAGATTATCTGACCTGGTGGTAAAATAGCTTGTGATGAATTCCTCAATTTATGAACGATTAACTTTTAACAATTTATTGTCAGTATCAGGAAAAAGAATAGCTATTGGATGGTAAACCAGCTGAATAAAATGTCTATGTTTAGTTAAAAGGATTATTAAACCTTTGGACTTCTATTCATAATGAACTCTACCATCTGCTTTCAATAGCCAAAACTATTTTTGATATCAGATCATGCACACTCATTAACTTAGACCACACTAGCTCTTGAAAGTTGAGAAATTAGTTTAAGTCCATGTTTTGTTACCTGCAATATATCATGAACAAGTGGTGAAAAACCTCAACTACATCTGAATATGTTAATATGCATGGAATCCATTCTGATAATATTTTCTGCTTTTACTTTTAAAATAGTTTTAGGTATTTGTGTCTTTTACTCTACATTTTCTCTCAAAAGACAGAATACTTGAGTGACAGACAGAAAATACCAATATACAGAGGAAGTTTACCAGCTAAGCAATGGGTAATTTCTTTTGAGTTTGCTGTTCTCCTACTGTGAGAAGTATCACTTGCTAAAATGTGAATTAGTGTTCTGATTTTGTTTGTCATATGAGTAATAACTGACTGTCAAAGAAATACATGAAAGGTTCTACTCATTATGTTCTAATCCTTTATTCATAACATGAATTTTCCATTTTACACAAAAATAACTACTGATGAATAATAGCTTGTGTTTGCATTACCTTTCGACTGAAAATAGGTACACAAAAAATGCCAATAACGAATGAAGGAAACTCACCTTTAAGGTGGAAGAAGCCCATTTATAGAAATCTTTTGTATATATTATTTTATTTCAATTAAATCACATGCTTCAATCTATTTTACTTTAAAGGTTATCCTCTAGGAATTCTGAAGGGTTTAGAAGAAAAATTTTATATTTGATTTTGTTAATATTTTGCCCTGAGAAAAGGGCAAAAATAAAAGTTATTTTAAATGGTTCCAAATTAATTTTGACATATTTGTTTGTTTGAAGAGAATGTTAGGTAAAATGCATGCATGTATCACTTGAGCTAAAACTGGTATTTGAGGTCCATGGGAGTTTTTTTTTGTTTGCTTAAATAAGGAAACAAGAAAGTTTCTATTCTTGTTTTAGCATGATTAACCAGGCTGTGCTAAAACTTAAATTTTAGCAATTAATTTGTCATGCATGCATGAAGCTGAGGTTAGATGGAAGAGGGGAAGAGTAGTGAAGGTCTGTGAAGTTACTCTGCTGATTTTTACTAAAAGGTAAAGATTAATCAGTGTGATGTGCAGCAGTGGAAAGCCCTCCAAGAAAGACAGGAGTGAGTTGATAGCAGATTTTCAATGGAGAAGAAAAGAGTAGAAATCTTGCAGGACTTTTCAAACATCAGTCTTAGGTTGTCACTGAATCTGGAATTGGTCAGCACCTGTAAAAACCTAATTCCGTTCAAAATTTGTAACTTGGATTTAAAGGATAAGTAAAACACTGTTGGAAAGGACAAGGGAAGATCCTCTTAGTGTTAAAAGTGAAAAAAAATCTCAGAATTATGTTATTGTGCTGAGATATTTAATAGTCACACTTGTCAGTTCTGTCCCATTGCTGTCCTTGGGCGAAGTGACCTGTCTGCTCACACTTGATACTTGTCTTGTATTTAGCTTAGTAACCATTCAGGATAAAGATCAGAATTAATTTATGTATGTGTACAATATCTTTCATGGAAAAATATCCATCCAGGACTGGAACTTCCATATTCTCCCCTCAGGATCTCACAGATACAATCAGTCATAACTTCCTCATTATGTGGAAGATTACCATGCCAGCAGATTGGTTATGTATACCAACATTTTATACCTTTGTCAAACAGAAGGAATAGACTTCATATCCAAGTTTCTGAACATCTGGACTTACAGATGTCAATCCTGATCACTGGCAATATGTGATGAATCATTTATCCTGCGCTGATGCATTTTCCAGGATTCACTTCAGTGTTGAAAGGATAAAACATCCTGTTTTGCATTACACATCACCAAAATTAAAAAGAATACCAGCCAGTCTGATATATTTTTCCAACAGAATTCTTAAAGGGGGATTTATGACTAATGTAACTCTTTAATTAGGGTTGTGCAGATTGTTTGGAACACTTTATAGACACTGGTAAATTCTGTGGTTTAAGCAGATCTGTGCTGTTTAAAAAATAAATCTCCCTATTAGTTTTGGGTAACCTTAACTTCTACAGATGTTATAATTTATACTTTTTATTTTGTTTGCCAATATTTTACACAAAATCACGTCCATGTATTTTACAGGGCAATATCCATTCAGTATATAATGAAGCCTAAAGCAAAAGTATGCTCATCTCCAGATCAGCAGAGGTGTCTAAACCAGCCCCAGTTACCAAACTTAACTTTTCAGAATAATTATTAGTACTTATGGCACCATTCAATTTATATGTATCTCTTAGAAACAAAATGCACACTTTGAGGGGGACCAAAAAGCAAAATTCTTTCTTTTTGCTGTAAACCTTTATAAATGCTAGCAAAGGTTATTAGGATGGATCAGCCATGTTTATTTTGATTAGTGGGAAGGAAGCTGTGTCACTGAAACCTCTACTCAGATTAGTCTCGAACTGGAAATAATTTATTTCCCTCTCTTTGTGCAGTTTAATTCCTGCTGGGTTATTTTCTAACGTAAGGATGCCACCTAGTGACAATAGCTGCCCGCTTCTTAAAATGGCCCTAAAAAAATTCTAAGTCCACAATGATATGAAATATGTTATTGTTAATTCTTGGTCAGCTAAGGGGAATAGTGTCCATACATAAATAAAAGGTATAATTATTGTTGGTATTTTAGTAGGTAAAATGTCCAGTATCACAATTTTAGATGGCTGGATTTTTAAACGTATATAATCCAATTTTACCTATATACAGTTTCTGTTTCCATAAATTTTTCAGGAAATATTCATCACCAGTTGTGCAGAAAGGATGAAATCTGAGGTCCTGTCCCTACTGTGATGAATATTTTAATGATATGAAAGCAAGTTATTGCTGTAGCAGAGAAAAATAGTTCCTTTTTCTCTGTCTGCTGAACACTGAAGCACCTTGGCCAGCAAATTATTCCCAAACTGTAGTTATTTCAGGGGAAGTGGAACAGCTCCAGTAGGCTGACTGGAAAAATCCCCTCAGCCTAATAAAATATGTTCTTGTTTATAGAAATCACTTCTAAGGTAGCAGGTGCTGCTTCTTATCTCTCCAGCTGGGGAGATAACCGCATCCAGCCCTCCAGTATTTTCAGTATGACTTTTTTTCCGCCATCTTTTGCACAAAGCCAAATCTCATAACTGTGCTCAGTTATGTTTGAGTTCTAGTCTGTGGATTCAGGGATGGTTTAGCCTTCAGCTGTAACCAAATCAGTAGTTTGGTGTAGCTAACACTCTTCTTATCCTAAGCATTGCTTTCTCTGAAAACTTGTTACACTTTCATCCCACTTTCTGGCTCCTGTTACGTCTCCTCACAAACCCACCACGTCCCTTCCAGTTCTTCAACCAGGCAATTTGTTTCCTCTCATTAACAAGACCAGGGCACATCTGGAACTGCTCAGCAGCAAATCACTGGTCAAAATCTTTGCACTGATGAAACTTAGGTGCCAACAAAAGGTTGGTGTCCCTAGAGCCAGGTACTAACTGGCCCACAGTGAGATTTTTGAACTTAGGTGCCTGATGTGTCGGATGTTATTGTGGCAGATGTGGATAGATGTTAATTTAATGCCCTCACGTTCTCTCTGTGAATCTATCCTGTTAAGTCAGTTTTGAAAATAAGACCAAGACTCATGAATTTTAAATTCCTGTCCTCATGCTACTCCAATTGTAAATATTGCACTGCTAGTAGGAACAATGTCCATGTGCTTGTCAGACTATATATATAATACCAGCTCACCTTCTTACCTTATAAAATATTAATGAGCCACGTTTATAATGTGGCACCTATCACATGCAATAAAATTAGTATTTAGAACATTACCAAGTTGTTTCATTGTGGTTTTTTTTTTCATGTATGGTCTGCAGGTGGTGAACTTTTTGCTGGTCTCTACAGTGACTACTGGGGAAGAGATGCTGCCCTGTTTCGCACCATGAATCGCATGGCCCATCTCCGAACTGAACCTGACAATGAGCGCCTTTTGAAAGGTATGGGAAGCAGAAGAAGGAAGAACCGTAGGTGTTTCAGATGACTAGACAATTTCTGTATAACCACAAATTAAAAAAATAATATTTGTGAATATGTATATCCATTTGGAGGTGAATTTAATTAAACTATGGATTTTTTCCATGAAATTGTTCATGAACACCCTATTTCTATCACCTGGTTGCCCTTAGGTAACTCTGTGATTGACAAATCTCTGTTTTTTAATTTTATTTTTTGGTTACTGCCAGTTGATTTTAAGGACTGAAAAAATAAGAGAACGTTTTAATAACTTGAACTCAATTCATCTCTGTTTTCTTTTAAAGAACCAAAATTTGTTGGCTCCTACATGATTCCTGACAATGAAGACCATGATGATAACAAAGTGTATTTCTTCTTTACTGAAAAAGCTTTAGAGGTTGAGACAAACACTCATGCCATATATACCAGAGTGGGACGTGTATGTGCGGTAAGATCCTTTCTCTGACTCCCAGCTAAACGAAAAAGGAAGCATATTCTTTTTTTGGTCCTTCTCCCCCAGGTAAACATGGTATCTGTTAGTTATGGTATGATGGTCTGAATGAAAACCTTACATCTACTCACCCTCAAGCATGATAACATTCACAAGTCATCCAAAATCTGTGTTTGAAGTTCAGTTTAGCTGAGAAAGATGGTAACTAACTGCAGTTGCCCACAGGACTCTCTTACCATCCACATTCTCAGTTCAGATCAGGGCTCTATTATCCTTCAGACTGGCTGTAGGTCCAAGGGCTCTTGCAGCTCTCACAGCTGACATAAAATAATGTCCCTTCACATTCCAGGTGACAGAAGTAGCCCAGCCACCAGTCCTCTCTGATATTCCCTCTTGCTTTCCTATTCTGTCAGTGAGGACTGAATTGAGGTTGTGCAGGGTCAGTAGCTTTCCTTTCAGACAGTTGGATAGGACAAGAGGCAATGGGGACAGATTGAAACACATTAAATTACATTAGAATGTAAGAAAACATTTTTTTCCTGACAGGATGGTTGAGCATTGAGACAGGTTGCCCAGAGCCTCAATCCTTGCAGACGTCTAAATCCTGACTGGACACAGGCCGGAGCAATTTACTGAACAACTTGTTCAAAGTAACTTACTTTGAGTAGGACAGTTGGACTTTACAATCTCCAAATTCAACTCTTCATAGAATGATTTGGGTTGGAAGGGACCTTAAAAATCAGCCAGTTCCAACCCCCCTGGCATGAACAGGGACACCTGTGTTTCCATAAATTTTGAAAACCTCTGATGCAAGAATGATAGGAAGGGTGCAACGCCAAAAACCTCTAGAGTGCTTTACAAATAGCAGCCAATTAATTTCATTTTTCATTTCATCTCTCATTCCTCTTAGTAACTAAGAAAAGTTGTGCAGATAGGAAACTAGAAAGAATGATCAAAGTGTCCGGCAAATTATTATCACAGGTAGACTTAAGTTTTACCAGAAAAGTCATGAGGAAAGACTTTTCTTCCCTCCACTGCCCTGCCTGATTATCCATTTCCCACTCAGGCCATGCTCCTGGGGTGTTGGTGGCATCTCTTTTTGGATCCCTGGCCCCACACACATGGAAATATTGGGTAGTTGCTGAAGAGAAGCACAGTTAACATACGATCCCCCAAATCAAGCTGCCCATAATTGGTTCTCTCTGAACAACTGATGAATTTTGAGTGCATTGCTCTTCTAATAACTGACCACTGTAAGGCTGATGAGAGGAGCTCTCCCACTCCAACGGGGATTACATCTGCTTGATCAAAGAAAGGAAAGAGAAGGTTATTTCTTAAAATTTGATTTTGTTTAAAAAAAAATTATATTCCCCTGCCTAACTGTAGGGGATAGCTTCTTGAAAGTATTGGGCAAAGAACAAGGTACAAGTTAAAAATCTTCTGACACCTCCACGTAGGGTATATGTCACATATGCTCACCAGCATACTACCTGTTAAAGTTTCTTGAGTACTCACGTATAACTTAAAAACATCTGAAGTATGCAAAGTACCAAATTGAAGCCTCAGACATTAATGTCCACAAAGTCAGTTGGCTTTCTGGATTCCAGCCTGTATCAAGATCTGAAGTAGAATTCTTTGGCTTATGTTCTGAATAGATTATTTTAATAGTTCCCTCTAGTCTGCAATATATCCACCTGGAAGTCTTATCTCTAGCCATGGGTTAACCCAAAATCCCACAGATCTTTCTCTTCCACTTCTCCAAAACTCCAAATCTTGTATCATCTGGCCATTAACTTAACAGCTGTATGTTATAATACAGATTTTATTTAGTGAATACAAACAATAACAAGTGATTCAGGAACTGGCTTTTTTTCCCAACTTTTTTTTTTTTCTGAGCTGTAACAGGTTTTGTAACACAGAGGCAGTTACTCTCCATATTTCTACTTGTCTGAGGAAAACAGACTTCTGTTTGTGAGAGGAGTTTTGCAAGCCTGCTGCAGAACCTTCAACAGCCAGTTACACAGACTACCTGAATATAAGGCCATGGTTTGAAGATGGTACCTGAAGGTTACAAAAATCTGATTGCTAAGTAGTACTAAATTCTCCCTTTTCTTGCAAGTCCCAATAGTTACCACAGCTGTACCATCTCTATAGATAGATTCAGGCCTTCAGTTTCCAAATGCGTCAAACTAACCCTACACTGAGCTCTTACAGCAAAGTTAAACTTCACTAATATACTTAGTAGATCTAATTTACAAAAATGAGCAATAAAAAGAAAGCTTTACAACTGCTGTATAGTTAAAACTATCCAGGGATATGGTACAGAATTAAAAAATTCTTATAAACCCACAGCTCTTAATGAGACCTGGACTTGATCAGTGCAATCCTACTTGAAAACTGACTCCAGAGAAATAGTACTAGTAATGGATATGTGGTTTGGAAAGGGATGCTTTTGGCATTAAAAGACACAATGAACAATTAATTCAGCAGAGATGTTTGTGCTTCCAGACTTACTCATTCAAATTACCATTGGCATTTCTTTCTTTCTACACAGAATGATATGGGAGGCCAGAGAATGCTCGTCAATAAATGGACCACTTTCCTCAAAACCAGGCTAGTTTGTTCTGTGCCTGGGAGAAACGGAATCGATACACATTTTGATGAATTAGGTAAATATCCTAGACTGCAACAAACTCAAAACTATCAAGAAAAAACATACACTTTCATGGTAACACACCTTACTGTTAAGTATTGTACTTGTTTTATTCATTAACAGGGGGTGATTGTTAGTGTTTTGTTTCCAATGTATATCAAGTTCTATAAGTATGGAGTTGGCTATCACCAATTACTCCTTTATGTATTGCCTTGTTTTTAAAGACTGTTCTTAAAATCTGTATAAAATTAAATAGAATAAATGAGTAAAATAGGATTATACTTTTAACAATCAATAAAGTTTCTCTTTTGTGGCTGGGAAAAGTAATTTGTTATCAATAATGTTGCATTTAAATTTTACAGAGGATGTATTTTTGCTGCAAACTCGTGATAACAAGAATCCAGTGATATTTGGCCTTTTCAACACTACAAGGTAAACAACTAGAAGAAATAATAACAGCCATGGAGGAATGTTTGAACAGTCTATTAAAGAGATAGAAGCTGCATGATGCATATCCCTTAGCAAATATACAGTAAACAGTTTAATCTCCGTTCTAGTCACAGTGGGCTTCCTTGTTAATGTAAAAACTGCTCTGTAACACTCAGGGGCTGAAGTCTCATTCAGTGATTCAGTCTATCTGGATCACAAATTAATTAAGTGATTCTCAGATCGAAAATTTCCTAGTGTCGAAGTATATGCACTCCTGCATGCTTGTAAGAACAGTATCTCAGAGTCACCTGTCTTACCCTAAGAGCTCCACTGTATTTCAAGGTTAAGTAGATAGCAGCTTAAATTCCTACTAACTTCTTACTGAAGCCTAAAGCACCAACCGTATGTTGCTGGTGGCCTCCTCTTCCTTTTCCGCTGCAGCCTAGTTCAAGTGCAAGCACATAGTACTCTCATCCTCGAAATCCAACTGTTAGTTTAAGATGTAACTGGTAGAAAAGATCAGCTGTGCTTTTGCCACTATCTCTTGATTTATTTTTTTTCTAATAAACAAAGTCAGATCTGCTCCTCTAGCTATGAGGACACCTGGCATTTCCTACTGGTTCCCAATGGCAGTAGAGAAAAGTGGGCACCTAATTAAAATTATTTGGATCACCCTCCGGAGTCTTCAGAAATAATTTCTTTGTAGAGAGCACTGATTCTTCTTTAAAAAAAAAAAAAACCAACTCAAAAAAAAACCCTCAAAAAAACCCCAATTGCTTCTCTGGAAATAAGTGAATAAAATTTAAAAGTAAAATAGAAACTTTTATGTGGATTGACCTACACAAAATGATCTTCTGATCTAACTGATAAAATCAACCAATATTCCCACTCAATAAAAAAAAGGACTCATTTTAGTCTCTGTTCCTTTTAGTCAGCATCTTTCCAAGCAAAAACAATAGGAAAAATGTTAGAGAAGAAAAATGGTAAACTGTTTAAATAACTAATCAAAGACATATAAAACCTGAGTTCAGTTCACTGTGCTTCCTCTGTGTTTCTAAACAAGTAATTTAGAGCTTGTGTTCACCGTTATCAAATTTTGGCATAACAACACAGAGCTTCCTTGGAGAAATGTTATAAATATAAACACATTAAAGACATTTAAAGAACATTGCACACAATATTTAGAAGAAAAGTATATAGGAAAGAATAGGTAGTTTTTTATCCCTGAATACTGTTGAAATGTGACTTATTTTTAATTGCACAGTAAAACCAGTATTATTTATGCAGAATTCGACATATTGTTTTAATAATGTCTTTAAATTTCACTTCATAGCAATATATTCAGAGGCTATGCTATATGTGTTTACCACATGGCAAGTGTTCGAGCAGCTTTCAATGGACCATATGCTCATAAAGAAGGACCTGAATACCACTGGGCTCTCTACGAAAGAAAAGTACCTTATCCTAGACCTGGTTCAGTAAGTACAGTCTATTTTCCCTTGCTTTGCTATGTAAATGAAATTGAAAAAAAAAAGCAGACTGCTGCTAATGGACAAATCTCCTGACTTCACAGTCCAGGATATACTTCCTTGAATACTCCAGCATTTCTGGAAAAGTTTGGAATGGCTCAGCCATAAGTTAATCAAGTACTAGACCCATATGTTTTCCAAAGGAAAATAGTGGGATTAAGTATATAAGGTTTTTCAAAATCCTCTTGGGACTTGAATTTGTCAACCTTGTGTCAAAGTTGTAAGATTCCAAAGTTAGAACCTCAGGTAAAAGGGATAGAAAGCAGCACCTCTAGAAGGTGGGTCAGATATTGCATTCAGAAATAGCATGTTACCTGTGAAGGAACCTCACTTTGTTTCTTTTACCTGATGAAACCAGGACATTTAACAAGCACTAAAGGAAATTAAAAAAAAAAAAAAAAGAAAATCCAAAAGAGGAATCCACTATTTCAAAGTCAGGTGGTTCTGGCTTCTTTTTTCCACCTCTTTTTCCAAAAGGATCAAATTGGAATACTTCTATAATTGAGATCAATTCACAGGTTAGAAATAAGACATAAATTTTAATAAAAGTCACTAATCAGAATAAATGCTTTTGTAGATAGTGAGCAAATTCTCCATCATTCAAGGTCCTTCTCTCAAGACTGGTTCTTTCTGGAAGCAATGGTCTGTCACCCTTGTAATTCACTGGTTTGCTTTCAGACATCACAGAGTGAGATTTTACTGCCCTTAAGCTTATCACCTTAAGCTTGCCCTTAAGTTTCCAATCTTATCAACATTCTTTTTCTGTACCCTTTACAAAGAATACAGAAATACTAAAACAATATTGCAAACAACCAAACTCAGCAAAACCATTCATACTTTTTGTTAATTTTCACTCAAGTTTCTTTATAAACATAATTTCTTTTTTTTTCCAATGGATATTAAGTGAAGGAAAGAAACAATATATTTTGAAACTGCGATTAATCTTTGTAGCACACTCTGCAACTATAGAGGTGCTGTCATGTAGAGAGTTGTTCCTGTCTGGCACTTAGATTTCTGGAGGAAATCACGAACTCATTGCTTAGAGGCAGGTAATTAGTTTCTACAAAGCATTCCTAATTCCTGTGTCGGTTTCTCAAAGGCATCACAAGTAATTTTTACCTCAAACCCTTTTCCTGTTTCACTCTCTTTCTAGGTGTTTTTGAAGTTTCTGTCCCAGGGCTCTCACATCTCCTCCTCTGCCTGTTGGTGCAGGTTGAGGGTGCCCTTTGCTTTGCAGGGGCCCGTCACCATCTCATGGAAGAGGTAGAGCCAGAGCCTTCCTCACTTTCCCCTTCCTGCTGCCAGTCAGGAGGAGTCTCACAGCAGGCAATGACAGGCTAACTCAGGGAAACATCACATCCAGGATTTCTTCTTTATCCTGTACCTTTGGGGATTACAACTACTTACCCACCCATGGCAATTGTCATCTGTTGCAAAGCTGCTTTTGTTTACACCCATGAAGCTCCACCCCTTATCATGCCAGCATTGAGCAGATTTCTGACTCTGCAAGATGCAAAGACAGCAACAGCTGTTTGGTTAAATCCCCCCCAGTTTTCACACTTCACCTCTTAATTTTCTCTCAGGCTGGGGGCTCCGTCTCATGAGCTTAAAGGGGGAATAAACAGTTGCTGAAGCAGTCCTTTCTCTTAACTGACTCAATATTCTCTTTTATACTGAACACAATCATCTCCAGAAATAAGCATTGCATACAATTAATTTATCACTGAATCTCAGGAATGAGAGGTGAAAAGGCCTATTAACTTATCTACTACATACCAGTACAGCCTTTCTTCCTGTAATATGATTTCAAATACATGTCCTTACTCATTTTAAATTAATCATTTTAAATTCATGTTTTCCTCTACTTCTCTTGAGTTTAGAGACTTAAGTCAAATTGTTGAAGCAGATGCTCCAAAAAAGAGATTATCTAGGATTTAAACATTATGAATATGATTTGACCATCTTGGCCAATGAACTACCATTGTAGCAAGTGTTGACATCAATACCAAATAATTTTTTGTTTGTTTGTCATTTTTCAAGGTCACTGGTATTGAGTGAGGATAGAAAAGCAGATAAATAAGTTATCACATTTTGAGAAAAATGGTTGAATTCAAAGGAATTATTAGTTTCCTATTTGAGTTTTGGTATATCGAATTTATAGTTTTTGCAGTTTTACCTAATAATGAGACAGTACCATACATGGATTGCATAATGGCTGTATATTTTACAATGATGATACAAGTTCTTAAAGTGGTGTTCATTTTTTCCAGGCAGTAGAACACCTCACATATGTTATTTGGACTAGCATTAAACACAGGCATGAATTCAGTATTAATGACTGCAGTTATTACATTGATATCTCCTAGCACTGAAGATTAAATGGTGGGGTTTTGGCAAGAAGGAGAGAACACTGAGCCAGCACTTCAACAAAGTTGACAATGATTTACAGAAATGCTGCCCTAAGTTCCACTTGCTTTCGATGTTTCTCTCCCTTGGCCACCTTTGGGTCAGACTGGATTGTTGCCTCCCCAAAAGGCAAGGCATAGGAGCTGAAAAGTAGCAGAAGAGTGAAAGTAATTTTCCCCATATCACGGAACAAATTAGCTGAGGAACCAGGTCTTTCTGGGGTGTTAATAGATTTAATTGTGTTTTTCTCTATATGTTGCAGAGCACATCAAAGGCTGAATTAGCTGGCTCTGCGAGCTAAAAAAGCATTAATTAATTCATTTTTGGCTGCTCATTTAGGGCACAGTTTAGAGGTCTTTTCAATGTTTTTCCAGAAGCATGAAGAGAAAGTGTGTTTCAGGCTGTAGCCAAGTGTTAGGTTTCAAATTCCAAAGAAAAGCTCAGCATATTGGTAAACTGAATCTCAGTATCTTTCCCATTTCAGGAATGACAGTGACAAGAGCCCAAAAATAACCTTCAATTAGGCATCTCTGAGAGTCAGCACTCTTTGATCTTAGCTATTGAATGAGTAAAGAATAAGTCTATAAGGAATGAGAGCAGGGCTTAAAGCTAAATAAACAGAAAACCATTGTTAAGAGTCGCACAGGTTCTGACAGACTGAAATCCACTGCACTACTTCTGCCATAATCTCTGCCCTGTTTTGCTGATTCTTTTAGTTCATTTAGGCTGTCCTGCTTCTGGAACTGACATCAGTAAAATCAAAAGTGGTGTTGATACACTTCAGAGACAGCTGCATCCTTTCTAGACTATTTGATTTTATTTAATTAAAAATGAAAAGCCTGTGAAGGATTATTTTTATTAAATCTCTCCAGGACTAGAACTTTGTAAAGGGAACCTGGCAATGCCTATTCACTTGATATACTGTGCAGTGCATGAGAAGCAGAGGCTTAGCCTGTCTTCATGCTCCAGCTCTGTCTCTTTATTGCAAACAGCCGGCGAAATTCCATCATTAGGTTGATTAGACAGTTACTTTTAAGTCAACACTGAACAAATACTTTCCTGTAGCTAAGCCCAGAAAGTGGAAACAAACATTGCCCCACTTGACAAGTGCAGGAGTTTGTTATTGTCAATTACAGTTGACCACAAGTTTAAAATTACTGTTTCCAGTAAACGTAAAGAGTATTTTATTTCATTTTATTGATTGAAAAATCCAATTTAAATAGAGAAAAGGCTGCTACTGTGGCTTTGCTTGAAATGTTTTTTAAAACCACACTGTCTTATGAATGTTTGGAGAAAGTAAATGGTTACTGAGATATTTCCAGCTTGATCATAAATGGTTTCAATTAGACATCATGAAGCAAATTGGAAATGTAGAATCTGTGTTCAGTTGGGAAACACTATCTCCTTCACACAGCATCCTAAAATTAACTTCTCTCTTTAGTGCATTAAATTATCCCTAATTGCACATTTGACTGAAGGAGTAAGCCTCTTTTAATCAGTCATTGACATAAAGTTTATTTGCTTTGCAAACTGATAGATTGATCAATGCAAACATTGGTATTTGAAGCTAAACTGTGATATATAATACTGTCATTGTGAGTTAGGAATTAGAATTAAACATAATACTGTTAGAATGCCTGAAATCAAGAATTACTGTTGCTGCTGGCATAATTTTTAAATGTGCTTAGTTTCTTATGGCAATATATTTTGCAATCAAAAAAATAACAAGACTAGGGATTGATTTCAAGTATTAGTGTTCTGCTGACTCTGCATGTTGGGACAGGAAACCCCTTTCTCTTAACTCTGTCAGTGGCCATTTTGATTACATCTTCAGTATGAATTTGGGGAAGACATAAGCACTATGTCTTTTGTCAAAATCTAAAAGTGGTACTTTTTATTCTTCTCTTAGTATGCCAAAGAGGGAGGAACTCCCTCTTTCTAAATATGATAATGCCAAGGTTATGTTCAACATTCCCTTTCTTTTCATGATTAATAATCCACACATGCATAGAGTTCACTGTCCCAATTCCTACTGTGGTCTTCTTTGCTTGTTTATAGGTGAGGTTTTCTGTAGATTTGTCTTTACCTGTGAAAACAAGACCTATTTCTAACAATTTATTTGTCAGATCTTCAGGATAATCTGTTTTCTGTTTTTTCAGTGTGCCAGTAAGGTGAATGGGGGTCTGTACACTACCACAAAAGACTATCCTGATGAAGCTGTCCATTTTGCCAGGAGTCATCCACTAATGTATCAGCCCATCAGGCCTGTTCATAAGAGACCAATACTAGTTAAAACAGATGGAAAGTACAATCTTAAACAACTAGCAGTGGACAGAGTGGAAGCTGAAGATGGGCAGTATGATGTCTTGTTCATTGGCACAGGTAATTAAAGAAAGTAAGAAAGAAAATTTAATAATTTTTCTTTTGTCTCCAGGATGAAGGAAATCTATGGAACATGCCTTTTTAACAATCTTACTTTGCACAGCTGTGCCAGTCTTCACCTTACAGAGGGTAGTGGTCATTCTAGACCTGTGCTTCACTGTGATGATAACACTATATAGGAAAATAATGGTAGGGAAACATTTAAAGACTAGGAAGAGAATTTTAAGTATAGGATTCCATTTTAATTTCTTTTGTTTTCCAACAAGAACCTTAAATTAAATTGCTGAACAACCAGCCTTATTTTTTAAACTTCAGAACACAATCCTGTATCTGAGCATAGATCTGAGCTGAGACCTGGAGGCCTGAGAGAAAAAAAGGTGATATGATTTTCAAAAATATCAGCTCAAGTTACTGGCTTTATTCCACAGTTTATTTTCCCCAGTTCTGGAGACCACAAGTCTAGCTGATACCATTAAAAAGAAACTACCAGCTTCCAGATTTGGGGTTACAATACAGCTCAAGGAAGGAAGAAGGAAATGCTCAAGGTTTTTTTTTTAAAAAGTTATTAGGAGTTTCCTGCCAAGCTTTCTTGTCTTTCTTTTGTGCCATTTTCTTAAGACACAGAGAGCTTGTTTAAAGAGAATTTTTAAACATCTTCCAAACAAACACAATTAAGGCAAAATATAACATAGATCTTCACTAAGTCTAAGAAAACTGAGAAAAAGTAGATATCCCAATGGTATTTGAAAAATAAGAAAACTTAAAAAAATAAGAGGAAAGGCTGGAACTAGGCAAGATTTTAGTCACATCTAATCTGTCTGGAAAAAATCCAAGGATTCTTACATTCACATTTAATCAATTTAACAACAAGAGTGGTTTCACAAATCATTTTGACCATTTTCTCTAGGAAAGCAGTTACAGTGAATTATTTTTTACTAATGAAATTCCTCTGATAAGCACATTTTAGTGTTGAGAATATTGAAAAAAATATACTTGTAGAATAGCAAAGGCTATTATACTAGAGTTCTTTTCTAAGCTTTTAAATGACCGCAGTATGGTCTTGGTATTGAACTTACTGTAGTCTATAAAACATTGCACGATGTGTCACTTATTTCTGTACAGCATATTTTACAATGAGGCCTACATTTTTCATATTTTCTGCTTGCATTTCTGATTGAGATTGTTTAAAATGTTCTTGTATACAAGACCTCTGTTCAGCAAAGTTAAATCCAAAGGGGCTTAAGTGTGTGCTGTCTGATCTCAGGTGAGAAAAAATTCCAGCGAAAGAATTTGGGTTTTGGAAACTTTGAAATGAAACCTGCAATCTCTACTCTGACAAAGCTCCCATTAGAAAACTCATTACTTTTTTGGACAATATGATGTTAGAAAGAGTTAATATTTTTCTTAATCCAAATCCAACCTGCTGTGTAACAATAAGTAAGCAACGTCTTACAGCTGAGCAAAAGTTTCCTTAGGGTAGCAGTGCAGGTTAGAAAGGTTCATCAAAGGAGAAGTCTGAACATCAGAGCTTTCACATATCTGTCAGCAGGATTTGAAGAGAGATTTACTTATGAAAATCAGAGCTTGGAATACAATTTCTTTTTACTGTTCCATCACAAAATTGATGCCTTTGATTACATATTCTCTTTGAGAAATGATGTATGACCCCAGTTTAATGGTCCCTCTCTTTGTTTGCTCCTTTGATCTTTTGCTGAACATTTTTCCCAGTGCTTGCCTGCTTAATATTTCCCCTGTAAATCAAAGGTGACTGAAAGTAACAGAAGAAAGGAAGTGATGTCTGCCATTGTTGATGACAGATTTTCAGATTAAGGAGTGGAAGACTGTTCTATTAATAGCCAGTAATGCAAAGCCGAAGTAGTGGAAGACCAGATGCTATGTATGTGTTTTAATTTCCTGAGAGAGTTGCAGGGACAGAGAGGTTGATAAATCTAAAGTCCAATGTGCCTTAATCTTTTTGATATTTTAGTTCATTTTCCTTTGACTAACACCTTCACCTCAACAGCCGCTCAGTGTTTCCCTAGAGGAGAGTGAGAACTGTGCACAATGAACCCCTGAAGGTTTTCCTACTCTTACCTGGAGGAACAGAGCTACTGCCAGCAATTAAGGACACTAGTAGTTTCCTATCTAGTGTAAACAGTCAGATCCTATAATTAAAGCTACTTTACACTTGCTTGCCTCAATGGACTCCAATGGGATGGAATCAATGGACTCAGTTTCTGCCTACTCCCATTTCTTTTTCTGAAATATGGTCACCCTTTGTGATCCTTTTGCAGTTCACCAAGGGGTTATGACCCAGCATTTGAAAAATACCATTAATCATGTATCCTAGGCATGTTTCAGTTAACTATTCTTTTCTGGGGTCAAATTGTAATTTTTTTTTTATTTTCTCAGAGTAAGAATCCTCATTAATTACAGCAATATACAACTACCTGTACATGTTTATAAATTTCTGTCCATTAGCAATTTTAAGAAGTCATTTAAGGTATTTGAAGGACATATAAATATTTCCTCCAATTATAACCTCTTGGTATGTTTTGGTTTTTTTCTTTTTAATTTATTTCCAGATAATGGCATTGTGTTGAAAGTCATAACAATTTACAATCAAGAGACAGAATCAATGGAAGAAGTGATTCTTGAAGAGCTGCAAGTATTCAAGGTGAACTGTGCTGTATATGAAGTGTATATACAAGTCTTGAATTTTCTGCAGAATTAAAATGTCTAAAAAATCTGAAAGCAGTCAAATCTATAATAGCTGTGTGCAAGAAATTTTGTCAATTATATCGTTATTATATGACAGAAAATCTTCATTTTCAACTGATGTTTTTCTATGTGGAGTTATGGCCCAAGTACTGAAGCATATTGAAGCAAATCAGGACTACTGTCTTTCTGTTTACTTGCTTGGAAGTTGTAGTGTGACTTTTAATTAGAAACTTCTTGCATTTTATTTCATTTTCCCTCACATCCAAATAAGTAATTAAAAGAGGATAACTGTACACATGAAAATGTGCCTGCTAAAACCTTGGAAACCTAAATGAGGTCCAGACAGAAACAGCCCAATCCTCAGAAAGGCTGAATCAGTTAATCTGTCTCTACAGTGGGCAAACCTAAGTCCCAATGAGGCAAAACTCCATTCTGCTTAAGGATAACCTGATTAAAGCTCAGTGTTTGATATGTGACAAAGCTAATATAATGAAAATCTCTTAGTGAGCATTCATGTCAGGTCACAATAGCCACATAAAGCAGGAGGATAAGCTACTTCAAACTGTAGGGAAACTCTAACATCAAAAGTTAGACATTTAAATCTGGTACCTGCATTTAGGCAGAAAAACTACTGACTTGTTTCCTGAAGGGGGGTGGAAGTCACAGAATTTACCTCTCTTGATAAAGTTCGTTTTCAATAGACCTATTGGGGGCTATGTCTTGCTCCAGGAAATCTGAGCAGAGGGTAGAGAGGACAATGGTAAAAGAAGGAATTCCTGCTATTTTTATCTTATCTTCAATGAATGTTTTGTTATAAAGAACACTCCACTTATCACTCTCAAGTAGGACAAAAGAGATTCAGTGGTGGTAAGAGCTAATGTCATGTTTGACAGGGAAATTGTAGTGTTCCTGTAGCTCTGATAATCCTGAATTAAGTGTTGGCTGGTTGTTTTTAAATAAACTCTTTTAAAGTAATACTTCTGAAAGTCGCAATTTCCTCACACTTTCCTTAAAGGAAGTAAAAGTATCTTGCAAAGTTGAATGTAATAAGGAAATATCAATGCTATTTTACCTAATTTATTTTCATAGCAAAAAGACATTCTTTTTTCTAAGCAAGTAAATATTTCCTATTTTTTAGATGCCAGTTCCTATTATTTCTATGGAAATCTCTTCAAAAAGGGTGAGTATTTGACATGTTTGAAATGTGAAAATTGTGACTCAATGTAATGAAGCTGTAAATGGTATAGAAATAGATAGATGCATAGATAGATGGATGTATGTCATTTATAATGAGATCTGGTTGGATACATGTAATCCTGTAATACAAACATGGTTATCTGCTCTGTTCCTTTATAAAGCACTCATGTTTTTCATTTCTAATGTTAAATATCCTTAGTTTACACTGTCATGCATATCAAGGCACATAAAACTCAATCTGTTTCATGAGTTACTGTCGTAGTAATCACAGTAGGGATTAGCTTGGCAACTCACAGAAGAGTTCCTTTCTGATAAATGCAGATAGATTTCAGCCCAAGGGGATGTCAGTGCAAAAAAAACCTTGCTGGGTCGCCCACATAGTCAGGTGCCCAGTAGAGCTGTTTGGATCTGAATCCCTTTTGAGTTTCTGCTAGTTTCTGCTAAAATAAACACCCAGTTTATAACTCTTGTGAGTAGATTCTTATCCTTACTATATCATCATATCATCTCAGCATGAAACCATAATAAACACCCAAGGATAGTTATATCTTAACGTTAGACATCCTGTGTAGTATGGCTGCACATAAACACAGTGAAGCAGAAGTAACAAAGGACGACAACTGCATTAATAGGAGGTGTGAGTGTGCCCCAAAAGATTATTTAAGTTTTGGTGTCTAGCCAATTTACATTCTTCCTGTAGGTAATGCAGAAAGAAAAATCCTCTGATGGTGATTCAGAGGAGGATCTTGGGTCTAAGTATTCTGAATTATTTCCTGCATCAATCTTTTTCCATGGACTGTGAAATCACCTCTGGAGACTAGAGTGTCTAACACTGCACCTAAGTGATCATTTGGAGAAAGAGCCAGTGTCATTTCAGATAATTGCCTCACCTTTAACTCTCAGTCAATTGTCATGGTAAAAGGATTATGTTGCAAGACTAAAAAGGAGATACTTTATAAAAAAATGAAGTAGTATTCTTCTATTATATCCATCTTCCAAGAGGGCTGCTAACTCCACAAATTCAAGATATATCTGGAAAATCTGGAGAGAATTGTAAGAAAGCCACCAAAGCAATCCAGTGGTTGAAGAAAAAAAATTCTTATGAGAAGTAAAAGTAGCTTAACTTTCTCAAGATATCAAAAAGAAAAACTGAGTGAGAACAGGAGAGCCAGATATATATTTTACCATGTGAAGTGACTTCCTACTGTGTGCATGGGGATTCTTGAACATTGATGGAGAAACAATATAAGATTTAATAACCAAGTTCAGCTTGCTGAATGTAGAAATGGAATACAGTTTCCTGATACTGAGGACAATTAAATGTTGGAATACATGTAGGGACAGGGCTGGCACCAAGTCATTTTGCCTTTAAAATCAGCAGAAATATAACTTAGCTGAGTATATGTGAAAAAAAATTGTGTACCTTGAGCGTTTGGGCTGGTTTCCTTTCAACTTGGAGTGACTGAGCCTGTGGAGACCTCCTTGCTGGCTATGTCTCAATATCCTTATAACACTGACCAGTCTTCACCAAGTCATGGTACAATAAAATATCACATTTCAGGGCTGAGCTACTTATCCCAGCAGAAACTGGCAAAGAATGTTCTTCTTTGATGTTCAGTTGGCTAGATATCAGCTGCTTTTTTGCCCTCCTCCAGTGAACCAAGACTTAGAGATGTCTTTACCTCTGCTAAAAGATGAAAGAGAAAATCCCATCTCATATGTCTCATTGAAAGTGTTGTTTCTGTCTTCTGGGACAATCATAATGCAGCCTTTGCAGAAAAAGAATTTCCCTAAAACAAGTATCCTAGGTTTCTTCTTCATTCCAGTTGGCAGACTGAGTTCCTGCTACTATCATCTGGTTTATCTCAGCAGAAAAATTCTTCAAGCACTGCTGTTACCAACCTCTCCTAGTTTCTTCCCCTGGCATCTCTGAATGTTAAATTTTGTGATCTAAACAGATATAAGAGGTGTAATTAGGAACAAGAATGAACTATCTGGATTAAAATTTGTGTCTTGTCATAACCTAAATGAGCTGTCAGTATTTTCCAGAGTTAAGTAATTTTAAAATAACAGATTCTGAAAGCTTGGTCAAAGAGTGGGAATTACGGACTAAGTTTGGCCATTAGGATAAGCACAATTTAGGAATCTCTTTTCTGACTGGTAAAACTGTGGAAGTGAGCTGTACATGAGTAGTTTCTATTGCAGTCCACACTGCATGTTTCTGTGTTCAGGTAATTTACCTTCATCAATTGCAAGACTTTTTCTCAAATTCTTGTAAATATAAACTATTCTTTTCTGAATTATTGTGCTAGCATCTGAAGTAATATTTTGACCACCTGTCATTTGATTTGAAAAGGACATTCATGTGAACTCAAAAGATTCATTAGTACTAATCCTGAAAAGAACCTCAAACATTACAAATAAACATTAAAGAAGTAGATAGTGACTGGTTAATTTGTAAGAAAAGACTGCACAACAGGAAAAAAAAAAGAAATCTCGCTACTACTGTGCTTGCAAATGTGTGACCGCATTTTAAGTAGCCACATCAAGAGGTAAATTTACTTGAATACTCCCATTTTAAAATTGAGTTTGCTTTTAACTCCTGCATATTTGAACTTCTTCATTGAAAGTCTTTTATGTTAAGGGATTTTTTTGCAGATCAATTAGGTGACAGAGAAGTGAAGAGGGAGGCACTGGAAAATATCTTGATGAAGAGAAAGAAATGTAAACCCCTACCTATTCAAACACAAAGTTTACAAAGCTGAAAGTTCAGAAACGAGGATATGCCAAAACAAACTTGTTCATTTTACTTTCTTTCTGTTTCTCTGTCCTCATGTAGGAGAGTTTAATCTGTAATCAGATATTCTTCTACAGAGTAACTGTGCCTCCCTCAGGGCACAGGCTGGATGCACAACTGGCAAGCAAGGATAAATCTAACATTTTTTAATAACTGCATTGGTAACAGAAGTTTTAGTGGGAATTCTAGAGTTTAATCTTATGTTGTGTATTTTTTACAGCAACAGCTCTATGTTGGCTCCGAGTCAGTCATAACACAGGTGAAGTTCCACCAGTGTGACATGTATGGCACAGCCTGCGCCGACTGCTGCCTCGCCCGAGATCCCTACTGTGCCTGGGATGGGATCTCCTGCTCCCGTTACTATCCCACAGGAGTGCAGGCAAAGAGGTGAGACCTGTTGTTTTTCGATACACTTTTTGCAAAATATCTGCATAAATGGTTCCTACTATAATACAAAGTACTTCGTATCTCCCCCTCATACAAATAACTGAACAGTGAGACGTCAGCTGCTAATTTATTAGCATAACCTTAGGGGATTGCAAGTAGACAAATGCACAGGATGGTATAAAATGCAGTACCAGGAATATTTTTATGAACAAAGCTAAGTCACTTAGGAATTATTTACAATACATTGTAAACAAGCCTTAATTTCCTTATACATCTTTTCACGTGCAGAGAAAAGATGCTTTACAACATGTATTATACAACACTGCATTAACATATATAGTAGAATTTCTAAAAAAAAAAAAGTTAAGAAGAATCTGTGTTAATAGTCAAATACCTTTACCAGCCAAAATCAAACCAGCAAAAGCTAAGGTTTAGGTTAGGCTTTTTGCAGTGAATTGAAAGGTAAGTTATTCTAGAGACCAGTTCAAAGCACAAACAAAATTTAGGTGCTTTAATTCTTCCCTTGGGGAGACTATTCCTCTCTATCACCATTCACTTATTCATGGTTCTTAACCTTCAGTCCTTCCTGTAGTCATTTCCCTGTCTTCTTCCCTCTCAAACCCAGGTTCTGCAATTCAGCTACACAAATCAAGCTTCTAGAACACGCATGTTTTAATCCAGACCATTTCACAAAACCTAGTCATCTCTGCCACCTAAAGAGAGTAATTTCTAACCTGAGTGAGCAAAAGTTTTGTAATGTATAATTCTTTCTGTGTTTTTTTTTACGATTACTGGTTCTGCAAATATATGCTTAAGTATAAATTAGACCTAAAAGGACTGCAAGGATTATAATGAATTGAGTAACCTCTAGGGAGAGTTTTGAAAACTAGTGGAGGTGATCAAATCAAAATCAAGTTATAGTATCCCAAATGTGTTATTGTTTCTTAAGGAAAACCAGGAAGGTATGTCTTTTTTGGTTGTTTTTGTTTGTTTGTTTGGTTGGTTTTGTTTTTGTTTTTTTTTATTTGTTTTTTGTTTTGTTTGTTTGTTTGTTTTTTGGTTCTGTGCATCTTATCTTTCCATGAACCTGGACGCACTCAAAGAAATGCAGGCTGAGAATAGCCAGGCCCAACACACATTTCTGTAGATTTTTCTAAAATATAATTAATACAGTCATGTTACCTTGAGTAACATGACTTTTTGAATAAGGCAAATTAAAAAGTAAAAATGAGAAACACAGTCTATGACTCAGCATAATTAAGAATCTCTTGTATTTACTGCACTAAGACATAGGTTAAACCAAGCAGGAAATGTACATCATTTTTACAAGCAGGATTGCATAGTCTTCTCATGCCTCTTGCAAGTAGACCTAAAGGGAAATAGTGGGCTCCAGATGTCTGCTTAGTGTGAGATGAGTCTGGTTAAAATTTTCAGGCCCCAGATTAAGAAATATGAGCAGTTATATAGTAGGCTGGGGAGATTAATGTCCTACAGTAAATGTAGAAATTGAATTATCATAATTATAAAGCATATGGGTTACTCATCTAATGATGTAAAATTCATTTGAGGAAAAGAGGGCTTTAAAAATCTCCCAGCAGCCTGCCAGCCTGCTAACAGTATCGCCATTTACGTTGTTCTACAGGCTACTTATTGTCCAAGAAAAGATAAGAGAAACTCACTCTACCCTGAACTTTGTTGTACATGTTTAGCATATTTTTTGTGTAAGACAATTTCCAGAGTAGCAGCCTTTAAGTCCCCTGACACACGCATTTATCCAGGGCTGAGTGATACGAGCAGTACCCCAGGCACCTTCCTGTGCCTTGTGCCCCCGACATTCAGCAGGTCAGCCTCTAAAAGAAGAAAATGCTGTTGCTATCACCCTCCTTCTCTTGAGATAAGCACTGCAGTGATGGAGAAGGGATTTGCACTCAATTGAATGTTCTTGAAGTCTGCAAAACTTGTTTTACATGTAAGAGTTTGGGGAACAGCCAGAAAGACTAACAATGTTGAGAAGCATAGATGGCATTTACTTTGTTCACTTTAGCTCATAGCTGAAGCTCAGAGCATTTTAAATTTAAGAGCTTACACTAACTGGTACGTGGGGAGACAGGAGAGCTGCTTGGAGCATGTTGGGAACTTGTCTTAAGTTGCTTCCCATCAAATACCAGGTGAGGAGCACTGCTGGAAAAGGTAGGTCCTGGTAGACTTGGAGTTTTCTGATACCAAGTGGCACTGAGCAGCTGATAACCCTGCCATGGCCTCCTTGGACTCCAGACAGAATTAATGCCACATCCCAGAGTGTTCATATATTAATTTGGTCTTGTCCAGGACTCCAGATTCCTGCTCAAGCTGTACATGGTGGTACTTGTAGTGTGAGTGCAATGGGCATAGGAGACCACTGATTTCACATGTTCCTGACATCCCTCCCTTCATTGGGACTCATGGAGCTGTGCCTTACATTGCAACACACTTGAGCTGGCCTTAACACCACCTCTATTTGCTCAGATGTGGCACTCATACTGTATATTTAGGTGGACTTTTGACTTGTAAGAGCAGTGCTGCTGGTGAGTAAGAGCACTGCTCAAAGCTCTCTTTTTAATTCCAGTTCTACTGAGAAGAGTTGAACTGAGGCAGGGATGTACAGTGTGTCCTCCCCACTTTGATTCAAATGCTATATGCTTTAAATCCTAATGTCTCCAAGGTATAACAAGTGTTTAGAGAAACATTAAATAGAAATCTGTAAACTAAGGCATGCAAAGGATTTAAAGAGAAGTGAAGCATAAATAGAAAAACCCTCTGCTTGACATCTGGGACTAATTTTTCAAATCATGAAAGTCTTTCTTATAATTCCTTGTACATGCATAGCCTGGATAAAATTAATTAAATGTAGGATTTAATTAAAGACAAATAAAAACTGAGTCCAAAATCCCATATCTTGATCCTCGGAGCACAACACACCCCAATTCCATTGTAATTACAGATGTATGGCTCCTACATACTGCAAATACTTCAGATACCAGAAGGAATTTCTATTGCATTCAAATTTCATGAAGTGTACTTGAGAAAGTATAGGTCCAGAAATGCTTTAGTTAGCTATTACCTCTGCAGTCTGACTCAGATAGGTTCAGTTTTGATCTAAATAAGCACTAAATTCTACAAGTGAGATTCTTTGCTCTGACAGCTCACTGTCTAGGCTGAAAAAGGGATGAAGTAATTTTAAAATGCCTTTGAGCTTGGATCTAGTGTGATTCTTCAGCTAATTTTTAGAAGCTGACAGTCACTCCCCCATCTCCTCTCCCTCTCTGGCCTCTTTCTCCATCAACCACTCCATCAGCAAGTACACCGTCTGCAAACTTATGCAAACTGTAGCAGTGCCTTTTCTCCTCGAGACTTTTCAACTTTGCCTCATCCATTCCTGGGAAATGATAAAGGATCATGAAAATGATGGTGATGACCACTGTATTCCTTTCTTGCAAATAATTTTTAATAAGTTCCTGAAAGCACAGAGTTACAGACTGAAGTCTAAATTCACAAAATTATAGATTGCAAAAGGAACTTCCATACATTCAGTACATTTTCTAATCACTGAAAATTGCTTATAGTAGTTTATCTCAGGGATTGCCTGGTAGTCTGTTATTCACAGAATTCTGAATAAAATTATTTCTAGGAAAAAAAAATACCAGGCTTATGTCAGTATTTGTGAAATGAGTTTATCTCCCACCATCTCCCTCCTTTGCAGCACCTCGTCCCATTTTTCTGTTCTCCTCAGGAAAGTAGCAAGTGAAGACACTGGTAAATATATCTTCCCCAGTCTTCACACTCACAACAGCGAAATTCCATCAAACAAACATTTTATTTTCTTGAATGGTTCTGACAACTGGAGAAATAATCCCATTTTACAAGACTAGGATTTTTTTAGCTGTACAAGGATCATAAGGAACTGCAGACTAAATAGAACACGCCTGCCACCTGTCCAGTTCCTGCTAGATAGAGCTGCTGGGCCTGACGGTAACAGGGTTTTCTTGCTTGTTTTTTTTCAAGGCTAATGCATATCCTACAGAGTTTATGTATATCTGTGCAAGACAATGTCTCCTTCGAGCAATCTGTGTACACAGACATACAAACTTGGTGGCATCATTATTCAGCACTGACACTTTGCAGAGTTATCAGTAGGCATGGCTGCAACATCCATACATTGCAATGACAACTCCCAGGCCATGATAAAGCCCAGTTGCTACCTCAGAATCTCCAGTTTTGTTTATTAACATGCATGTATTGTTAGATTTTCTCCTTAAAAGGCTCCACTGAATTTGGAGATTCCCCTGAAAAAAAACAATGGTAAAACATTAGTTCTCTGAATATCGGTAGAGGTTAAAGCTGTCCTCTTGGTCCACCAGCACTCCTGGATCAGGAGTCCATATGGGTGACAGAACTTGGAAAAGAATCGGTATCTACTGCCAGGTTAGAAATGTGATGAGTAACATCTATGGACAAGATCTTTAAATAGTGTAAATCTACATGGTTCCAGTAAATTCTATTTGTACCAAATAAAAATTGTGTTTGTGTTCACTCAGCACCGGAGAGAAAAATTACTTCAGTTGTAAATGCAAAGAATAACAGAACTCTTTGGCTTTACTTGTTTCTAGCATCTATAATTTATACTGTACACATGCCTGCTGTGTGAGATTTGCTGCACTGCATATTTCTTAATCTGTTATGTATGGCATTGGCAATACAGTGTAGAATTATTCTTTATGCAAATATAGGAAAAGTATCCTTAGTAAAACTAAATTTCATGTTGTAGAACATGCAACATCTGGCAAGGTATAGCATTCCAATAAGCTCTTTTATTTCCCAAGTAAGCAATTTTAATCTTATTTATCAGGACACTCAGAGGTAAAAAAAGCCATATAAAATCAAAATTCTTCTGGGAATGCACCATATAATCATGGTTTTCAATTTTTCTGTAAATACCTATAAAAAACACAAACCTCAAAACTCAGACTGATTTTTCTCTCAAAAGCACTTGTAATATTTCCACGTGGAAACCAGGGCTCCCAGGTTCTGATTACAGTTCTGCCACTAGTTTGCTTTCTAGGTATGGGTAAATCATGAATCTGTCTCTTTCTCTGTTGAGAAAAATGAACTTAGTAACTGTCTGTTACAAAGGTAAAATAAAATAAAGTATTTTCTCTGCTTTGAGATTCCCCATTAAAAAAAAAAACAAACAACAAAAACACACAAGAGTGAAGGTTAAAAGAAATACCAGTCACATACATGGGAAACTGTTCTAAATTAAAAAAGGAAAATTTCCTTGTTTTCCAAAGAGAGAGAGAACCAAAATACAGGCTAAAGGTCCCTTTGACTGAATGATGTCCAGTTGGTTCAAAGGATCTTGCTTTGTTATTTATAACATCTGTGTAGTTATGTATAAACTGGATACACAGTTGTGCCTCTTCTCCAAATAAATGTGGGGGTTTTTTTCAGACATGATTCCTGGTAGGTTGAGTAGAGAGAAAATGCCAATACATAAATGAGTACTTCTCACGGCAATGTTAATTTTTTATAGCAAGTAAGGATTAACTCCTTATGTTTATAACTATTGTCACTTTAACATAACACAACAGTATTTAAGTTAAACATGTTCTCTCAAACAATTCCATTTTTTTCCCTCCAGACGTTTCCGCAGACAAGATGTTCGGCATGGAAATGCAGCGCAGCAGTGCTTTGGCCAGCAGTTCATTGGTAATCTATTCAACACTTACAAATTGCTAGTAAATGCCTGGAACAGACAGTACAGATTTTGCCAAGTGTATGAGCCAGACCACAATCTCACCTGAGCTTTTTTACTGGCATATTTCAATACTGTTATAAGAGTTGTGGGGATGAGCCCACACCATCCAGGTCTAAGAATTTACTGTTTCAGGTGCATCCCATAATGTTCATGTGGTCCTGCAGCGCTGCTATTCAGACTAAAGATGTGGATAATGAATCTCAATGGATTCGAAGAGAAACAAAAGCATAAAGATGGCGCAGGTATCAGAAATAACAGGGCTGTATCCTGAAAAGGATACGAAATAGTGTCAGGACACTTAGCCAGAATTGAAGGAGCTCCATAGCACAGACATGAGTAATCATATGCTAGGACAAAAATATGTATTTATGATTATTATCAAGATTTCTGCTCTAAAAACAAACAGACAAACAAAAATCAAAAACCAAACCAAACCACAACAACAACAGGGGAAAAAAACCCAAAAACAAAAACAAAAAATAAAACCAACCAATCAATCATACAACAACAACAAATGACCCCACACAAACAAACAAACAAAAAAACAAAAAGCACACACTAGAAAGAAAAAAAAAAACTGAGAAAAAGATAGATTATTGTGTCTAATGCTGTTGTCCAAACCTTGGAAAGTGATGTTTTCAAACACTGGTATTGGGAATAAGAAAACAGAGAGAAAACAGGTGCCTGGATATCCTTAGTATTTGGCAGGATAACACATTACATTGATAGAGGAAAAGAAATAAACCATAAGAGGTTCTTCTCGAAACATAACCAGAGAAACAATATTTTAAATATTAGATAGATATTTTACGTGGGAAAGCTTTGTTAAAATTGAAACCTATTGGAGGATATAGTACATTTTGGAAAAGTATATCCCAATATGAAACACTAATTATTCAGCAAGTTTAAAATACAACAGAGAAATCACAATCATATAGAATAGTGTATTTTCTTAGGGTATAAAACTAATTGGTCTCAAGAATCTTTCTCACTACAATGGAATAAGATGATTTCATTAATGAGGCCATTGGTTTCCTCCAGTGTAACAACTAGCTAATCTTCCTCCAGATATTTTGTTGAATGGAAAAGCAGAATTGAGTTTTGATTAAATTCACTCACCTTGTTTTTATTAGCACCGTTGGGCCAAAACTATACTTTCATTTTACACATGTGTAACATGGATACGTATAATATTGGTTAGAGTATTTATAGTTCTTCAGAGTTTCGCTTTGCAAAAGGTTTCGTGCTCTGTTTGTACCCCTAAAAAATTGAATTATTTGTTATATTTAAACATACATTGAATCTTTCTGTTTCACTGAGTGAAAATTAAATTAACTATTCATAAGAACCAGGCCCAAGCAATTAACAGTGTGAAAGGCTGAAATCTGTTTCTCTGTGTATAACTTTAGGTGAATCATGGCACAATTTGGTCAGATGCTATGAAAGTCTGCGATGATGGGAATATTTATTTAGCAAGTCAGATCTTCACTAGACATTACTTTTCAGTCACTATCTGATTGGATCTGAATCAAGCTTCACTCTTAAAAGTAAATATATCCTGAATATGGAGTGTAACAAGTATTTGCAGTTACACATTTTTGAAGCATTTATTTTCCTTCCAGGTGAAGTCCTGGAGAAGACTGAGGAGCGACTTGTTTATGGAATAGAGTACAACAGCACCCTTTTGGAGTGCACCCCTCGGACCTTACAAGCAAAAGTAATCTGGTTTGTCCAGCGAGCACATGAAACTAAGAAGGAAGAGGTAAATATTCCTGTATACTAATCTTTATTTCAGTAAAAAAGTCTGCTGTTAGGAATATTACATCTTCACTGAAAGGCCTGTCACCAGTTGCTGAAATGTATGTGTCAGGGAAAATCATTATGTTCATCTGGTCTCTTGAATTAATAGACCTGAGAACTTCATCTGGTGTTTGCATTTAGCATCTTGAATGCAGATGTTAGAAATGTAGTGAAGCTTACTTAAGATCTCAAAACAAAAGAGAATCCACCACTTTTTTTGGTATGTTATTGCAGGGATGAAATATGAACATATTACTTCCAATGTTAATGTAGCTCAACATCCATTCATTCCTGCTACCTCACCTGTTACATTACAGAATCTTCTGTAAATGAGTATTGGTGGATTCTCTGCCTCTTTTACATGTATTTTCCTATTATGAAAATGCTCCATAAGTGTTAATATATTTACTCCTCAATACCTCTCTAATACATATCACTGTATCTATCCCCACTTAGAATATGGAAGAACATAGGAAGAAAAGCCTTGGACTACCAAAGGATAAGGATAGTTGCCTTACTGCCTAGCAGCTAGGCTCTACTGCAAATGTGCAACCCAGGCTTAGCCATAGACATCTGCAGATCTCTGCAATGGGACTCCCCTGACAGAAAATATGGACATTTATGAAAAAGATATCTACCTAGGAGCTAGTCAATGTAGGCTGCCTTTGAAGTCAGACTAGATGATGGACTTACAGCCAGTGGTATTACCTTTTGGTCAGGTAAAAAGTTACTAGCAAACCACTGAACATAAAAATATCCAAGGATGACACGCTCTGCTTTAAATATCTAAATTTAAGGAAAATGAATGTCATCCCTATTTCTGGCACATTTTTTTCCCACAGTTTTGTCCAAGTCCCTAATCTCTACATGGTTTTTCACACTTGGCAATTCCTCATGTATTTAGCTGGAAGATCCCTATCTATCCATAAACATTCTTACAACAGAACTATTAATCAGGTCTTTTACAGAAAGTGATAAAACTGTGAGGTGGTGAGGATGTCCTGCTATATACACATCCCTTTAGACCCACTAGACAATGGACATCATAAGTGTAAATTTGAATAGGCTCTAATTTCTAATCCCATTAAAACATTTGTTTTAGTATTTCCCCGTGAAAGTTATTCCATTTAACCTGAATAACTACATGGTTATTAGAAAAAGACAAAGAAAAGCAAAAAGTAGTAGAATGGTAGAATCATACAATCACAGAATGGTTTGGGTTAGAGGGGACCTCTAAGGATTGTTTAATCCAAACACCCTGCCATAGGCAGGGACATCTTCCACTAGACCAGGTTACTCAAAGCCCTATCCAACTTCACCTTGAACACTTCCAGGAATAGGGCAACCACAGTCTCTCTGGACAACATGTGCCAGTGTCTCACTACCCTCACAGTAAAAAAATGTTTTGTTTTTGTCCAATCTAAATTTTACCCTCCTTCAGTTTAAAACCATTGCCCCTGTCCTGTTACAGGGCCTGGTCAAATGTTCCCAACTTTCTGAAAGTACTGAAAGATCACAATAAGGTTTCTCCAGAGTCTCCTTCTCCAGGATGGACAACCCCAGCTCTCTCAGTCTTTCTTCATAGAAGAGGTGCTCCATTCCTCTGTTCAGTTTTGTGACCCTCCTTCAGGCCCACTCTAACAGGTCCATGTCTAACCAGGAACCTCAGAGCTGGACACACTGTTGTGGTTATGCAGCCCAGGATACAGTTGGTTTCCTGGGCTGCAAGTGAACCTGGTCGGCTTTTATCCAATTTCTCATCCCCCAGTACCCCAAGTCCGTCTCTTTGGGGCTTCTCTTGATCCCCCCATCACCCAGTACTTCTACTTAAATTCATCACCTTATTGTTAAATAAAAAACTGAGGATATCATTCTCCTGGACGCTCCTGCTCCTGGATTAGACAGCTCAGTGCTTCCCACTCACCATCATCTGAGAAATCCTCATAGTCAACAACTCTGCCCTGGGGAGGTGTAGGGGGAACTTAAACACCAAGCTCAGAGTAGAGGCTTAAGATCACAGTGGTCCTACCATACCAGTGTATAAGAGAATTCACAGCAACACTTATCACAGATCAGCTGACAAATGCCCATTTGTTTTCCATTAAGTAGATTATTTGTATGTTTCTAAATTATTTCCCTCTGTGATTTAACCACAAGTGACTAAACCATGCTAGGAAAACAGGAAACTGTCTGCTCCCCTATATGTTCTTCCATGATGTCCAGATTTTTTAGATTGCTTTCCTTTCACAGCTCAATCTCTTCTTTACTTCAAGTAAATATTTTTGTTTTAAGAAAGCCCTGTAAATTAAAGGTTTGTGGATCTCTAATCTTCCTCTCAAAATTTAATATGAGATTTATGAAAGTACAGTTCAGAAATAACTGCACTAGTTTAATGTAATACCAAAGGCCTGTGCTCTATAACTGCATCATTTTTTTTTTTTTTCAGGTGAAGACAGATGACAGAATAATCAAAATGGACCTTGGACTTTTATTCCTGAAGCTCCATCGTCTGGATGCAGGGACTTATTTTTGTCAGACAGTGGAACACAGCATTGTTCACACTGTGAGGAAAACCACCCTGGAAGTAGTCGAGGAAGAACGTGTAGATGAAATGTTCAATAAAGACTATGAGGAGGAGATACCTCACAAAATGCCATGCCCAATGCAGAGTAGTATACCTCAGGCATCAAAACCATGGTACAAGGAATTTCTTCAACTAATAGGTTACAGCAACTTCCAGAGGGTGGAAGAATACTGTGAAAAAGTGTGGTGTACAGATAAGAAGAGAAAAAAGTTGAAAATGTCTCCCTCCAAGTGGAAATATGCCAACCCTCAGGAGAAGAAGGCAAAGATCAGACAAGAGCATTACCGGTTGCCCAGGAACATAGCTGACTCTTGATGGACAAAATCCATCCACTGTTTCTGAGCAAAAGGACTTAAGAGGGAGAAATCAGTCTTGATTTGAGTAAATTACACAGGTTTATATATATAAAATATTGGGACTGAAAAAAATGCTATGGTAAGTTATATTGTACACATGATGACTGTTTAGAAGCATTTTAAACGAAATCTTCTCAGCTATTTGGTTCTAAGTCAATGCATTAGGGATGACGTGACAATCTTCAGACTTTGAGTGCTTGAATCAGTCTCCTGTGTGGACCGTGCTTGTGCTGTATATTGTTGCACATGATGGTATATTTAACAAATTCGAATAGCTAAGCATTCACAAATGGATGAAAAGTATAACACATTTCTTTGTTTCACAAATTTCTCAAGCTTCTGAAAATGGCACGTCTTAAGATCTTTCCTTTTGATTGTGACCTGTCTGAGTTTATCACTGAGAACGAGTTATGTTAATATAGTGTATTGCTATTTCTAAAGGTAATGAAGGGAAATCCTATTTACTTCCCACAATTTTTTTTTTCATATCAATCATTTATGGAGTGCAATGTGCTCTCACAGCTAAATAATATTACCTAGTAACTTGATGTAAGTCAAATGCATGCTGAGAACACAGACAGAATGAAATTCATCAATTTATCTATATAAGAAGTTGAAATAATGGTTTAGATAGAAAACGAGTCCATCTTGTGTCTAGTACATTGCATTAGTGATGACACGAATTAAAGGATCGCCCTCTTGTGGCAAAAAAAAGGCAAAACCTGATACTAAAATTCATTTACTGAAGAAATGTGTATAAGCAGAGAAGTATTACCGAGATCCGCAGCTGGTTTGTTTTCAGCAGACACTTCTAGTCTCCATGTGCTAAATCCACAGATTTAGAAGGTAGTGTTGGAAGTCATTTATACTGGAAAGGCAGCATTTAAAGTGATGCTTTATGTTGTTAACGTGCTTTTGGGGTAAAACGCAGTCATAAAAAGTTACAATGTAGATTAAAAGCAAGAACAGCATTATACAGCTGTGTTTCTGTAGTTTCAGGATCTACTTCACTTAAATCTTTTTCTGGTATGTGATCTCTGATCTAAAGGGCTGTTTTGCTGCTGTTGTGAGTGATACCAGGGGAGAACAAAAGAACTAAGTTGCTTACAATCTTTCAAGGCTTACTATTAAAAAAAAAAAAATCTTTCTGTCTTTAACTACAAAAAAACAGATGCAGAAAATGCACAAAAATTAGTATTTCACTACCTGAGAAATCTATATTACAATATGAAATGTATACTGATTTTTTTAAATTGGAAATTTAAAAAAAAAAAAAATAGGGAAGTTATAAACACAAATGAGTCACAAATTACTTAATTCCTAAACTGAGAATATGATGCCAGTAATGGAAATAGCCAAGTTGATACAGATTTTTGGCCATCAAGAAAATATACAAGGAATTCATCAGCTCCAAAAAGCTTCAACTTCTAATCAGGAAATAGTGGAAATTAACAGCCTGGATAACGGAGGCTTGTGGTTTACTGTGTTAAAAAATGCAGCAATCAGGGCTAACCCAGTGTTGTTTTCCAAATAGGCTATTTGTAAGAGGAGCTCACAGCTGCTGTCAGGACCAGGGAGCTCTGCCATGCTCCTCTGAGAGTAGAGGTTGTCCCGGTGCTTGAAAAGGGCCCATGGGCACACTGTCAGCAACTGGAGTATGAGGAAAACAGTGCTATCACCTTGTGTGGGCATAGCAGCAGTTAGATCTTTCCATCAGCCTGTTAAGAAAATCAGTTGGTCTGAGAGTTTGCACTTTGTTTATCCAGAACATCTGTCTAAGAGATGGGACCAGACACTCTGCACATCCTTACATGAATTCATGCAGTTGCTAACTTTGATCTGAGACTGGATGAATTCAATTTTCTGTGACACTTTAATGGAACTCAGTTGTAGTTAGGATCCTGTGTTTGTTTGCAGCTGTATGGAAAGTATTGTCACAGAAGGCTGTGGCAGGGAACATGTACAGAACAAGCATCCCTGATTTATACTTAATCCTCACTGACATCCTTGATGGAAATAACATAATTTTAAAACACTACTGAAATAATTTTCTGATGAATTATAGAGTCCACTTTTTTTAAACATCAATAGGAATTATTTTTTACTTTTTGATTAATTTGCAAGTGTCTGGTGCCAAATGTATCATTAATGAACTATTAGAAAAGAGTGACAGCATCCCAGCCTCATGGAACACATCAAAGAATCATAGAACCCGCCTGGTTGAAAAGGACCTCCAAGATCAACAAGTCCAACCTTTGATCCACTATCACCATGGTTACTAGACCATGGCACTAAGTGCCACATCCAGTCTCATCTTAAAAAATATAACTTTGTGTCTCATTTTCTGAGATTTCAGGTGGAAACTGTGTGATATGGAGATCAGGATTTAATATGAGTGTATTTTTAGCTCCCCATCCCTTTAGTGGTTACATGTGGAAAATTGCATTATGCCTTTGTTTACCTTTTAAAATTCAAATTTTTAGCTTACACCTAGTTCATTTCATGGTTGCAATGTCTGTGAGAATTCAGAACTACAAGGTCTTGTTCAAAGAGTGCTCTGACATCTATGGAAGAAGAGAAAGCGTGACTATGTATTTCGGAAGGATATGCACAAATGTGCTCGTACACAATGTTATTTAAAATGCTTCTTTGTATATTTGGGGGGCATTGTCTGCTTTTTTTCATTATGAGTTTGATGTATTTTGTATGTGCATGGAGTGATCAAATTATAAATACAATTAAGAACCATTTTTGGCTGAAATAATCTCTATTATTTCTTAGTGTTTATTTTCCCCAGACAGTATGATTACATGTAGGTCACTAGTCACACAGTGTTATTCACAGATGTCTTTCACCAGTTATTTCCTGAGTGAAGAACACAGATCAGAATGGAAGGATCTTCATATAGAGTTACCAAGTGGGAAACTGTGGCACAGAGTAACGAGTAGATTTAGTCTATAAGCGCCAGGTAGATTTTGGGAACTATGATTAGAGCATCATCTACTGCATGAATGGATTTTAAGAGTGGAACATGTTCACTTAAACTGAGAAGATTCCAACTGATGGAAATTGAGAAACAACAATTTGGATAAAACTTTGAACTCTACTCTCTTTCATGAGGAGGGAAAAGACACATCGCTTGGACTAAACACTTTCTTTACTTTGCTCTTGCTTTTTTGTTGTCAAGGAGATTATTGTCACCTTGTACAAACTACTGTGCTTTCAGAATCTGTTGGGACATCAAGGTAGCAGATTGCTAACCTGCTGTAAAATTCTTGGCTCGTACATCTCAAAATAGGCTTTTAGGATATACAGCACTGTTTTGTAGCATGAAACAGATCTCTTTAAGCAGGCAAGAGAGAATAATAATTGCCCTGCACCCAGCTACCTGAATAGTAAAGGTAACAGTCATATTTGAAGAAATGCTTGAATTAGCATAATTTTTGTAGTTATAGAGTTATTGAATTTCTCTTATTCTTTTATTTTCCTTTAACTGGGGAGGGGAGGAGGCAGTGTTGGGGAAATCAATTTTCTCTTCCCCTAAAAGGCCGACAGTCAGTTTCCCTTTTCAAAAAAGTCCAGTAATCTCCTTAGTCTACCTCAGAGCAATGAGGCTGGAGTTATTTATACAACTTAATTTCTCTGGGTCTAGAAGACACAAATGCCTCTGAAAGCTGCACTATCCAGATAAGAGGCACAGAAAGTGAGCTTTTCTACAGCTGTGACCTAGCAGGATGCCTGCAATTCCTATCAGCCTTGGAATCCTGTTCACTTCACCAAATTGCTGTTTTTAATGGAGAATTCATGCCCAGTTAATATGAGTATTTATCATAAATGGAGCCATGATGGGTAAGTCTTGCCTTTGGATTGTATTTATTTTTTATATTAGCAATGAGTGGTGGGGTTTTTTTAATTTTAATTTTTTGAGGAAATAAGTTATCTGACTAACACTGTACACAGAAAGATGGCAGAGCTAGCAATGTCAAGTAAAGCTACTGGTCACTATAAGTTAATCAACTTTCTACAGTGATGCACACATTGAAGAACAAATTTACCAAACATCAACCCAATCCAACACTGTAATCTCATTTCACAGAGTGGTTTTGCTCCTTTGAGATATGCCTCTCATGTAAAGTTGAACCAGGAAATACTTTGTTAAGCATTTGTGCACATGTGCTCGTAATTTGCTGAAGTGAGAGGTGTGGGACAGAACACAGTTGAATGTAGTTGAAGTGTGGGAGCCTTGTCTGTCTAATTCCTAGATTTCCTGAGGTTCTTATCCCTATCTAAAAAGAGAAGATTTAATTGCATGAGAGGAAGCCTCAATCCATGAATGGTTTGCTGAGTCACAAATCCTATTTCAGAACATCTGTAGACTAAAGAACCATTGTGAATTACTTGTTTCAGTAGATTTCCCCAATGGCAGACAACACACAGAAAACTCCTTTGAAACAAAAACATCTCTTTCCTTGCAATGTCAATTAATTCAACAGCAGAATTTCATGTCTTTAGAAATGTTTTTGCACGGCTTTCAAAATCTGCGTTTGAAGAACAGTCTAGGATTACATTTAATGTGGCTGCGTTTGTAGTATATAAATTATGAATTCTCAAAATATGTCTAGTCAATTTGAATTTCAGCATATCCATCATACATATACATAGCCCATGATGATGTTCTCTCACTCTGAAGAATCACACTTGCCAAGTTCCCTCAACTTGTACTTCAAGCATGTCTGTGAAGGTGCATAATAATGTCAATAATCATCATCATTATCATTACCATCATGAGCCACAACAGTTGTAATTCACTGTCTTCTCCCTCTCCCAAAAATAAGAGATGAAAGTTGCAGACCAATGGGTATGATTGATGCTGTGAGCATTTTCTGTATTTTAATTTGATAGGTGTATTAAAAAGTGCTATTAATCAGAACTTGAAGAATGCCCAGTGGACCTTATCATAATCAAGGTAATGGAAATATTCCACCTGTAGCTTTAACTCGGGCATACAGATCATTAGTATTTAATTTACTGTATTTTCTTCTGCTTAAATGTGTTATTTGGTACATTATTACTCTGTAATCATTAAAAATAATGAATATTTGATAGTGCTTTTTATGCTTTAAATTGGTTTATTTTCACAACAGCCACCAGAGGGATGAAAACATGTTTTTGCATCCCTTAATCTCTTGTTTATAGGAGCAGAAAAGGCCTGTGGCCAAAGCTCCCCATGACACAGTGCAGTGTCGTGCTGTAGCAATGCAGAGCAGTGCCAGGTGAGTGGGCAAGTTAAATCAACATGGTACAATGTCACTTGGGGACCTCAGCTTGTGCTCCAAAAACAGGGTGTAAAGCCATCTTTGTATTAATCAATTTTTTTTTTTCAGGCAGGCAGCTTCGGTCTGTGGTAATATAGGCTAACACATCCTGCTCAGTCATTCCTGTTATGGAGTGGAAGCTTTTGGAAGAGGGTCAAAGTGAAAAATCAGAGTTTAGTAAGTCTGTCAAGGAATATAAATCCTTTTTACAGTGATGTCCATTCATGGTCTTGTCAGACTGAGTCCAGTATACAGCCTATACTAATATTTAAAGCACAAGAACTTGTGGCTGTTCAGGCTTTTTTTCTTCTAATTCTTGGTGAAAATAAATATAAATTTTTAGATTGGAATCTATCTATTCTTTTAAAACATGCTCATTAGGATGAGAGGATTCATCAGATTAACTCCATCACGATGCTTTCAGGTAATCAGAAAAACCATTCCAAACTAATTTTTGTCTCAAAGTAAATACTCCAAAATATCAGCACTATCAATATAGATGAAATTACGATAACTACTTCTCAGCAATTTTGCGTTAGAGAACTAAATAAAGTGAATAAAGTCAGTGGGGAGAGTGAAATTGATAGCATTCAAGAAGAAAATATATGGTGGGGAATAGTTTTGTGCAGAGGGATTGTTTTTAGCGTACTCTCATAGCTAATGTTTCATCAGAGACTAATTTTAAGAAATCATTATTATTTCGATTTGCTTAGAAACTGGGGAAATTAAGTGTTCAACACAACGCAACATTTATACCACATTTCTGTGAAAAAAGATATTCATAAACTTGAAATACGACTTTCAAGGAATATCTGCATTTCTACCTTTTAATCATCTTGGAAAAGACCAGAGATGGGAGGTTTTGTCACCTAAAAACCAAAGTAATTTTTTAAAATGTGCACTGACCTTTTAGGAGTGTGCACATGAAGAAAAAATCATTTAACCTCCAATATATAAAATTATGACTCTTCCAGCCTAGAACACTACCATTTCTGTTCTACACTCTGGCTTTTTGTCTGCAGCTCTTGTGGTATTGTTTTGTGAATTTTATTAAATGTTACACCAGGCACAGGGCACTGTGAGCTGGCAGATGAATATTCAGCTGTAAGTTATTTATATTGGTATATAAATTGTCTATAATGATATGAGAACTGCTCACCCACAGAAACCTCTAGAAAAGACCTTGAATTATGATTCCTTATCATATTTCCTGTGCCTGAGTCAATTGTGAATTGTGGAGAATTTTTTAATTGCAAAGAGAATATGCTCCAGAAAGGCAGAAACACCTTTTTGTTATTAAAAACAACAACAACAACAACAACAACAAACCAAACAAACAAAAAAATAACAAACACAAAAAATTCCCTTCCATCCACCTTTTTCAAATCAATTAAATGTGCAAATTAGGAAATGAAAGTAGAGAATTTGCAAGAGTGTCCTTTCTGGGTTCTTCTTGGTGCGTCCTGACTTTGGTCTGTGTTTTTGGTGGTGAATGCAGGGTCAGTATGGACTCAAGCCTCCTCATCCTCTTCTGTAACTGTTGGTGGAGCTGAGGCCAACGAGAGGATTACCACTTCCACATCTTGTACCAGGGAGCATATTCCCACAGAGATGACTTGTGCCACTGGCTGTTTTCAGTGTGTTCAGGTGCAGCTCTGGTCTGATCCAGATGGTAGACAATATACAGCTTGTGAAATCTTGTGGGGGGACATTGTAAATGCTCTATGGCAGGAGCAAAGGGTGTTGTGGGAAAACTGCTGTGTGGGGAACCCTTTCTCACTCACGGTAACTACTTGCACTCTACTGTCTGTGATACTGTGCAATGCAGGAGAAGGGAGAAAAAAAAGAAATAATTGTTAGCAGCTTCTGTAGTTTGAATTTTCCCTCTTAGAAAGCTGGATTCACAGAATTAAAATCAAGTAAATGCCATATTTGGTCAGCAGATGCCACATGCTCAACAGAGCTTTCGGTAGCAGAGCAGCCTGCACAGAGGGCTGTCACCACTGCAATTGCACAAAGACCAGAGCAAAAGAAAATATATTAATATATTAGCCCGGTAGTAGCTGAATATGGACATGAGCTAAACTTTCAAAGGTTGCAGAGTAATCGTGTTTAGTCCCTATTCTATTCAGGCTATAGGGGAAGTGGGCTTTTTCCCTCTCACTAGACATAAGGCTATAAAAGACTTTCAAAGGTAGGAGAGATGAAAAACAGACTGATGTCTTTCTTGTCCCATATTCAGTCCATATTCTACATAAGAATTAGTGATTTTAAGCCACATTAAAGCAGTGTATCAAATGAAGCAAATAGTCTATTTTTGTAACCACAAACAAAAGCAATGCCGTGGGAAATATCTTCTTACCTGAAACTGAACTTTCTTGTCATCAACACAACAAAGGCTGTTCCCTCATATAAGGTCTAGACAGGCAAAGAGACCAGGGCCTGACTGATCAAAGACATAGTCAAAACAGTGATTTATGCAGCACAGATGGTGTATCTTTCTTTAATGCATACCAGACTTTTATTTGAAATAAGTAAAACTGACCTGTTGAATTTGCAATCAGTATATACTTTGTAATAGACTTAAAGAAGTTGCTTACAACTTTTTTTCTTTGGAGGCAAACTATTTTGTTTCTTTCAGCAAGAGTTGGTTATTCATAAAATGACAAGCGTGAGGATACTCAATAAGAGGCAATTTTAATGATTATAGTCCTAAGAAGAGGTTAACATCTCCCATGTTCACTTCTCACAAAGTTTTTTTCTATTGTATCAGAGAAGTGCTGCAGGAACAAAACAACATCTCTTATTCTTGTGTATTTTTTTGTGTGACAGGTATGAGACTACTGTAAGAGGCACGGTGTTGGGATTATCAAATACATAACAAAAGGATAAATGGTTCCAAGAACTATTCCAAGTTCCAAGAACATATTTAAGGCAATTGCACTAGATCCTTATGACAAGGCCTTCAAGTTATTCCACAATAGCTTGTGAAGTAGCAACCAATTTCCAGCCTCCTCTTTAATGAGAGGAGCAAACAGCTACCACACAGATCTCCATGCTCAGAAATCTCTCCATATTTTGATTTATGCTACTCCAAAAATCAGATTTCTGTTCAAAATAAAACTGATTTTAAATCACAGACAGGGTCTACCAGGAATTCTTTCAGGCTTGCTTTCACAAGCAAAAATATAATATCATCTAGGCTCCATTTTCCATGAAAGGCTGGACTAGATGATCTTTATAGGTCCCCTTCAGCCTAGGTTGGTCTGTGGTTTTGTGATTCTGTGAACATCAAAGTTCAATTAATTGAAACACATTTAGTATGTGTTGATCACAGATTAAAGCTATTTATTTCATTCTTTGGCTTCAGATTTTTGTGCCAGTAAAATCTTTTTGTTACTTGGTCCTCAAAGAGAGATGTAATACCTCAAATGGGACAGGTATCTCTAAGAGAAAGTACTCAGTGAAAACAACATGTTCTTTGATGTTTCTTAATGTCCAGGTTAAAGACTGAAGAAGACTTCCATGCTGTATGGTTTTCTCATGTTTAATAAATTGTTTCTGCAGTTTCTTACCTCACTACAGAACTGAGTACCGGGAAAAAAATGTGCATATAGATTTACTTGTTAATAGAATGAAGTTTCATCCTTCAAAAAGATGGAGTTAAAAGAAATAATTCACACAGATTAGTTACAGCAATTACAGCTGCTGAGAGATCCACATGATTCATCTAGGCCTTAGCCATGTATCACTTTTTCACAATTATATAGGTTTTAATTGGAGAGTTACTCCTGACTTGTTCACTCTACTACTAATTCTTTTGAGTTCAGATGATATTCATAATAGGAAAAAAAACTCACTTCCTGGTAGGCCTGAGTCATAGCAACGAAAAAGACTTGAAAGCAAGTCCCATAGCTACTTCAACACCTGATGGATCTACCTAAGAATAATATGAACAAGGAAAAATTCCATTATTAAAGAACATTAAGTTTAGAATGCCTGCTGTTTAGCATGCAATGAAATTAAGTGAACTTCACCAAACAGATGAAATGGAAATATGATTATCAGATTAGCTGCCACCCACATGGTGGGTGGCTGAAGGCTCATCAGTTTTCATGCAAGGGACCAGAAAGTTAGTTTTTCACATGCAAGTCTAATGCAGGCTTAGCACTATCCTGATTTTCTTCATTTTGTTTTCACCATCTGACCCCCATAATGGAATTATTTCTGCTTTCTATCATTATCTGAAATAAAAATTAAAAGCTTTATGGACTTCATAAAGTCCATAATTCACTGAGCAATTTTATGGCCTTCAATAATGAAATGACTGTGGTGGTAGAGAAGGGAAGAACAACAGACATCATCTATCTTGACATCTGAAAGGCCTTTGACAAGATCCCTGACAATATTCTTATTGCTATATTGGAGGGATATGGGTTTAATAGCTGGACATTTGATGGAAAAGGAACTGCATGGATGGCCACATCCCAAGAGTTGTAGTCAATGGCTCATGGTCCAAAAGGAGATCAGTAACAAGTGGCCTCCCTCAGGGGACTGGGACTGATATTTTTCAATATCTTTATTAATGACAGCGAGATTGAATGCACCCTCAGCATGAGAATGACACCAAAGAGTGGTGATTTGCTGGAGGGTATGGATGCCATCCAGAGGGACCTGGTGGGGGCTCATGTGAAACTCCTGTAGTTCAATGAGGCCAAGTCCAAGGTCCTGCATCCGAGTCAGGGTAATCCCCCATATAAGTACAGTCTGGGGCACAAATAGGTTGGGACCAGCCCTGTGGAGAAAGACTTGGGGATACCTGGGAATGAAAAATTGGATGAGAGCTGTCCATGTTCATTTGCAGGCCAGAAAAGCCAACTGGTATCACAAGAAGTGTGGCCAGAAGGTCAAGGGAGGTGATTCTCCCTTTTTCGACTCTGCTCTTGTGAGGCTGCACCTGGAGTAGATCATCCAGCTGTGGGGTCCCCAGCACAAGAAAGACATGGACATGTTGGAGCAGGTTGAGAAATGGGTCACAAAAATGGTCAGAGAAGTATAGCACCTCTCCTATGCAGAGGAACAGAGAGTTGTGGCTCAGCCAGGAGAAAAGAAGACTCCAAGGAGTCTTTCAAAATACAAAGGGTACCTAAAACAACAGAAAAAGACTTTTTAGTCTTTCTATTTAGTTTGAATATAAGGCAGAAGTTTTTTGGTTTTTTTTTTTAGTGAGACAGTGGAACAGGTTGCCCAGGGAAGTTGTGGTTTCTCATCCTTGGAAGTGCTCAAG
The DNA here is from genome assembly GCF_003945725.1 of Corapipo altera. Taxonomy (NCBI): domain Eukaryota; kingdom Metazoa; phylum Chordata; class Aves; order Passeriformes; family Pipridae; genus Corapipo; species Corapipo altera. The sequence continues at coordinate 14,046,365 of NW_020884881.1, read as the reverse complement.
GCCAGGTTGGACAGGGCCTTGAACAACCTGATCTAGTGAAAGATGTCCCTGCCCTTGGTAAGGGGGTTGGACTACATGGTCTTTAGAGGTCCCTTCCACATCATATCATGCTAAGATTCTATAAATTCATAGTCCTACTGTATGTGTAAGTCACATATATGGGTCATGCTTGTAGTAAAAACTATATGAATTTGCTTCAGACCATATGATCTGAATGTTTTAGAGTTCAGGGTTGCCCAGTTCTAATAAAAATAAAGACAGAATTTGTAATTATATATATATTAACTCTTAGAGAACTACTGAATTAACTGATAATTACAACACATGGTAATGTGCCTGTAGACAACTTCTGCTATTTCTATTAGTACCTTGACGTTTTCCTATTCTTGCCATTTCTGTTTATATCATGAGTTTAAAACCTTTATTGCTATCTTCAAAAAATAGTCTATAATTTGTGTATTCTGAGTGAAAACCTGGATTCTGTTCCCAGAAAATGATGATTTGTACTAGGAGATCATCTGTCTCTGCTATGACTGTATTCTCAAATCTCTTACTATCTCTATGTGGCTTTTCTTGTATCAGCAGTCTTTTGAGTTCCCCTTATTTCTGCAGTGAAGATTTTTTTTTTTAATTATTGTATTTTAAAAAGTTTAAATGCAGATACCATAACTAGGCACTGCACAGAAACCAGGTACAGACTTTCTTCTCAGTAGAAAATTCTTCAGGGGATTCAGCAGGGGATTCTTCTTCAGATCAAGGATTTAGCTTGAGGAACTTGAAACCGATCTATTAGCACACTTGGCATTGGTAGGATTCTTAAAAGAGGAACATCAGCAGTGATTAGATTTGCACAGCAATGTGTCTGGACATGTACAAACACAAACTGTGAACTGGCTTTGGAAAAATTCATTGGAGATTCTGAAACCTGGCTCACACATCTAAGTTATCTTCTTTATTGAGCTTTGCTGCATGCTAAAAGGCTGCATGCATACATCATTTGGTATTTCATTAGTCTACAGGGCTAAAACAAAATAACAAAGATTTAAATAGCTATAAAACTATGTGGAAAATAGATGTGGACAAACACATTCAGAGATAATTTTTTTACTGTACACTTTTTCCAGAGTCTCATTTCTGAAGCATAGCTCAATTCCTTCCCACATACCTGAGACTACTGGTGAAGATGAAATTTTGCTGCTTAGCAAATAAGTAACATATGCCCTACTTCTTGAGAAGAACTAAAAGTGACACTTTGGTTACTTGACTTTCCAGACTAGTATAGTTGCAACACATAACACGCTTGCACCAGCTACGCACATCAGAAAGAGAGGGAAAATGAACAGCATCATTTATCAAGTGTGCTACTTCTATGAGAATTGAACTTTGACCCCAGTTCATTCCATAACTATATTCTCAGCTTGAGCAACTTTTGTCTTTGAACCATACTAGCCCTGGTCTCTCATTACTTCCCCTGTGTAGCCATCTCAGTTGTGTCTGTACAGGGGCTCGGGGATTTATAAGGGGGACCAACAGTGGGAATTCACAAGCTGATACAATTGGGCAAGAGCTACAGGAGGAGCAAGGGACAGTAAGAACAGAAAAAAAGCCAGGATGAACAGCTGATGTGTGAGCTGAATCTCCTACTGCAAAAAACATCTATGACTATTTTATATATTCATTAGCATCAGAAACATATTTTTTTTAAAACTCAAAAATTTCCTTGAGAGTGATGTGTTTTCCAGAATTATTTCAATTATTTCCTTGTTTCTCCCTCTGCTTATGAGACGGGGACATATGTAGTCACATAAACTTGTGTAATGCACATACAAAATACACCTCTTAGCAAATAGTGGTGTAGAATATATGTGTTTACATAAATTTGAACGTTTCATGGAAACTATTGTGGGGAACCCATTCATTCTTGATTCTCATAACCAGGACCTACATGGTGTTCCATACAGTACAAACTAAGCCTAAGAAGTTATAACTTCTCTAAATAATTAGAAGTATCTAACACTTGCTTGAGCTGGTCTGGTTACTCTCACTGGTGCATTAACTGAGCACCATAAATAGCTTCACTGATAGATGGAAAAGCTCCAACACCTGGCTAACGTTAAGTACAGAAACTGAGAATTTAGAAAACCTTCTGACATATGATCCCTTTAGACTCTATTGGTACAGCTAAAACGTGACAAACCTGAATAAGATTTCATGGTTTTCAAATAACTTTTTGTCTTAAAAATACTGAAAACTCATATTTGTAATAGTTGAAACTTATGAGCAATTAAATACCAAAGAGTGTGTTTCCAGCTTGGTCTCTAAGTAGAGGAAGACACAGGACTGAAACGTTCAGAAATAGAACTTTATATTCATAGATTTAAAATGAAAATTACCACATGTTTGATAAAAGGATACAAGTCTACTCTTACCTCAACAGCTGAAAATGGGACACTTGATCTGTCTGTTTTCACCTGCTCTTTTCAAAGCGCAAACTCCTCTGGTCTGATTCTTACACTGCCTGCTCCAAAATCTTTTACCTCTGACAACTTGTCTGCAGACACCTCACCTGCTCATAATTTTTTGTCTTACAGTTATTTACAATCTATTGCTAGGGTACAAGTAATGGTACCTTCAGCTGACAAACTGCAGGAACAGCTGGGGTCCAGAGGTGATTTCAGTTGGAAGGATCCTCTAGTCCAGCAGCCTAACCAATTCAGGGCTGAACAAAAGTTAAAGCATGTTATTAAAGTGTTATGATAGGGTTATTAAAATTATTATAAATACCTCTACCCGAATTAAGGTACAAACAAGACCAGATGCCGAAGTCAATAGTATGGATTTTATTTAATGGTAAATGTGAGGCAGAGAAAGAGCGTTAGAAAGAAATAGGAAAAAGGTGGGAGAGGAAGTGGGGGGGGAGAAAGAAAGCGACAGAGATCAAAACAGAAAATATATCACTACTTCGTGTAAACCATCAGTGTCCCGTGGGTCCAGTTCTTCTGGTCTTCTTGGTGGTGAGGGTCCCACAAGAAAGAGTCCAGGGGATTAATATACATTCGGGAGATGCCAGGCACCTCCCCTGGGTGATAGTGGGGAAGCTTCGCAGTCTCTTGTAACAGGCTCTGGATTTGTTGCTTCACTTGGAATATGTGCAGTCCTTTGGTGGTAGAAGGCCTCAGGAATGAGGCAGGGGTGCGCTTTGGGGGTCTTTGATAGTTTATGATCCTTCTCAGCTGCCTCTCATGTGAATGTCCTGCATGTACATGGTTCTCCCAGAGCGGGGGCGGGAGGAGGTTAATCCTTTGGTTTGGTGTGAAGAGATTTCACCATCACACACCCAAAGTCCTCCTCCTCCACCACCACCTGAGCCCAACCAGGGTTGATTCTTAACACAGATACATTCTTCATTCCTGAGTCTTGTTTACTTCTTCTCAGACTTGAGATGATTAGACAATAGTCTAATCCCAAGTTTCCAGTCACAGTTCAAATTCCAGTCAGGAGGCATTGGGAGGGAAGGGTACCTTGGTGGTCACAGACAGGCAGGTGCTTCTTCACAGTTTGACAAAAAGTCTTTCTAGGATTTTGACAGTGTTTAAGGCATTACTGACATATCAGTCCATCACATAAGGGCATTGTTCAAATGCCTCTTGAACACTGACAGGCCTGGGGTCTTGACTGTCCATCAACCACCACTCAAGGAAACCTGGTCCAGTGTGTAATCACCCTCTCTGTAAGGAAATGCTTCCTAATGTCGAGTCAGAATCTTCCTTGATGCAGCTTTGAACCATTTTTCATGTACACTATCCCTGGATACCAGGGAAAAGAAATCAACATCTCTCTCCCCTTCCTTTTTTATGAGATTTTGGAAGAAATGGTTGCAAGGAAGAATTGCATTTTTCCAGGGTTTGTTGATGTCCACTCAAAAATCCTTCAAAGACACAGAAATGGAAGTCATGAACTGCTGTTTTTTGTATATCTTAGGAAAGCAAAGAGACAACCACTACTAATAAAATCAACCTGATTTTCAAGAAGAGCTGTAGAACTCTCCGTAGTCTATTTGGAAATAATTTTCATTTGGTAAACAGTATTCAAGATGTGCCAAACATTATTATATTTCATTTGGGAAACAAAAAAGAAAGAATCCAATTTAATCTCTGAATTTCACAGTTTGAATTTTCAAAACTGTCACTGGTTAAATGGAATAAACTGTCAGTGTTGGAATGCTGGACTAAAAATTGTCATGGGAAGTAGGAATGGCCATGCAAGTTAAAAGCATCTGTCTACCAATCTTATAATTTTAAGCTCCCTAGAAACAGGTATTGCTTGGGGGGGAAAAAGAAAGGTAAAAAAAAAACCTCTTTCTTTCCCATTTTCTGAAAGTCAAAACATTTTAATGTACAAATACAGAACTTTATCCCTTTCTTTAAGCTGCAAAGTTAACAGAAGTCAAAATGTCATGCACTAGACAAAGATGAATCTTTTACCTTTCAGTACAGTACTCCAAGGAAATTGATGTAGTGAGCCAAATGAAGTCTGTACTTTTACATTTTTTACCTAAATTGGAGGATTTAAAACTAAGTAGTTTCCCTAACATAAAAGAATATGCTCTTAACCTATTAGCACTGAAGCAGCCAGAACTATAAAAGAGGAAAGGAGAGAGACTTATATTCTTTTGTGATTTTGGCTGGGATGGAATCAATTTTCTCCCTAGTAGCTGGTACAGTGCTGTGCTTTAGGTTCACTTTGGCAATAATGTTGCTAACACCCTGATGTTTTAGTTGCTCAGTAGTGCTTACTCTAAAGCAAGAACTTTTCAGTTTGCCAGACTCTACCAGTGAGCAGGTGCACGAGAAGCTGGGAAGAAGCATGGCCAGGAGAGCTGACCCACAAAGGTCACAGAATATCATGGCCAGAATAGCAAGTGAAGGAAATTGTCCAGGAGCTGCTAGTTGCTGCTCGGGGATGGAATGGGCATTGGTCAGTGCATGGTGAAGCAATTGCAATGTGCATCATTTTTTTATTGGGTTTTAATCCTCTTTCACATTGTTGTTGTTATTGTTAATATTATTATTTTATTATTAATAATAAGTAGTAGTAGTAGTATACACTCTGTTTCAATTCTTAAACTGTTCTTATCTCAACCTGTGGGTTTTTCATTTTTTGCCAATCTGCATGGCAATTAGTTGCTCTCTTGGCTTAAATCACAACACATTCATACAATAATCATCTTAACAATTTTTCAGAAGTGAGGTGAAGAACAGCTGCCATAAAATGATGCCTTGCACTGAGGAATATCACAAGAGTTCAAACAAAAAGAAATATGTAACACAGGTATTATATGTAAGCAACCATTTGAGGAAGATTGTGCAAGGAAAATATTATATCTACAGAGACATATTATTATATGTATAAATAAATAAATAAATAAATGAATAAATACAGTTTTAGATAACAGTTATATAAAATATATTTATATATATATTCATAAAGAGGGGTTTTAATAAATTTCCCCAGTGAATCTGAAAAAAGACATTAATTCTTATGGATAAGAATTATTACTACCAGAACTGTCAGTAGTTTTAATTAATCTGTGGAAAACATACATTAGGTTGTATCTTCTGTGCAGAGGAGACTATGATAAATGGTAATTTAATTTGATTTTAATTAAAAAAAACCAAAACACTACAAAAACAACACCCTGTGCATTGAAAGTTATAAATTAGATGTAAAATACTGGGTTAGTCTATTGTCCACACTCCGTTTCATTTTTTTCAAAATATCTTGCAAGCTACTTCTCCACAGAGGGAAGCTTCACCATCCTCAGTGCCCTGGCAGTCTTCTTTAAAATTATTTTAAATCTGCTAGCAAACAAAAAAATCTAGCAAGAACTCTAGAAGGTGGTAATGAACTAGTGAAAATCAACTGAATAGTGTTGGTGCCTTTGCTTAGAATTAAGTTGGAAGGCAGGATATGTACTCCAGACCCTGGCTGGGTGCTATAGGTCTGCAGTAATCCATAGTGTGCAGGGAGGCATACTTAATGCTTGAATTGGAAATCACTGCACCACTGATCATAGTGACAAACTTAGTTCTCTTGCTTCTGTGCCTAGACAAGCTTAACTAGATCGGAGGATTTTTTGTCAAACAAGCATTTGAAACTTCTCCATTCAGGTCAAGGTAGAAAAAATAAAAAAATAATGATAAAAAAAGATGAGTTAAGAAGCTCTGCTGACATTCCTTATTATACTAATGAGCAGTTTGGTCCCTTTTGCTGAGAGTTAGTCATTTCCCTGGGTGAGTGATGGACAAGAAGAGCAGTCTGCCATATAGTAAAATAGAGGAAGCAATTCTGTGCTTTACAGATGCCTTATCTGACCCTTGAACAAGACCTACTTGCCAATTCATCAACTCTTCAGTGCTGGGGACATTTTCTTATAATCATAAAAATGAAATAGATGGTGATTTCATAAGCAACACATCTATCTTTGGGGGCAGGTCTTAGACTATTTTCTTCTCTATTTCTTACTTGCTACTTAAGTTGTTCTTCTGTTTGATTGGGAGGGGACGGGAGGGGAGGAAAAAGGGGAGGGGAGGAGAGGAGTCTGTACTTTGGCTCTTTTCTGAGAATCTTTTAGCATTTATTATGCACTCAGATACCAGACCACCAAAGAAATGGAAAATTCCCTTGTTGGAGATCTGTTCATATACAAAAACGGCACTATAGTAAGGCATCAAGAACAACCAGGACAAGCATAAAGCAAAATATTGAATAACTTATTGTTCATTTGGTGCCTGAATAAGGCAAGAATCCTACTGAAAGGCTATGATTTCCTTTTGTTACAGGTTGCAGGGGGTGTTTGTATATTAAAAGGTCAAATTAAAGCTACAAATGTTTGTGATGTTTCTTAACTTTGGAAAAATTTGTAGGATTTTACCATTCTTTAAAATATTTTTATTTGCTCCTGTACAATAAGTGATCTAGTGCAACTGAATCTCTGCTAGAGGTGCCTTTCAGAACGGATTTTAAACCATTGATTTTTCAAATTGATTTAACTGCACTTTTTTCACTGTAAGTTGCATTCAATTGCTAATAATATTACTAATAACACAATAACAACAAAGCTAGAATATTAATGTTAACACATAAGCTGTGAGAATAATTCAAAGTGTCTGTGGAGAACCTAGGTGAACCCAACATAACCATCTGACAGCCAGAGATTTAGTTTCCATAATTTTCTTCTATAGTCAGTGGAAAGAACAAGTCCTCTCTTTGATCTTGGCAAACAGATTCTCATCCTCAGGATCAGGTTCAGAATGGGATAAATAGTTATAGCAAAATCAGTTACACAACTGCTGATTTTAATATATAAATGGTAAATTTTACATTACAAAGTAGCAAAAAGGAATACATAAAATATATGAGTCCTCCTTACTGAGGAAAATTAAAAATCTACACTTATACTGTGCTGTTCATACTAGTCTTCCTTCTGATATTTTGTTAGATCAGATTTGGAACAGAAATTCAACTTTCACCTCCTAAGTCAGTGTTGATTCTGGAAATGCTTTAGAGTATTCATTTTATCACTTCATTGCAAGACTTCTCATATGTCATTAACACTTTAAAAATACAAAGGAAATGTCAAAGTCACTCTTACTGAAAGAAAGAATTAATGAAAAGCTTAAATATATGTATTTGTATATATAAATGTTATCATTTTTAGCTGTTCCTGATAATCTGGGGACATTTCCCAGGAAGCATCACTTTATCTCAAACATATTCCATGACCTCTGAATATTAGCTAAGAAGTCAGCATGTGACAAGATTTAAAATACTTGTTTTTATGGAGTTCTTTACTACCTTAAAGAAATAGTATAGAACTCAGTCTTAATTGCGGGTCCCTGTTATCTCTAATCCAGGTGGTTCAGTGTGCAATTTTAAAAGATTTTCCTTTTCCTTTTTTTTCCCCTGTTTTTTCCTTGCAGCTTTGAGCAACGTGTGGAAGTGGGTAGACTGCCAGGGAGCAGCAAGGGATGGGGATGTGCTATCTTTTTCAGCAGGACAGTGACCTCACCAACCAAGGCCAGTCCCACTTCACCTCAGCAAGGTCAGTGGTGTAGGCTGGGCATGGTGGCCAGGCTCAGATCACTCCAGATGTCCAGAGAAGTCTTGCAATGAAGCCTTGTGATGAAGCAAGTCCAAAGTCTGTTTGGCAAGTCAAGCCTGAGTACCAGAATCAAGCTCAACAGGTCCAAGGCATACTTGCGGTGTTACTCAGGCAAGGACCAGGACAGAGTCCAAACTTAAATGGACCTCCTGAGGAAAGGGCAAATAAACCTCCTTCTTAAAAAAGTCAGCAAGTTTACACTGCTGCTCCATATCAAAGCTGACCTCCAGCATCACTGACCAAACTTGTGTGCAGGCAGTCACTGCACTCAGGTCCCTGACACAGACCTTGCTATACAGGTCACTGGCTTTAATGCGACAGTGTGTCATGATCTGTTATGAACAGCACAGCCACGTGCCACATTAAAAGCCCTGTCAAGTAGCTGTGCATACCATGTGAGCACAGAAGAGTCCTGCAGCTGGGAAGAATGAAAAGCTGGTTTTTAAATTCTTTTTGTCCTCTGGTTGTAACCGTTTTTCTCACTCCAGCTGTGATCGGGTGGTGACTCATCCTCAGAGCTAAAGGTGTAAGAAGCCCTCATAGAAACATAAGGAACAGACATTACACAGATGAATTGTCAAAACTTTCGTGAGTCTCTTGCAATTTCGTGAAGCAAGAATCACAAGCCTCATATTTAATGCATGAAGTGAAATAGTTTTCAATTCCTTCTATCCAAAAGCCTTAGAATAAAAGTGTCACATACTGAAGAGTCGTGCTCCATAGCAAGGACCTATAAAAAGTTCCTACATCCATACAACATGTGGAGTTGGTAGGACTGCGAGGTAGGACTAAGAGGAAAATCCAGCACCTCTCTATATTGGCAATGAGTCCTTGGAGCACCAAGTTCTGTACCTGCTGCTCTTGGCAGCAGGATCCTGATTGCACGCACTTCAGAGAAACTCGCTGGAAGTGCTCTAGATTCTCAAGTCATTTTTGTACTCCTGAAATAAGAAGAGATAATAAAAGGTATGTTTTGGAAAATAGCAAACATAAGCCACCACGTCATTCCTGATAGTTAGCATTTAATATGTGTAACTACCTTTTCTTGTTCCGTGGCATCTGAAAAGTTTAAGGGCAGTATTTATTAGAAAGAATAGTTATGTGTTGTTGATATTATGAAACAAAGAGGGGTTAAATCAAAACCAATGACTAAAATGCTTAACACGGTCTGGTATTGCTGGAATATTTATGGAAAATCTTCTGTTTATACCATTGTAGAGGCCCATACATAGTGTCAAGTCTAACAGAAGAAAAAAGTACTCTTCTGTCTGAGTTTTAAAAGATTGAAGAAGTCAGACAGTACTGTTTTCTTTTAAAAGAGGCCTTGGTTCTCAACCCAGTTTTGTGAAAATCAGTGTGTGCAGTTTTCTATAACAGGAATCCACTTCTATTATTGGAACATCCATGTCTACCACATTACATTTTAAGCAGTAGTACCTGTCTATCACAGGGACACTTGAAAGTCTAAAGAGTTATGATCTTTCTTGCTTTATCAACAGCCTCAAAAAGACTAAGTTACTGAAATGTAGCTGGAAAACTGTGGTGCAACATTTTGTCACAGGTGATAACCCTATCAGAAGGGCTTGGTCATGCATATGGTTTTTGCTGAAAACTTTTATCCTTCTATGATTGCTTTCTTGTGTCCTGAAAGTCTGATAAACTTTTTTAAAATAACCTCTTTTCATGCACTCTTACACTTGAGCTTTTTAAATATTTTTAAATTGTTTTAATTATATTACGACAGCATGTTTTTGTGTCTGAGTTGTTGGGACAGTGAAATGTGTGTAAGTGTGAATTGCTGTATTTTTGGTTCTAAAACAGTAGGAAATTTTTAATTGATGACATATTCCAGCCTACTTTGTTCCTACATATATCTAGAAAAATATAGTTTGTGAATTCTTCTAAAAATGAGAAAATATCAAGACAGTGTAGCATTCTTGTGGTCTGCTATAGTGGTACTCCGTGCAGTTCCCCATTTTGGGGCAGGGGAGTAAGACAAAGAGGAGAGATTTGGCTTCTGCAAACCTGGATTATTTGTGCTTTCAGTTTCTTGAATTGCACATTGTGAGGTCAAGTATGATGCGAACATAATCACAACTGCTTGGATGTATTTTAGGAGCTTGTCTGGTCTGAGGACACACACAGGGCAGAAATTACTATTCTTTTAAAGAGGTTAGAGGAGCTGTTGGTTTTCAGCTAACTAATGACTACTAAGCATCTATTTCAGACAAGCACTGAGAATATCATCCTTTGCAGCAGCAGTGTACTCCAGTTTCAGAAGGCAATGCCACAGCATTTTAAAACTGCAAATACGAGTGTGGGGGAGAGAGCTATAAGCCATGTCTTCTATTCTGTGCCAATAAACTGCATTCATCATCGTGTCATCGGAGTGTTTGCTTGTTTTCCTTTGCAGGTTTTGTAAGCTACTCAGGTTATTTTACTCCTCTGATTTAATATTGATTTCCTCCAGTCTGTTTTCTGTAGTAGCCAGTTAATCATTAACTCTGTAAGAAGTATGAACAATTATAAATACAACAAAAATAATGAGAATTCTATCATGTGACTACTGTGAAAAATAAACAGGTGATGGTTTTAATAGTCTTCAGAAAACAAGGTGTCAAGGAATCCTGAGCAAAGAAGTGGTGGTGTTAAAAAAAAAGAGAGTCCTTCCAGAAAATTTATCAGAACCACAGCAATAACACAAATTCATTTTTCTACACTAAAAAAGTAAATTTTAAAATTAAAATTATATATCTGTCTACAGAATGTTACAGGCTATTTTATGGTTACATTGACTGTAGATACAATAAGATACCAGACTTCTATGGTTCTGCATTAAGGTATGAGACAATGCGTCCTAAGTTTTAGTTCCTTGGTTCAAAAGAGCCCTCACATGTGCCCGGTAACTTCTGCTTCTATACCTTTCCATACTGGCTCTCTTCTCAAGCTTCATAGCCTGGAAGACTATGAAGCCTATAGGTACAAACCCAAGTTACCACAAGCACCTAAATGCCACAGCTGATGTACTTGCTCCTGATTCCTTCTAGTTGTGGGACAAAACAGGCTAGTTCATGAAGCTGTCAGAGAGTCTAAACACATCCTGCTTCATAAATGAGAGAGTTAAAAGCAAGTACAAAAAGCCAGAAAGGCAGCAGAGCTGTGAAAAGTTGCTAAGCTGCTGTAAGTCACAGTCACATAACCATAGCCTAAGAGCAAATGGTTGGTGTGTCACCTCTTCACAGCACTGCCATTGCTAGCTTGCAAGAGCAGTATGAAGTGTAATGTATAATTTCTTGTTGCTCATTCTGCTCATCAGATTTTCATGGGACATTTCAGGCTATTTTTGGTCTCCTTCTACCCATCATATTGTCAAGATAATGTGATTTTCTGTTCTCATTCCCACTGTTATAATGCAAACGAATTAATATTGTGCCATCCTCTGTTCTCATTATGATCTTTCTTACAGAAAAGTATAATAGGAAAATAGCATAATAGAAAAATATACCAGTCAGTAAAGACTTTGGTGACAACTCAGCATTGTGATAAAACATCTTGCAGTACAAGAAGGAATTTGTACGTGCTCCTTGTGAGGAAATGGAAGATGGGAAGAAGAGGACTGAGAACAAATTAGCCCATTCTGGTAACTGAAGCTTGCAATCCTCTGGAAACTTCTCTGCCTCTGTTACTCATAAGACATGTGACAGTACAGGACACAATCTGTATTGATCCCCAGGGGATATTTTTCCCCTTTGTAGCAAAACAACCCATTAGGTAAGCAGAGCTTTGTTGCCTGTAGCAACAGAAAATTACATTCCAGCAGGATAGCAATGGATTTTAGCTTTGCTTATTTCTTTCAAAATTAAAAATAAAGAACAGCAGGAAAACAGAAATACAATTACAATTAGGCTTTTCTTAATAAAGACTGGAGAACTAAAAGGAAGAAGAACAACATTTATCAACAGAATGAAAAATACAGTATAATTGTGTTATATTTATCTGCTGCTTACTTTATTTACAGCAGTGATACTCTGACATTCATTTATTCCCTCACTGCCAGAGAGCTTGCTACAAAGAAGCTAACATTGTTAATATTATAGAATCATAGCATATCCTGAGTTGTAAGAGATCCACAAGGATCATCAAGTCTAGTACTGCCCCAAGAGTCACACCATGTGTCTGAGAGCATTGTCCAAATGTTTCTTGAACTCTGTCAGGCTTGGTGCTGTGACCCCTTTCCCGGGGAGTCTGTTTCACCCCCTGGGTGAAGAAGGTTTTCCTAATATCCAGCCTAAACCTTCTCTGACACAACTTCATGTTGTTCCCTTGGGTTCTATCACTGGTCATGAGAGTGAAGAGAGATTGGTGTCTGTCCCTCTGCCTGTCCTCGTGAGGAAGCCGAAGATCACAATGAGATCTCCCTTAATCTCCTCTTCTCCAGACTGAAGAAGCCAAGTGATCTCAGCCTCCCTTCACACAGCTTCCCCTTTAGACCCTTCACCATCCTCATCGCCCTCTTTTGGATGCTCTCTAATGGCTTAATAAATATCTTTCTTATATTGTGATGCCCAAAACTGCCACAATATTCAAGGTGAGGCCACCCCGATACAGAGCAGAGCAGGACAATTCCCTCTCCCTTGCCCAGCTGGTGATGCTTTGCCTGATGCCCCCCAGGACAGGGTTGGCCCTCCTGGCTACCAGGGCACTACTGACTCATATTCAACTTGTCATTGACCCCCAGGTCCATTTCCTGATGCTGCTTTCCAGGATCTCATTCCCAGTCTGTTTGTACATCTGGGGTTGCCCCAGAGCAGAATCTGGCACTTTTCTTTGTTAAACTTTACACAGTTAGTGATTACCGAGTCCTTTGATTTTTCAAGGTCTCTCTGCAAGGCCTCTCTGCCTCGAAGGAAGTCAACAGCTACTATCAACTTACTATAACTGGCAAACTTACCCGGTGTACCTTCGAGTCCTACATCTAAGTAATTTTTGAAGTTGTTGAAGAGAACTGTGCCTAAGATGGAGCCCCACAGAACCCCACTAGTGACAGGTCACCAGCCTGATGCAACCCCATTTACTATAACCCTTTGGGCCTGACCCACGAGCCAGTTGCTCACCCAGTGCATTTTGTGTTTATCCCACTGTGTGTCCAGAAGGATGTTGTGCCAGACAGTATCGAAAGTTTTACTGAAATCCAAAAGATTACATCAATTGGTTTTCCTTGGTCAACTAGGTGGGTGACCTTGTCATAAAAGGAAATTAGGTCTGTCAGGTAGGATTTTCCCCTCATGAACCCGTGCTGTCTGTGACCAATAACTGTATTGTCCTTCAGATGTTTTTCAATAACTCCCAGAATAATCTTCTCCATAATTATGTTTTCAGGCATTGCTTGATTTCGCTTATATGAAAATATATCCCAAAATATATTTCATAGGCTTTTGATGACTATAACATAGGATGTTTCCTTTCCTATCAGTGATTCCCGAGTAATTAAAATTAAAAATTACACTAACTAAAGAAGGAATGGCCATGTGACTGATGCTGGAAGTGCATAGGGTTAGATAGGAAGAGCTACAAGAATGCAATAAAGTGCCTAAGAAGGCTGTATGAATCAGACCTAATTGCCTAGTCCCTAAGTTATGGACTATAGCTGGTCTTATTACAATGATATTATCAATATTTTGCTAACATCTAAAGGAAAGAATAAATGCTGAGCTTTCATAATGGAACGAAATCACCTGTGGGGTTTCTCAGGGATCCCTGCTATGACTTGTGCTGTTCAACAAACTCATAGAAAGAACGGGAAAAAGTAATGTGATGAAGTTTCCCAGTATCAGTAAGCTTTTCAGGTAATAAGAAAAAGGGAAGACTGAAAACAATATGAGACTGAAGGGATCCAGATGAAGCTTGTAGGGACTTGCTTCAAAACAAACTGAATGAGGTGATTCATCATGCAACAAGTGAAAACTTATAATAACAGTGAAAACTTACACAGGCTCAAGAGCAAACTGGAAAAGTTCAGGTAAGATATATTTGTTGCATTCTGTAAAATACACTTCTGGTTCAGGAAGATTCTAGAGATGGAAAAAATTGGAGGATGAGACAGTATCAGGGGAAATACAATCATCCCATATTGATTTGTCCTGGGACTGGAATATGGAATCCATGTCACCAAACTCACCATGGCTGTTCAAATTCCTTAAGATATGGCTAGCTACAAGATGCACTATATATTAGATTTGTTAAAATGTACTTGTAAACTGTTGATGTACAATAATATTAGCCCAGCCCACCTGAAATACAGGTACATGATATACAACTGGGGGATAAAGTGTTAATCAAGACATTGTCACAAAATTCCAAAGTAGAACCTAAGTGGGAAGGACCATATACTGTCTTACTGGGTTCTTATTTTGCTCTCAAAGTTCTGGGTAAGAATAACTGCATACACCAGTCTCATATCAAGTAAGTAGTGAAAGATCAACTAGTTGGTCAATAACTGACTTTTTAGAATCTTTCATGGTTTTACCTCCTTGGAGGCACCAGCTCAAGCTGTGTGTTACTGAGCTGTGAATAAATTGAGTAAGACATCTGAGACATGGGAAACGTGGGGTCAAACCAGTGAGGAAACCTGTTTTGACTGTGACTGGAGTGTATGGGGAGTCAAGTAGGGCTCCTGTCGGGTCACTGAAGCAGCCAGGAGTGAAGAGGCTTCGGTCCAAGCAGTAATAATCTCTGGCCTTGGGAGAGTGATTGCCAGGGAGTCTCAGGTATGATCAGACTGGGAAGTTTCCTTAAAAAGCTTAATATCTGAAACCCAACTTCCAAGTTAGTTGGTAGCACACTTCTTGCATTTAGGAAGGGTGGACATAGGATTTGGGTACCTGGTAGATTTAATAAGGTGCAAGTGTAAAAAGTAAAATTTTCTAACTGTGCTTTAACTTTCTTTAGAAAAGGCTTTGAAAAACTTTCCTTTTGTCCTTATATCTTAATGGCTCCTTTTTTTTCTAACAATCTTTATTCCTTCACTGTCAGACTTTTAAATTTTTTTCCAAGGAAAGATATTGATAACATTGGTTGAAATATGACTACAAAGAAAATGCTGCACTGAATGAGAAATAATGTGAGATTTTGTCTAAAATAGTGGATTGTAATCATGTAGGTTTCTTCAGTTTTCATTACCACTGAGTTATGAGGTTTTACTTTACTGGGGGGAACATGTACATGGACAGTAGATACTGACACAAATTGAGATGTATTAATGTTGCTACAGGCAGAAAGTCTCCAATAATTCATAAGTCAGGGGAATTAGAGGTCATTTCTCATACTCAGTTTAGCAGTAAGATCAGGTCTGAGAATTTCTTGGTCTGTTTCTAAAAATAAATAAAAATAAATTTGAGCAAATTAGTTATAGACTAGTTCTTCATTTGTTTTGGTTGTGAGAAACTCAGAGACTCTCTGATAAGTGTTTCAAGAACCACCACCTGCCATTTTTAAATGTAAGCTCATGGAGCCAGGTTATTATTTTAGACTGTAACATTTTAATATTCTTTTGAAAATTTGTATTTATAGTTCCTATAACTGAAACAATGTGAAAGACTTTTTTCTAGAAAGCATGAGGGAAATGCAGGTAACCAATATTTAAATATTTCTATATTTCAAACAATTAATAATTTTAAGAATAAATCCATGATTTCCAGGTACTTTATGTTCCAGAATCACATTTCTAAAATAAATGCTAGCACTTATTAATGCAGAATGTTCTTTCTGTGAATATCCTGTAATAATAGCTAAAAAATTAGTACTTCATTGCAGTATTTGCCAACCTGAAACCATGTCAATGTGAATGGTGCAGGAGAAATGGAGAGTGAAATTAACTGAAAACTGATGAAAACCTACAGTTTTCTCTAAACTTTAGGGTGACTTTGGTCGTGACCCTACATGCACTGTTATGGTGGGTCAAACCTGGCTGGGTACCAGGTGCCTAACAAAGCCATTCTGTTACTGCCTTCCTCAGCAGGACAGGGGAGAGAAAATATGGCAAAAGGCTCATGAGTTAAGGACAGGGAGAGATCACTCCACAGTTATGGTCACAGACAAAATAGACTTGACTTGGGGAAATTAGTTGAATTTATTCTGCATCAAATTGGAACAGGATAATGAGAAATAAAACCAAATCTTAAAACAACCTTCCACCTGCCCCTCCCTTCTTCCCAGTCTTAACATCACTCCCAATTGCTCTACTTTCTACCTTCTAGCAGTGCAGGGGGATGGGGCATGGAGGTTGTGGTCAGTTGATCAGGTTATGTCTCTGCACCCCCTTCCTCTGCAAAGGAGGACTACTCATGCTCTTCCTCTGCTCCAGCATGGGGTTCCTTCCACAGGAGACAGTCCCCTACAAACTTCCCCAACATCAATCCTTCTCATGGGCTGCAGTTCTTCATGAACCGCTCCAGTGTGGGTCCCTTGTGAGGTCACAGGTCCTGCAAACAAAATCTACTCTAGTGTAGGTTCCTTTCTCTGTGTGTCCAGAGGTTGTGCCAGGATCCTGCTCCAGCGTGGCCTTTCCACAGGGTCACTGCTTCCTTTGGGCATCCACCTGCTCCACGGTGAGGTCCTCCACAGGCTGCTCCACTGTGGACCTAATTGGGCTACAGAGGGTGACCGTCCTCACCACAAACTCCCTCACAGGTTGCAGAGGAATTTCTGCTCCAGCGCCTGGAGTACCTCCTCCCTCTTCTTCTTCACTGACCTGTGTGTCTGCAGGGCTGTTTCTCTCACATATTCTTACTTGTAGCATTAAACCTGCATTATATGGGAAAACTGTGGTTTAAACAGGTTTTAAAATGGATTTTGGTGGTGTCTTTGCAAACACATGCTTCTTCCTCCCAGCACCCCCCACGTTATCCATGCAGGAATGTCCTGGGAAGGTGTCCTGAGGTGTGTCCCATTGGCCTTTGTTAACTCCTTCCTGTGATTGGGTGTTCCTGTAAGCCCCTTGAGACTTCTAATTGGTTACTCTGTGAATCCTCCTAAACCCTATAAATGTAACATCCCCCACAATAAACACTCTCTTGCCTCCTCTCCACACCCGGTGTCCTGTGACCTGTCTCCCTGCCGGCCATGGGGCCATGTGCCGGGGGGGGAGGGGGGAGCACCTCTCCCCTCCAGGCTCAGGGACTGAAAAAACCCCTGAGAACCCCTGGAGTTTCCCTTTCCCTATCCCTCAAAGCGTCGCAATGGTTCTTCAGATGGAAACGGAACTAGAACCGGGCCGGCCCCACGCCGTGGATGGGGAAAGGAATCCAGACTTACTCTCCAGCTGCAATTTTCTGTTGCGCGGTAACTGTTTTCCCCTCTTAAATACATTATCCCAGAGGTGCTATGACCACCTCTGATGAACTCAGCCTTGGTCATTGGTGGGTTCATCTTGGAGCCAGCTGGCATTGGCTCTGTTGGACATGGGGGAAGCTTTCAGTAGCTTCTCACAGAAGCCACCCTTATAGCTCACTGCCACTACCAAAATCTTACTATACAAACTCAACACATTCCACCCTTCACCTCTGTGAATTATGTGTGAATTATCATTAAAATCTACATTCATCACACAATATTTATAAAATTCCTCATGAACAAAAATAAGATTTACTCACACAAAAATAAAAATAACATCATTTTAACACTGAAAAAAATTGGAAAATTTGTACACAATCCACTCCTTATCCCTTTACCACAATTACAGCAACAGAAATTCCCCAAGATCATTTCAACCTGCAACATTTTTCAGTCCATGTTTTGCCCATTACCTCTCACAATTATATCCTTACCTGAAATTCTTCAAGCCCCAGTTGAGTGACAAAAAGGACTGTGATTCATTGACTTTGTCTGGACATAAAGCATCCACTAAGCTGATCTACACCATTTCCCTCCTCAGCAGGATGAGGGGGCAGAAAATAAGATGGGTGAAAAGAAAAATGTGGGTCAAGACAAAGAGAGTTTATCTTAAAAGCAAAGTTCAGGTGCACAGAAGCAAAGAAAACAAAAAGGTTTTATCCTCTACTTCCCATCAGCAAGTGATGTCCATACACCTCCAGGGAGGGAGGGCTTCATTACATGCAGGGGTTGGCCAGAAGACAAATATAAAAAAAAGAATGCCCTTCCTTCCTTCTCCTTTCTCTTAGCATTTGTTGCTGAGCAGGTATCATACAATATGGAATATCCCTTTGGTCAGTTTGTTTCAGCTGTCCTGGTTGTGTCCCAGCCCAAGATCTTGCCCACCCCCAGCATACTGGTGAGGGGGGAATGTTAGAGAGACAGCACTGGCACTGCTCAGTAGTGACCAAAACACTGGTGTGTTAATGACACTTTTCTAGCTACCAGTGCAAATCACATCAGTATGAGGGCTGCTGTGGGGAAAAGGAACTCTATCCTAGCCAGGCCCAATACAACTATTAAAACCATCTGAAAACCTTTTATATCACATAAAGAAAGCTGTTCTGAAATAAAAAGATCAGCAATCCTATAATGTATTCAATAATTTCCTTGTTTGTAATGTCATCTAATTAATGCAGTCTCTTTAATACATTTTCTTTTCTCTCTCAACTTTATCTTGACTAATCATATCACCAGTTTTTTTCTCTCAGTACTCCATCTATAGATCTTGCCAAAACACAGAAATATCTTTTTTCACATATTCATGTGTTTACAATTCTTAGACACCAAATGTTTGATGATACATAGGACCCAATTTATTTAAATCTGCTTGTGATTCCTTTCATATTAAACAATCACATCACTTACAGAATATTTTTGTAGTCACAGCACTCCTCACTGAAAAGCAGGCTAATCACTCTTCCCGATACTTAACTGACTTACTCCAGGGAGGTAAGGAAACAACTCTTTTGAATTAGTGGCCATTAATTCAATCACAGGCAATTTACCTGCCAAGAGTTAGAATTAGGACTGGCACACAGGAATTTCTGGTTGCTGGCCTTGTACCTAGTGCTGATCCAAACTGTGGGAGTTCTTGTGTTAAATGCAGTTTAGCTAAATAGAAACTGATGGAATGGTTTTGTCCTAACCTACTCCATGTCTACAAATATTCCATGTATTCAGTAATACTTTTACTGAGTTATGTAGTACAATTCAGCTATATAGTTTCCTGATTTTCTTAAGCAGAGCATTTCACTTAGTTGTGACTTTTTTTGTGAAAGGCTGTATTCAACTATGATTAGAATTCAGATGATATCTCTGGTGGCCTAAAATATTCTCCACAAATGAAATCTGTTTAGAATATGTCTTTTTCACATTCACTTTCTAAATGATTCTGTTCGCAGGCAAGAATGGTTTTCTCCATTCAAGTAGTAGTGCCAGAACAAAATCATTACAATTAAACACTCATGGCTTCTCTGAATATGGCAGAGGCAGGAACTGGTTTGGAGCCACTATAAACAAATAATAAAGAAGACATTTAACCAGGGATCAGGAAACAGCTGCTGTGATTTCTTTAAAACCAGTAATCCTTTCTCTCCACTAAAGACAATTAGTATGGGTCAGCAAAAAAAAACCAAAAACAAAACACACCAAAACAAACAAACAAAAAACCAAAAACAAAGCAAAACCAAAACCAAACAAACTATGTAATAAAGGAATTATGGGGCTTTTTGCACTCTGGAAGGGGGGGAAAACATAAAGGTTGAAGTCTGTGTGAGTAGCAGGAAGAGATTGTGCCTAGGAATCAGGATCAGTTCCCAAATCATTAGCTGGTGACAACTGTATATAATGGCTAATAAAGTTTAGCTTACCATCTTTCTGAGATGATTTTTTTCTCTCTTGATTCTCTGTAATAATCATAATTTGCTACCACAGTTATCAATGTGATTTTGACCTAAGGAGTTAGTAGTTGATGTGATTAATAAAGACACAATACAGCTAACAGTCAAGAATGACCAGGCTTGCAAAACAGAGGTCAACTGCAGAGCTGGAAGTGATTGATTGTAATGCCTGGAAAATGCAAAGGACCTATCATTTAGTATGTAGAGGTAGTCACATGCAAAACCTGGTGGAAATCTGGTGAGGAGTGATTGTGCATATTAACCTTGGTGGTGGGCTTAAACCTTGTATTTCAAACAGGATTTTGTGTCACTCGGGTGACTGAGAGCAAACACAAGCTCTACCTGATGTACTTATATGCCTTTTTGCACAAATTTGGGATTTCATATTTTACAGTGCTGCAATGGACTCCTGAGCTAACTGGATTTTTTGGTATATAGAAGCTCTTGAATTTTAATATGAAAAACAGCACTGGATGAATGGGCACAGATTAGCCTTGATCACCAGATTAATCACATGTAACGATTATAGGACTAACAATGACATAATATTTGATTAGATATCATATCATGATGATGGATAATTTTACCTATTGAATCCAATCTGCTCTTTGAACCCAGTCACTTGAAATCAAATCTCATGAAGCTGGTGGATCTTCTTTAAATAATTTCATCTAACCTTGAAGCAGCCCCAAGGATATTACTGGGACCATTGCCTTTTACATTGGCACATGAGTTATAGTTGAGACTTCCAAACACAGGTGAGGAATTAGGATCCAGTATATGTTGTTTAGTCTAATTCCATGTACACAGGATTATGGTAGATTTTCCTTGAAGCAGCAACACAAGCAGTCAGTAATATGCTCAAATAAACCTACTGCAGGCACATATTATATAATTTTGTAAATTATCTACCTTTCTTCTGATAGTAGGAGGTCAATCCCAAGTTTCTAACTGTTAAATAATTCATATTAATTTCACTGTCTGCTTATCTAAATTTGAAGCAGAAACCCTTATTTAATCGTTCAGGCATTGAAACTGCACAAAGATATTCAGTATTACTTGATTAGGTAAGATGTGAAAAAGCAATGTCAGACTCACAGGAGTCATAAAATGGATCACAGAGAAAACAATGTGAACTACTGCCCATTTGAAATAGTTGTGTTCCCAGGCTCTCCTATGAATTTCTAATTAACTTTTATTTCTTTAACTAGAGCTTGATGTGAGATTTTCTTTTCCTTTTTTTTGACCTGCATTTTTGTCCTAGTTAGAACAGCTGGGACCAGTTCATCACCAGATGGTGTAACCCAAAAGTGTATATTCTATAGTTTTCCATGCCATTTCCCAGAAACTGTTATCAATAGATGATTTACACCCTCTGCCCAGAGCAGCCTGACTCCTCAGGCTATAAACTAGGTGTTAAGAGGCCTGCCAGACAGGAGGGTGCCCCCTGTCCTCATATCCATTGTGGAACTCCCTGCCCTGAGGGAAGTACTGGGCATTCCTGCCTGAACTGAAGAATATATAATCTTGGAGTCTTGGAACTTTTTTAACCACTTCTGGGATCCAGAGGAAGACTGTAGACCACCACTCTTGACTGGACTGCAATCACCACTCTTGATCAGACTGCAACAGCTCTCTCACCAATAGATTTTCCCCTCTCCTTTTACTTTGGACTCAGGGGGCCCAAAGAACACCACTCTGTTCATGCCCCAGGGTGCTGGGTTATACATTTGGGTTTTGTGGGTTAAAACCAATTGTTTGTCTGTATAATCATACTTATTGTATTATTCTATTAAATTGTTATTCTGACTTATAATCTCTCTTTTGAGTTGGGTTCATTTCCCCTGCTGGTTTGCCTTTAAATAAGCACAATTTTGTATATTTACACATGAAAGTCACTTAAGAAACATGCTTTTATGTCTTCAACACATTCAATAAATGACATTGTTTAGCCTTGAGAAAAGGAGGCCCAGGGTAGATCTTGTTGCTCTCTACAACTACCTGAAAGGAGATTGCAACCAGGTGGGTGTCAGCCCTTCTCCCAGGTAACAAGCAACAGGACAAGAGAAAATGGCCTTTAAGTTGCACCAAGGCGAGTGTTAGATTGGATATTAGAAAAAAGTTCTTCATCAAAAGGTTTGTTAAACATTGGATCAGTCTGCCCAAATAAGTGCTTGAGCTACAACCCCTGGAAGTAATTGAAAGATGTGTAGATGTGGCACTTAGGGACCCGGTTTAGTGTTGGATTTGGTAGTGCTCTGTTAATGGGTGGACTCAAGGATCTTACAGGTCTGTTCCAACCTAAAAAATTCTATGATTCTATGACCGTCAGAAAGACAAAGCACATCAAAACAATTTGATGGGACAATCCTACTGTATATAACTATCTAATCAGCAACACCAAACTCAGGTGGAAGTGTTGGATCTTGCAGCTGGAGAAAGCTTTGCCTCTCCTAACCCCAAAAGTAAATATCAAGTTTGTAACACATATAGGTGGGCTCAGGACACTTATACTTGTCACTTGTGGTTGGAACTGGTGTTAATGTTAATTTATAACTCTCTATGGTGCACCTGTTATGTATTACCCTGTTGTCAGTCCCTGTCTGTCTATACCAGCAGCCTGCAGGAATCTGAGCTTTGCAACATCTGGTGTCTGAAAAGAGAATGAACCTCGATGTCCTGAGTGGAGGATAGCTCTAAAACATCGTTGTATCCAGGTTTGTGCAAAACTTGTATTTGTATGCAGTGCTTTTTTGTTGCCTTATAAATTTAAGGCACTTGAGAGTGATGATATTAAAATATTTTTCTTTTTTAAAAAAAGTTAGGTTTGGGAAAATAAGTTGAGAATCTAAGGTGTGCTACAGAGGGGTAGGAAAATGCAGAAACAGAAATGTTACTAGGCTATGAATTTAGAATTACTGGAAGTGGTACAAGACACTGTCCTCCAATGCTAATAAACTGTTGATACAGTGGTGCCAATAGAAAATAATACATGGGATATGAGTATTGACTAAGTAAAGAGGTATAATATAAAGCAATTTTTTTTAAGTTCCCCCATCTCATTAGTACTAAGTAAGTTCCTTAAATACAGGTCAGGTTAATTCTCCTTTACATTCTATCTGGCTGCTGTTTATTTCCTGTCTAGTGTACCCTCTGGTTGGTACAGCATCTAGGTTGCAGCCTTGTTTGGTGTTTTGTTTTGTTGGAAAAGCTGTACTGCAAACAACCAAATCCGTGAAGTTTATGTTCAGCAGTTAAAACGTCCTTGTTATGAATGTCATTCTTCTAATCCAAGAACTGTCAGAGGAAAATAGATGGGCTATTTGAAGTTTTTCAGACTTTATACCTGAAATAATAAATAGT
Source organism: Corapipo altera (assembly GCF_003945725.1). Classification (NCBI taxonomy): domain Eukaryota; kingdom Metazoa; phylum Chordata; class Aves; order Passeriformes; family Pipridae; genus Corapipo; species Corapipo altera. Next base: position 14,023,007 of record NW_020884881.1, on the reverse strand, counting down.
TTGCTTCACAAAAAAAAAAAAAAAGATACATTCACATCTCCCCATATTTCATTTCCTACTGCTAAGTGTTTCCCAATTTACATATTAATGCAGTTTATCCAAAAAAGTTTGCAAGACCATCTGGAAAAAATTCCACTAGATAGATGGTCACTACAACATTGAAAACACACAGCTGAGCTGACTATTTTTCTCATTCTTGTTCTAAATTTTAAAATTACGGTGCTAATGTCAAATACAGGATGGAGTTGTGAATTCAGTCCAGAATTCAGTATCACCTTAGTGAGCTCCCAGAAGAATGCAGTTATGCTTCCACTTTTTTGGTGGAGGCTAAATAAATATTGAAAAGTGGCCCTGTTTACCCACTAGACTATTGTCACATCCAGTTATCCGAAAAAATACATTAGAGTAATTTTAAAATTGATGTATTTTTTCACATTGAGATTTTCAAGTTATTCTGGGTAACTTGAACTCAAGTTACCCTTTCAAGAAATGTCTGTTCTTTCATTTCTGATGTTTGGAATTAAAGAAAGATATGAAATATCATTTCTTTTGTGGGAAACTTACAAAAACTAGCCAGGTGATTTTTAAAACGCGTTGTTATTATCAGTGAGAGTAGCAAAAGCAGGATATACAGATACTTTTACTGTTTACAGCTTCTTCTGCATTTCAAAACTATAATACAGTTTAAAAGTTGCAGAGAAAACAGTCTCTTTTTGAAGGACAAGACAAACAAATACATATTGTTGACAGGATCTTCTTGCCCAAGAAGCTAACATGAACCCTCTCACAGAGACCTGATACCAATGAGCAGTTCACTGCAATATGCCTGATATATTTGGATGGCAAATCAGTAATCCAAGCATGTCATTTTTATGATCCTGTTATATACATCACAGATGTCTATATATTTCTGGAAAAAAATTAGAGACTTCAAAGAATAAGTCAGGTCATTCAGCCTCATTCATATCACTCAGAAACATGGCTCTCTCTCCTGTGGCATATTCTCTAGCAACGCCAAATTCAGCAGGTATGTCCCATAGTTTGGATCAGACTTATTTAAACACAGCTTGCTTCTGCATTTCTGCCCACAACTGCTTCCACACGACCAGATGGATAACTTTTCTTTGGTCTGCTAAGCTATCCTTTCCTAGGTATGTCAGAGTTGAAATATTCACTTCAGGAAGATGCCCAGGAGCATTATTTCCACACACAGCTCTCCAGTGATCTCCAGCACGTTCTGCTCCCCCGTAGCACTGCCATCATGTCACATTATTGTGATTCATTAAATATGTAGGCAAGTGTTACAATGAGAGTGACTCAGCAGAAAGAGGGGCATTATTCACTTTTTTGCATGTCTAGGCATCTGTGGGACAACAGCAGAGAGAAATATACATTATTTGTGTCACTGGGACAATGAGACTGGAACTCCAAGTTATAGTAAAGTGTTTCTACACACATTTGAATCCACTTTTTATATTTTAATGTGGCAAACCTCTGTATGGTAAGACTGCCAGTGAGTGTGTCTGTTTGTGTGTGGTGTGAATGCTTTGCCCAGTCAACAACATTATTTGAAGGGGTGTCTGTTTCCATCACAGGAAGCACAGACACTTCCAGTGCCAAAACCAGGCCACTGACATCACCTTTATGACTGTATAATCTCCTGTCCATGAGACTAGAAAAAGTCTGTCAGAGACAGCAAGAAAATTGGGTTTCTAATCTATTAATCTACTACCAATTTTCCGAGTGGCTTTGGGTATCTCTATCTCCTTTCATAACTTGTTTTATTATTTCTTCAGGACAGCACTTTGTTTTCTATACAGTGGATAGTCTAAGTGGGGTCCTGCCCTCAGTTTCAGCCTTTAAGTTCTGCCATGGAACAAAGACCTGTGATAAATGTATTTACTGGCCTCTGCATCAAGATGCCTTTTGTGAAATCCATTTGATGGAATTGTTTCACAATTACCTCAAAGTAAAACCCTAGGGCTTTTAGAGAGGGAAACCAGCTGACATAAAAATGTGCTCATGTGTATTTATTTTAAAAGTAAAGGCACTTTGATTGCCTTCACATATTTTCCTACACTCCCTAATTAATGCTTTCAGTGCAGATAACAGCTACAATGAAAAGTTGTTTTAGTATCTAAAATCAAAACATCAGTCTAGAATTGAAACGAGAACTCCTAAAAGAAATGAAAAAACAGACTCAGATATAAAATCATCTTATTTGTTTGGCTTTGTGAAGTTTTGTGGAGAAGGGAAAAACAAGGGGTTTGTTCCTTTCCTTGAAGTAACAAAAAATATATGAAACTAGAATAGAAGTCAGACTCTAATGTTAGCTGCAGCAAAGGTACTGGTACATAATTCATCACTCCCTTAATGCATTCTGGCAGATGATTATTTCACATGCATGGCAGGATGTGTCAGACACTTTGATTTAGAGTCTTCTCTAACAGACTCTGTTTTCAAAGAAGTGCATGAGGGTTTTACTTCCTCCCCCATAACCTCTATTAAATTCACATTGAGAAATCTGACTTAAATTATACTTACAGTTTCTGACACATAAAAGCAGCCTGATACAGAAAAAACCTTGCAAATTCATACTTGTATCCTCCTGAAGACGGTGGAATTTGGTATGACAAAATGTCACCACCCCCCAGGTAGTGACTCAGGACACAAAGTGACTTTGTTAGAAGCTTCTGTGTCAGTTGATGACCTGGGACAATGAAAAGTTGCTTGGCAAACATGGAAAAAATATAACATAAGACAGCAAAAACAACTAATTGTTAAGGTCCATTAGCGTACACCTTCTTATTGATGCAACGATCTACATACTCGAACAATTTCTTAAATATGTAAAGTTAGTTTGACCTTATGTTCTCTTACCTGAGATCAACAACTACTTCATTTTAAAAAATCTTTTTATCATTCTGGTGTTTCTTACAATGTGATGGTTTTGAAATGTAATTAGGCCTATAGCAACAATAAAAATTTGACAATATATGTGGAAAAGGTGATGTAATTGTCGATCACTCCAGGAACTCATGATGACACTTTTTCTTTAGGTTTTGGATTATTTGAGAGCCTGCAGTGCTTGCAGTGATAGAAACTGGTTCATGGTGAGCCTCCAGCAATGTTCTAAATGATTGACTACACTCAAGGAACATCAGGTGCAGGTCAAGCAAATTCTATACATAAGACATAAATTGAGTTCTTTGAACCAAAAAGGTACATTCAAGAAAGTCTGGGAAATCTGCTCCTTAACATTCTTGTTGAGAAATCACAGTGTTGATCTTCATATTGTAGCTTACCACTTCCTGTTCTCATATTGGAACTTTAGTCAAGTAATGGTTTTTCTTAAAGGAATAAAAGTCCCTGTGAGTAAGATTATCAAACATAAAAAAACCTTTGTCTTGACAATTAATATGATTTACTTTCACTGTGTTTTGTGAAGGATTTTCATTGCTTTCACTATATTTAAGACTTGAGCTGTGCATGCAACTGTTCTACTCCCCACAGATGCATCACCTGACCAATAATCAAACTCCAGGAGGTGAAGTTTTCTTAATAAACAAATAAGTAGCCACTACAGGTTTTCTGGTATTTCCATTATCATAGTTAAACCATATTAGGAAAACTGGAAAACAGAAAATAGTAAGGTGTCCCCATTGGCGGTTTTCTAACTCTTATTAAACTATTAGTGACTAGATTAGTTACAAAAATGTTGTCCATGACAAGACTTTCATTCAGCCCTTGATTGGCAGCTAAGTTAGACAGCTTATTTGTTGGAGCTCAGCACAGTCAGTGGTGAACTCTTTTCTCTCCAGCAGTTACGTAGAGGATGGAAGATGACAAAGTCCCAAATGTAACCCCCAAAATTGTTTTTTAATTAAAAGGGAAAGAATAGTTTCTTCTTTCTTCCTTGATATAGAAAATATACTTGTTTGCTTCAATTATAAAATACTTTAAGACTACTTTTAAAGCATACTGATTTAAAGCCTGGTGTAGGAACAAATATACTTGAAAGTTTATGACTTAGTCTGTGAAGGTGTGTAAGGTAGCATGATTTAATGATTTTCTCTAATCTTGAAATTTGTCTGTATGTAAGGTGGTTTGAGTAAAGAGAAGATATTCCTTGCATTTCGACTGGATTTTCAGACCTGAGTCCAATTAGTCCTTGGAGGTTCTGAAGGCTCTAACTTTTATTTATAGGATATATATCTCCTCATACTCTGTTCAGGAACTTCAGACATACTGGCCAAAATTTTCAGGATTACTTAGTTTTGATCCCTTCAGTCTTCAAAATTCTCTCCCTTTACATCTGTCTTTAAAATCTTCCAGATTTTCTGTTTCCGGTTTTCACTTTCATTGACAAGCATCTGGAGGTTTCTGTAAGCCAAGTGCACATTCTGTATCCTATAACATTAGGAGCTGAGATGCTCCATCTTGCTCTAGTTTCTAATTCCCACTCCCACTTTCCTCTTTTCATATTTTGTAACCAATTACAATAATCACAATTACCATAGCCTATCTTGCATAACATCAATTTACATTTTATCCATGAGCAAACATATAAAAGATGTAAATGTCCTGAAAGCAGATCAAAGCTCATTCTTCCATTGCAGAATGTTTAAAATTAATCAGGAAACACGACTAAAAAATTTTACTGTGGGGCTGAATCAAACTCAGAAAAGAAATTCAGGATTGAGGCTGGCGATTTGTTCTTAAGTCATTGGGAAAAAAATATCAAGTGGCTTTAGGACAGCATTTTCAGCCTGAATTAACTTCCTTGGGTTACTGCAACTTTAAGACTATAAGCTAAGGTACCCAGACTTATCATGTATATTTTGTAGTACTTCTCTCCACATTTTTTTTATGTGCCAAAATAGTGAATATTCTTGTTGGTACCCAGTAGCTGAAATTATGAGCCCCAGTGATATTAAGTTTGATAAACATAGATTGGCAGCTAACCACAGGGATGATTTAATGATTTTTTGGGGTTATTTTAACTATGAATTTCACACTGGGGAGGAAGAGGGGGTATTTGGTGATGATAAGGAATTGCTGAACCAACTGATCTTCCTCAATTTGAATTGAATGCAATTAGAAAATTATGGATATGAAAAGAAAAATTTCATTGTACTAAGTCTAAAGAAATTTTAACAAAAGTAATAGTAAGATTTAAGAGACATAAATTGTGTAAAGTGAGGGGACAGGTAAAATACAAGTTATATTAATTTCAGCTCCTTCTCAACTGTTTAAAGCTGGAGGTCAGTATCCAAGGAAATGTTTCTTATCCTGAATCAAATATATAAGGAAACTTTGGTCAGGAGGTCTGTGCTAGTTAATGAATACTGATACAAAGGTCTACTGAATTTTGTCTAAATCTTGAACTTTGAATTTTGTCTCTTAATTTTTGTTACATAAAATTGTGCTCCCTTACACTCAGACTTGTATATTCAGTTATAAGCTCAGTGTTACTCTAACAGAATTTTAGATTAAGTTTTTAGTGGATTTTTCATAACAATGACTGTTCTGGTGACTTGTTTCCTCTGGTGGCCAGAAGTAGATGTCTAGGAAAGAGCGTAAGAACAGAGGCAGCACATACGACTTCCTCTCCTTAACAGTTGTAGAAGTTCCACCCATTCTTACATTACTCAGGCAATGTTCTTGCAATCCTTTGTTTTTCATTCTGGAAGAATCCTCAAATACCTACCTATTTTTCACTATGCCATTCATGACTCTATGGTTGTCCATAATATACCACTCCATAGATTTTTCCAAGCTCAAGAATCCTAGCATAATTGACCACTCCTGCCTGGGATCCACTGTGTGTTTTAGAGAGATGTTAAAGATTTCTATGTGTTATCCTGATAAAATTACAGAGAGGAATGAATAAAAAGAAAAAATGAATAGAAGAGTAAAATAAATTAATGGCTTTAGTCTCCTGCTGTTTAAGTCTTAGTTTCTTCATTGTCTCTCCAACTGTTTTCATCCATGCATTAAGAACACAATTCTTAGTGCTCCCTAAGGGTTCATTTGGATTAGTAAGAAACACTGAAGTTTTCAGTCTTACCTATTTTGATATACTTCCCAGTCTTAGAACAGCTTGAGGTTACCAGAGACCACTGGAGATTTCTGATCCAACTGCCCTGCAAAGAGAAGGTTCAGCTAGAGCAGATTGCTCAGAGTTGTGTCCAGCTGGGAAATGCTGTCTCCATCTCCAACAACCTCTCTGGACAACCACATACTGCAACATTTGCACCAGAACTGTAGCACTGACTGCCAGTAAAGTGAATAATGTTAAAAATAGAAACCACATATTCCAGTGAAGTCTTTTTGCATTTTTTGAATACTTTAATCTTCCATTTTTAACTTAATTGCTGTGTGCTACTCTTTTCCACAGCTTTTGCCGAACCCTGTTACAGTTTTTATTTTCCTTACCATCTTCTAAATGGGTTCACAGAAAATTAGATCAATTCACAGTGTTACACATTTGAAGTCCAATTTCAAAACTTTGTCTTTGAAGCCATCTTTGAATTTTGTTGTGGGGCACAGGAGTAACACTTTTGGTTTGACTTCTTCAGGAAGTTCTCTTTTTGGGTTTCTTAATTTTCTTCACAAAAAATACAGTCTGAGTTTGTGCTGAACTAAGTCCAAGTTGTGACTATTTATGAGACTACTCTTAATGGATAAGCTATTGAGTTACCCTTTCTTGCCAGATAATTGCCTCATTAATTTTATTAGATACTGAGCATAAAGGACTTGAGCATGAACAACACAAAAAAGAGCTTACTAATGCATTTCTAGAAATGGAGAGATATGATGGCTAGTGCAAATAATCTCTTAAAGTTACTTTTAAATGAATCTCTCAAATTAATTCTCCTCCTCACTGTATTTACATTGTAATTCTGTTAGAAGGTAAGTTTCTGCAATTATCCCACCTTATTTTGTGTTAGAGGGTGCGTGAAAAGTGTATTCCATATCTACAAATAGTCACACTCCATTTGGCAGCTAAACGGACGAAAGAAAGATGTGCCTTGTGATCTACGTCCAATTCACACAGCTTGAAAATTTAAACATATTATTTATGAACAGTTCCTTGTAACAATTCCACTTACAGGATAAGAATTACTGCCATGCTCTGGTCAGAGTGCTGCAAATGCTAATTCAGATGCATATAGACAGATAAGTTGTTTTGAGTTCATTTGAGCTGTTTACTGATGTCAGCAAGGGAAGGTGTTCAGAGCTCAGCAGCCTTGGAGTACATTTACATGAGCTGCAAACATCAGTGACCAAACACTGCCTCTGCAGAGCTCTGCTGAGAGAGCTTGTCTCTGACGTGGAGCTCTGACAGGGACACTTCCACAGATGTTTCAAACATCAGTCTTGTCTCCTCTGTCTACCTCCCTTATGACCTGTGAGGAAAATACCAGTGTGGAGATTGTAAAGAGGGATGACTACTGAGAGAGACCGTCAGGGCCCCACTGGTTTGTCTCAAGTCCAGCACACAGCCTCTGCTCTTTGCCCTCCCTGAGATTCAGGTCCTGGGGTACCACAGCCATGTGAGTGTACAACCCTGGGCCTCAGGTTCCAGATCCCCACCCAATGGATGTCCCAGACTCTCTGTATCCCCAGGGAGGAGCTTGGTGCCCAAGGCTGCAGCTGCCTGCCACCTACCCTATCTCTCTGCCGGGCCCTACCCTGTTTCCCTGGGACCTCCTGACATCCCTAGCCCCAGCCCAGGGAACTGCCAGCTCCCCAGCACCCTACTAGATTAACTGGAAATCTTAGGATTTGTCTTTGAAACATTAAGAGTTGTGATCTCAATACTCAAATGGAATGAAAGTACACTTTTTACACCTAAGACGGTAAGACACAGCTTCCTGTAAAGTACAAATGTTCAATCCTTAATAACTTCCTTACTACAAGTAGAGTGGAACTAGAAACTTGCAGAAATAAGATATACAAAGCTCATTTGTTCCCAGCTTATCCGTTATTCAGGATGAGTATACTGATTAGGAAATCAATATATATGAACATATCGATCTTCCTGCCCAACGAATAGGGTCTAACACGATAAGTACAGTGCTGTCTGTGCTAATGTACTATATCATCTGAGTCAGCCACAATAAAACTTGAGCTATCTAGAGGCTCTTATATGTGGTAGGAGAATTTTGTTTAGTACCAAGGTGAATGGAACTTACATTCTTATTTACTTACAAGCAAGTACATCTGCTTCCTTGTTCCTGATTAGAAACTCCTCACAAAGAGCTATATCTTAAAAACTGAAAAACATTTTCAGTTTGCAGAGAGCAATTATGTGTACTTCCATCACATGTACTTTTGATTTTCAATCTTGAGTATTCATTATTGACACAACATCCGCACTCACTCTTCTTTGCACATCCAATTTATTACACACAGTGACCTCCAGCTGAGGGCTGGAGATAAAATAGTAGCATGGATGTGCCTACTGAGTAGGAGAGACTATTTTCTCAACTTGAAGACTGCATACTAAACTCCTAGTCAGATATTTTATCTTTATGAGTAAATAAAATACTGATCATGAAAATTGTCAGAAATATGTGCATAAAAACCAGTAAACAAAAATCTGCTTAACCCTTGAAATATGATTTTTGCCGTAATCAGCAAGAGACTTGAAGTGAAGTGACGTTGCAAGGTGTTAGAACATGTCTGGCTATGTCTTGACGTGGTTTCAGCTGATTTTAGCATTCATCTGGTGGCAAAGTGACTATCGCTTCATATTTGTATGAGCTGAAGCTTTGTGAACACTGAGAATGGTTCACAAAGAGGTGTATCTGGCAAACCTGGGGAGGCACTGCCTTGGAAGAAACAGCCCTTGTCATCAGCTGAGGCTAGGGGTGAAAACTTTTAGACTTTCAGACTTTGCCCTAGTGAAAAACTGATGAGGCAAACTACAATAAGAAAACATGTAAATATAACAATAAGAAAACATGTAAATATAACTCTAAGTGGACCCCAAGAGAGAAGAGGAAGAAACTCTCACCCGTTACGAACATCACCCAGACAAAGGCAGAGGAGATGAGTTTCAGACTTAATATTAGGAAGCATTTCTTTACAAAGGGGATGGTCAAACACTGTAACAGGGTTCCTGGAGAGGTGCTCAATGCCTTAAACCTGTCAGTGTTCAAGAGGCAATGCCCTTAAATAATATGCTTTAACTTTTGGTCAGCCCTGAAGGGTTGGGGTGGTTGGACTGAATGATCATTGTAGGTCCCTTCCAACTATTCTATTCTATTCTATTCTATTCTATTCTATTCTATTCTATTCTATTCTATTCTATTCTTACTTCAACTCATCATAGCTGACAAACAAAGACTGAAAACTCAGCATAATCACCACCCCAACTCCCGCTTGAAGAAAACTACAGCTGTCAAGTTCAGGACAAGAGGAACATTGGATGGTAATGTGAGAGAAAAGGGATGACTATAGGATATAGGAAGAGGTGTTCTGTGTAATGATTTTAACTGTATTGTTAATACAAATTGCTGTTTCAGTTAGATAACTTGGAGGATTAGATTGTTAAAACATTAATTCACATTATATCAGTTATTAGTTGTTAATCTTATTAGTATGTTATTATTTTATTCTGAAGTTATTCTTATTAATTCTATGTATGCAGTGTGTCTCTCTTGCCAGTAACAATATTTTACATAACACAAACCACACCTTCAATTCCAGTCTCAGAACCAAGCTGAGATATGGCTGTAAAATACAGTTGTATTTGTTTGTAGGATGTTGAATTTCACCTCTCATAAATATATTTTGAAATGGCAATGCTCATAACTAGCATATTGGCCTATTACTCAGTCAGTTTTCTTGTCTCTAACATATGTAGAGAACACCCACAGCTACATATAAAATACACTTGATAAATACAATACCATGAGAAATGAGGAAGATATGGTAGTACTTGTCCTTTTACTCATACTCAGGATGGGAAATAGGGTGGGATGACTGAGTGGGTTGGACCATTTATCCATCTGTCTTTATTTTGCAGGTCTTATGTTGTAATACAGCAACTTTATTTCTCTGCCATATTTACTCCAGCTGGATGTTCTCTTGTCCTTTTGTAAGTCCTAATCTTGAAAACCCTGGGCATTCATTTTGCTCTTCAAGCTAAATGTCTGTTTTCAGAATTCATTATTGTCATGGAGACAATCATACAACTGTTTAAGTGATATTATTGAGACCAGGGTGGTTGCAGGATCAAACATAGACATCACACCTTTAAGATCCTATCCAACCCAAGACATTCTATGATTCTATTAAAAAAAAAAGACTCAAAAAAACACAACACACTAAACTCTCCAACCACCCTCTAGGGAAATTGTCAACATTTTCAGCTTAAGTGCTGTGAATTTAGCCTACTTTTCTCTACTAAATTTGTAAAGATATCCGCAGTTTTACTTCTGACAGTGGTTAAGAGCTGTACCTTTTTGGTAAACCTGAGTAGCTTGACACTTGTTTCATCCAGTTCAAGATCTTTCAGCTGGATGCTTCTCTGTCTACTAAGCAGATTAATGCATTAAATGTCCTCAGAGTTATGTGCTGATTTATTAATTTTTACACAAAACCACTTCTATTCAAATAATGATCATATGGATGATGTTTGATATCCATCTCTTAAAACAAAAGCTCCAGAGTTAAAGGGAGGAAAACAGATTGCCTCTACTTTCAGCAACTCCTACCCTCAGGAACGCACTCTATTCTAACAAAAATCTTTCAGCCTTTGTGGTGAGGTTGGGTTTGTTTACCCAGACTCTGATACGTCTTAGTTCAGGGAAAGAAGACATCTGATTTTTCATGCAGCTCTTAGGTCATGAGCAGGGAACTGAGAAAATCCTAGTCTCTTCTCCAAGAGTCAATTAAAATATATATACAATTATTCATTAAAAAAAAAATAATTAGTGCTTAAAATCTTGACCACGTGGATTAGTTATGTTAGGTTCTAGGTTTTATGCTTTAAACCCCTTAAACTTTGAAAAAAACCTACTACTTCATTTTTTGAAAATTGATATTGACTCCTGAGAGTCAGAGTAGATGTGGCTATGACTCTTATCTAACACGGGAATCCCCTTGTAATCCTGTTAGTTACCATGTCACCACAAGGGGACTGCCTTTGCTCCACTCTTCCCTGATTTTTCTATTATATCAGATTTCCCGTTACTTACTAAGGAAATTACAGTGAATTGTATTTTGTGGTACTTAATTCCCTCCAGGCACTGACTAAGGAACATTAGGTATTTAACTCAGAGGCATAAATCAAAGCTAACTTCAAAGTTTAGTTGTAGATTTGTTCAAAACCATTTGAAATTGTCTATCTTGTTGATAAGATTCACGAAGATCACAGATTCTCAGCAGCTCTACTTTTTTAAAGGAGTACTGGAAGCTCTAAAAATTAAGCATACTCTTACAAATATAGGAAGCAGTATTTTTTTCAAATTTCTTTCTCTCCGGGAGGGAAAACAGGTCCTTTTGAATTGAAACTATATTTAAAAGAAAGCAGATAGTTCTAGAGATTTTATTCAAGGCTTGTTGCCTAAACTCTGCTGTTTAGTTCCTGGCTATCAATTCTCTGAATGACTTAACCTTGTTTAATGTGTGGTCTATTATTCCAGTTTAAGAAAGAAACCTAAACCTTAACTGTCCACAAACTGAAGAAAATAGAAAAGCAGTGGTAGAAAAATTGTAAGTTACAATTCAGCATCTAAATCTATTACAATTACAGGTGGCCTCAAGGGTCTTAAAAGGTAATTGGTTCTTAACCAGAAGAAACACTCCTGTTAGGCAGAGCTGAATTATCTTAATACCCAATTTACTCCACTTTTTTATGTGGAGAAAACTCCATGAGAGACAGGCCTGGTGGCAGGCATTAACATTTTCCCTCAGGGGAAACATAGGTATTCACAATGGAAAACTGGTAGAATGGTGCCTGCATTAAGAGAAAATTAAAATTCTATATACGACTTGGATAAAACTATGTCTGGTAGCTTTTAAATTAAATCCTGGTTTCCCTCAAGTCCATTACATACTTCAGCTGATTTCCTTGGGGACAAGTTTTCTATTTAATATTTCTTCACCTAAATTTATGTAGTCAGATGATGCTAAGCAACTAATGAATAGGACATTCACAAATATAAATGGTTGGAGTATTCATTTGAAAGAGAGATATCTCTTGAAATTAGTCTTATTTTCCCTTAGTAAACAGTGAAAACTTCATTAATATCGTATTGTTTATACTCATGTATCCATAAACCATCAAATGTTACCTCTAGATTATTACTGATCTCTCAGTACTAGATACTACTTTAAACGCTGTAGGCTTGAATTTGCTCCTTGAATTTTTTTTTTTTTATATTTTCATTGCACCACTTCCTTCCTGAATTAAAGCTCAAAGGCAGATTGGTAGTGTGACTACAGTACATAAACCCAGCTAGAAGGACAACTAACTAATTGTTTCAACCTGAAATAATGTCAACACAAAATGAGTTTATTTTCCTTAATTAAATCACTGTTACATTTTGAAAATGTCTAATCAATAGCCAGTCTTATGAATTATGAATTAATATGAAAAGAGAGAAAAATAAGTTTCAAATGTACCAAAATACAGACACAAACAAAAATACCAACCTGAGGGTGCAGGATTTTTTCTTCAATCACTGACAGGTACTGGAAAGACAAACTCACTGAGAAAGATTACTTAGGATCCATGTTCTCTGTCCTTGATAACACCAACTTCCTTGCTTTCATAAGCATCAAATTTACTACAGTCAAATATCTGCAAAATGCCTCATAAAGATGCATGCCAGCCACCTTTTTTTTGAAAACACTAATACCAAATCTGACATAAGTCTTTGAAATATTGTTTTATTGAACCACTTCTAGTTTGTTACCATTCTATGTTCCTTTTCAAACTTCTTTTTAAAGTACCCACACTGGTTAGGAGTTGATATAAATGCAGCCTCTACAGTACTTTTCTAAAATTGTTCCTCTGTCAAGAAAGTATCAATTATTCTAAAATACAACTGTGTGAACAATATGAAGATTGTTAGTTCTTTCTTACTTTAGAAGTACGATATAAATCAAGGCGTTTTTTTTCCCTTTTTCTTTAAAGCTGAAAATGCATAGAAATTCTTCTCAAATACCTGACTCTATACACCTGTAAGGACTTTGGTGGGGACTTCTCCTGAGATCCTGTTCTAAGGGCTACTGTAAAGAATTAGTGTGCAGGATTTATTGTGTCAATGTGAACGTGTGCAAATACGGAGATTGGATTACTTTGTTTATTTTTTAATTTTTCACTTAATTTTCAAAGAATATACAAAACTCTGGATGCTCGAAAGGTCTCCCCACTCCCCACTGAATATGTAATGTTTTAAAGAGGACAGAAGGGAATGGAAGACAGAAAGAGATGGAAATGAATGAACAATTTTATTATTAGAAAGCACTATAGAAAGGTAGAGCCTCAATAACACCAATAATCTTCCTCTGATTGTCCTTCAGTTAATGGAATTCTTGAAAAAATTACTGCATTCAGTCTATGCATCTACCTGCTGAACTTTATCTTTCCTCTGCTTGACTCTACTTTTTATTATTGAAAAGGTTATTGGGCATCTAGAGTAAATAGTTGAAAGACCTGGAAGTTTTTTTCTGACGTGTACTTGACTAATAATGAAGCTTTTCTCTGAGTTTAGTTTGTATCCATGTGAAATATGTCTCATACACATCTAACTTCATAAAGTACTGGAGAATGAAGGGCATAGTAATTGTACTGATAGTTGTTATTATGATAATGATATAGTATTTTCTGATTCTGCTCTTTGCAACCACTGTCTAAGGGGCAAAATAATTCATGTTTCCCAGGGAAACTTGTTAGTTTTCATCTTGATTGGAAAGATTGGAAAGGTTAATTTCTAAGGGCTAAAAAACCACCATCTTATGAAAAATAGCAAACTAAATATTACTTACTTTATTTACCATTCCAATTAGCAATATTATTAATAAGAGGCACTCAAGCTAGCTTATAAGAGTCAAGCCAGAATTTTTAACAACATCTAAGGAACATCTCAATAGCCGTACTGATGTCATAGCACACACACCTGCCCTGTTCCTTATCCCAGATAAGGTGTGTTTTTGAAAGAAGGGAAGATCTGCATCCTCAGAATTCACCTGGAACAGGTCTTATTCCTGCACCTAAATTCAAGTTTCAGAGGACTCTGTGCTCCCCAAAGGTTTTTGTGGGCTGAAGGTTAACGAATATCGTTTTTAGAACTCTCCTTCATGCAGAAAGAGGAGCGGGCCGGCCGAGGCTCACTAGATGGTGCTGCGCTCAGGCGGGTGGAGCAGCCTGTCACCAGCCAGACACGCTCCCTGCTGGGGCCTGCGTCCTACAGAACAGAGATACAGGCGTATCTCTGCACCACAGCAGCTGTCATTAAAATGGTGGGCAGAAGAGCTTTGGGAAAGTGACTCATACATATCTAAAAAGGAATCCGTGGCGTGCATTTTTGAGATCATCCCAGCACTTAAAAGCAGCTTTTGTGTCTGATAATAAACGGCTTGTTGCAGTTGCATCAGTATTCCACTTTCCATCTTAACACTTTTTACTGTTCCATTTTTCTTCACTTCTGTATTAATTACTTCAGTATTGTTTACTCTCAGTTCTTATTCGACAAATCTATCATCTTATCAACAGGTTGTCTTCCTCAGTTTTGGTTCCTGTGTGTAACTTTCATGCTACCAGCTTTCCTCGAGTCCACGTCTCCAGTTTTTCACTTCTACCCTTCCAATGCCAGCAGCTGAGTCACCCGCAAGCCTGACTTATGCTGAGTTACATCCCACCCCAGAGCATGGAGGGTGAAGTGTTTCACACGTGGGTCACTGTGGCCCTTCAGAGGGTCCCTGCCCTGGTCCCTTAGAAGTGTCTCTGCCCTTGCAGCTGCCACTTTTCTGATTGTACCTGAGCAGGACCTCCTTGCGCTCCCCTGACCCACCATTTGCAGTTTGTTTCACTGGTCTTGGAGCCGCCTGGAACCACGAGGTGCAGCCCCACCACCCTTATCTTGTGGCTGCTGACTGGTGCAACCAGCAGCATCAGTGCCCTGTCCTCCGACAGCATCTCACCCCCTGCAACAACTCTTTTCTGACTGAACTTTTGGGTGTAAACAACGTGCATTTGAACAGCATGTATGCAAGTAACTCTTTAAAGACATACTGCAGTGTCAGTCAGCCCCAGCCCCTCACACTAAACCTGATGAGCCTGTGTAAATCACAGTAACAATGTTGGATTTTACTTTTCAAAGCACACAATACTGGGTGTGTTTTTAAATAAATGTGTATTTCTGTCTTTCAGCTGATGAAATAGTAATAGAGATACTTGCTACTGGATAACAGGTAACTACAGTAATGTTAGTACTCTGCCCTTCAACAGGTCCTTAACTCATAGGACAAGACAGACAGCAGCTCCATTTGAACTTCAGCTGGTGGGGACAGGCAGGTGAGCACAGACTTTGGTGTAGGGAATCAGATTTGTAATTTTGAGTTTGATGGTCATTTCCAAGCACGACTGCTGTTACAGAGTCCCTCCTTGTACAACTGTGAGATTGTATTCCTGGACAACTCCATTTCCATATTTCCATTCTTAGTGTACATACAACTTTCTGGATAATTTAGGATTGATTTTATATGAGGTGGCTGAGCCTACCAGCTTCCTGTGCTTCTGACTGTATCTCCCTGAAGTTTCCAAACGACAACACTGCTCTGGGTTGAATAACAATGATATTTTTCCTTTGCTTAATGAATACTATGCTTATCGAAAGTACTTCTTCACTGTCTCTGTGTCTGTGATAAGGCAAAAATGCTTTGAAACTGACTCTTTAAATGCAAACTGATACTGTTTCTATGACCATCTCCCTCATATTAGTACAAATAAACAAATGAAACTAAAGGGCAAGAAATACAACCTGCAGCATTTATTCAACCAGGTCTGGTGGAAGACATGAGTATAATCCCCAGAGTGATGATGGTGCTGTGTTCATTTGCAGCTGCTGGGAATTGTAACCTCTGCTTTTGTAACCACTTGACTTACTGCTATACCCTTTGAAAGTTTGGTTCTGCAACTTTATACCTTGCAGAGATGTATAAACCTTTTTATTTCTTGCAACTGAAACATGAACTTATATTCTGAACATAGATGAAAAGGTTTAAAAAGCCAAACCACAAAATACCCTCTATAATATGTAATAAATATCCTAGAAAATAATGTTTTTCTTCTAATATCCATAATTGCCAGTAATATACTGTTTAAGTAGAGTTGCTATTAAATATATGTACAGTAAGGCAAAAACATTGTGTTGGAAATGAAAAAAAAACTAATAGGAAACTGATATTTTACTTTTATATTAATTGATATAACTAATATATTACAATAGAAGTATGAATAATTCCAGTGATCACTGACACATATGCATGCATGGTTGTAGCATCGCATAGGTCCCTTCCACATACTTTCAGCGGTAGGAATAAAGTATTTGGTTTTCTCTGTGGAGTTGTGACAATCTACAAGATTAAACTGTCACGCTTAGAAAGTGACATTAGCATTATGAGCATCTCAGAGGGAAGGGATCGCCCAAACCTGCTGTCAGTCAAAGAACACTTCCTGATGTTGGATTCACATCTACTGTATGAAAAAATAGCCACCTCCTGATGCTAATCACATGAGGATCAGACTGTGCTGCAGATGTCAAACTGAACTCTGACAGAAACCCTCCCCTCAAGACACCTTATGGCAATGACCAGCCATAGACAGCAATAATAAGGAACATGCATGAGCAAACACGTCTGTCTTCTCATTTCTTTTGATGGACTGATACACACAGTTTTATTTGAGATTTCCTAAATGATGCTCTGAGAAAAAGCCACAAATGAAAAAAAATAATGTGAGAGAGATGAGATGGGTCACACTTTGTCTGAGAAGGGCAGGGAGGAATCTTATTGCTGTTTAACCTACCTATTGGGAGATCATAAAATTATTTTCGGAGGTACACCACAAAATGATGAGTGACAGAGGATACAAGGTGAAACAAAGTAAATTCTGATTAGAATTAGAAAGGAAAAATTCTTTATAATGTAAAGGGTGAAAATTTGGAGCAGGTTTCCTAGTGAGCTTATGGGATCTTCACACTCATGGTATTCAGTAATTAACTAGGTATATGACCCTAAAACTATCCTGTTTTACCTGTTCTGGCTCTGAAGAGAGATATCTTAAAAATTCCAGATTAATTGACCATCCACTCTGTCATAATCCCACACACAGAAAACGGTGTGATTCCAGCAGAGGTTACCCATGACAAATGTGAATCCAGAGAATGTGAGACGGGAACTCACCACTACAGCAGCTATAGCCCTTCTTTCTACAGCAGTATTTGGTGTTGCACCTAGTTGCTCATTTACAGATTGTAGAGTTGTTGCCCATGTAGGTGGTCCCAGGGCTGTAGATCTTTTCTGTCCTTTTGTTTCCTCTAAGTGTCCTCTTCTTCTAAGGACTTGTACCTTCAACATACTTTTAAAATAAAGAATAATGAAAATACAGAAGAGAAATAGAGGTAGGGCAGTTTCTGAGGGCTGCCGTGGCGGCTTGTGTTGAGTAGATGGTTTGAGTGTGGGGCGGGTGCTTGGAAGGTCCTGATTAAAGAGTATCTCTGACTTGGTAAACTCTTAGATGGCTGCTATAAGATGCTGTATCTTTGACATGAGAGATATGGCATAGATATGCTTCTCCTCCATTTAATAAAATCTGTATTTTTTCTGCCTCTCTCCTATGTTTGAATAAATAAAAATAGAATGGAAAGCCCAATTTACAAACAGGGCCGTGATCTGCAGAGTACTTTCCTTTAGTGGCAGATTTACAAGGCCTCAGGAAATATTTTCCAGATGCATGACTTCCTTTAACTGATGACAAAGTCTTTGATGTCACTTATTACTTAATTCTGAGATTATATGTGTTCAAGTATGCAAGATGCATTCTACCCCACGCAGCTAAAAAAATAAATAAATGCCACCATATTGCTGGGGGTTTTTTTAGATCTTGTATCCAAGTCTTCCTTCTAACTTGCATATTTATTGCTTAGTAGTTGCATTGGTAAAATGCTTGAGTCTCTCAAGAGGGAGTAAGCGTTGCTTCATGCCAAAGTGACTCTAAAGCTAAAAAGGGCATATTCCCATAATCTCTCTGTCTCAACTTTCTCGTACATTATAAAATATACCTCGAGGTAAAAATAAAATAATAATTAAATAGGGAATATGATTTATTGTTTATTCATTCAAAACAGGTAAAGCAGGTATAATTTAAGCAGATAAAATATGTGCAATACATAGGAAAATGCAGCATTTGAGTTATCTCCCCCGTTTCAGTTCTTTAATCTTAACATCTGGACAACTTCCCTTAAAAAAAAAAAAGTCAAACCCAAAACATAAAAATAAATACAAAAAATCTGGGAACAAAAAGAGAGAGAATGTCTACTTTTTAGAAATGTTTTTAGTCAATTAACTGAACATGACCGTCATGGAAAATGTCCCGTTCTTAGGGCTGGTAGAGTGTCTGTGCCTTTCAGCATTAAAAAAATTAGTTTTCAGTAAAATTACTTTGAGAAAGGATGGGTATAAGAAATTGTACTGAGTTTGTGCTCAGAAATTTACAGTAGACTTCCCGAGGTCAGACTGAGATCTAGTTAGTCATATGATTTCTCTAATAGTATTAGAATAACAAATCATATCAGAAATTCTGTCATAAGGGGATTGTGAAATCTGAGATACTTATTGGAATGAAAGGCTGCTAATGCTGTAGGGCATAACTCACTAGAAGTAATTGCTGTCATTTCTTTCTAAATAGTCATTAACCAACATGAGGTAGCATTGGATTAGAGCTGTTTCTGGTAAAATATGAAGTTATATTATGAGATCTGCTTATCAGAAATAGTCAGAAATAGACTTTTATCAGATTATTCTAATTATTCAATTCAATTAATTTAAGTGAAAAATATGTGAATTGAGATGTACATATAAATACATCTCTAAGTTAGCTGATTAAAATTCTTGAATCAGAGCAAAGGAACTTTTAGCATGTGATGCTGTTGCTGGTATCAGCTAATAATTTCAATGCTTGGCGGTACAGATTAGGATACTGGTTTAGATCAATTTTTAGTTTTCCAAAATAACAATTAGTTACAAGAACTGGATAACATGACCATAATATTATTGATTATCACAGTAGTTGGTTTTGCATGTTTGACTCGTGTATCAATGAAGTCACTTTGGATTTCTGGCTGCTTCATGGTCATGCCAAATTTTGGCTACTGATATACCAGAACAATGTAATTTCTTGCATTGCTGGTATAAAGATGCAACAAGTTTGATATCAAAATGAGTCTTTAGCCTTTAGCCTGTGGCAGAAGAATGTAGATTAGTGGTTAACACAATGTAGAAGGGGAGATCTTTATGTTTTACGGTTTAAAAAGAGTAAATTCTAATTAAGTGTTTTTATGAAGTTACCCCAATTTAGTAGTTGTAGGCTTCAGTGTGGAGAAGGCTTTGAGTTTAAATCAAAGCAGCTAAACCTACACAAAGTCTGTATTCTAAATAAGAGAGAGGGGGAAAAAAACACTCCTAAACAAGTGTGGTAAATATCTTCATCCAGAGAGATCTTAGGAAATAATAAAGATTATCTGGGGAATGTAGGAATCTTCAATAGCAAAGTTCTCTCAATACTGTAGGGATAAAGTAAACTTGTTAAAAACACATTAATTTTGACTTTTTAGTGGAAAATGGAAAATATAAAATACCTATGTGTATAAAAGAAAATATAATAAGAAGAGAACTCTAATTTTATATAGGAAGAGAGTAAAGAGAAAATAAAATACTTGGGTCTGCTCTCCCCAATATAAATTAATGCAGTGTTCAAAGACATATATATTAAGTTAAAAGGGATAACAATAAAGTGGCAGTTCATCTTCAAGGAACATGTGAAAAAAGTAAGATGCAACCTATACCCACTACCGCAGATATGTGCACCAGAAAAATGTGAGGATAAATTCTTTGTAATAAGAATGATGAGAAATTGGAACAGTTTCTCTAAAAATATTTCATAATTTTATCTATGAAGGTACTTTAAACTCAACTGGACAAAGCTCTGAATATTCTCTGACTTTGAAGTTAGCTGTTCTTTGATTTGGAACCGGTACAGATGACCTCCAAAGGTCCATTCCAACTTAAATTATTCTGTAATTCTGTGATCTTTCTTAAATAAGGTAATTGGTTTTCTCTACTTATTAAATGTGATAGATTTAATTTCTCTGGACATACCAGACTTGATGTGAGTGACATCAGAAGTTTTTAAATGTGGTATTTGAACTATGATTTGGTTTATACACATGAAATTCCAGGTCAGAGTGGAAAAGAAGTGTTTATATAGCTTTCCTAGGCCAGTAGTAATGAGTGGCCCCATTCAACTATGTGGAAGATTTAGGGAGTATTATTTCAATCTAAACTAATTAGGGGGTGTCATTTTTACACTATCAACACTTTTTTTACTTTCTAGAAAAGATTTTATATGCATCAAGACCTCTCTTGCAGTCTCTACCTTAATCTTTCTTTGATAAATCTTAGAGGCATCCCATGTTTTTAATATTTTTCTTGAATAATTTTGCCCACTGTGCTGTCAAATTTATTGGCTTCACCACAACTTGTATTATTTTAGGTTTTAATGATGATGCAGATTCCAGCTTTTGCTGTTGGTTTGTTTCTTCCCTTGTTTGTTTATAAGGCTGGAACCTCCTCATGTTTCATCTGTATGGTTGTTCTGATTTGATATCATTTCCACAGCATCAGAAATAAACTTACAAGTACAGTCTTTTTAGCCACTGGTATCTTACATGTTAGATCACTGCAAATGATTTAACCCTGATGAATGCTTGCCACAGTACACTTGATTAGATGTCTTTATGTTTTTCTAATATATTTTTACAACAAGGCGCTTGTACCATTTACTTCTATATAATCAGGTAACCTGCTTCTAAGATTTTAATCAAGCAATATTTCAGCAATTTCTGTGCCAGTGTTCAGAGTGCTGATCCACTACATAGTACCACGTAGAGATCTGACTTTTTAGGTTTTTTGAAATGTCCTTTCAATGTTTTTAACATTTCGCACAAAACCATAGGAAGTGAATGCAAGAAACCAAAAGCAATATGGTTACAATCATATCTTTTGAAAACTACTTAAACTCATAATAATCAACCTGTAAATCATATCACTGCTGCAGTGGGTATGTCACATCTCAGAGTGTAGGTGCATATCAGAGTTACATATTTGGCAATTACATTCTTTAATGATGATATTTATGGAGAATATTATGACAGGGTTGAAAGGAAAAGTCATATTATGTCATTATTTCCAGTATTATTACCACTACTATTTTCAAACATATGTCAAAAGCAAAGTGGTGAGATTTTTTTTCCTCTTCAACCATTTTATATGTCTCTCTTTTTAACAAATATGTGTGCTGATGTTTTGCTTTAACCTTCATGGACCAAAAAGATTATTCCTTTTTACAGGGCACACTCGATGAAAGAGACACAGTCCACAGTTTGATGTCGTCTGGCTACTTCTGAGCGAGCTACCTAGAGCCCTTTAGAAATGGTTAAGAAAAACAAGGACATGATTCATCTCATCTGATAAGTAGCCATATAAAATAGGTTAGATGAATCATGTCCTAGAGAATATTTGTGCTCTCTGCTGAATGTACAAACAGCTTAAACAATTAACTTATGGGGAGATCATCATGGTGTGGGCTACTGAATTTGGTCCAATGAATCCTGGTCTTAGAACCCTGATTTTAGATCTGAAAGTAGCAGTTCTATTATTATTATTGTTGTTGTTGTTGTTCTTGTTGCTGCTGCTTCTGCTGTTGTTTTTGTTGACACTGTTATTACTATTATTATATTTATACCAAGTTTTATTCTTACAGTTTGCTCACAGTTATTCAGAATTGTAATTTCAATTACATATTCGTGGATTTACCTGCCTAGAAAAACTAACAAACTGTTTTGTTGTTTAGCAAAATCAAATATGTCATTGTAGACTGAAGTCACAATATTCTTGCACCCATTCTAGACGCACATTTTTATATGTTTGGTTTTGGGGTTTGTATGTAGCTTTGAAGGAGAATTTGGAGTTGACAGCTTTGAAGAATTTTTAGTATAAATTCTGTGTTGACTGTGGAAATTTCAGTTAGTTTCTTTTTACTGTTTTTATGCTTAAAGTACTATCTACATAATATAAACAGCAGGGGACTTCTGAAGACAATTTTTAACACTTTATGAATTTCATATGAAATATACTATAATAATTGCCAATTTTATCTTTATCTTTTAAAATGTTTTATTATTGAGCCCTCTGAACGAACAACTTACAAATAATGTTATTCCATCATTGTAAGTTGTAACTGAAACTGTATTGTTTGTTTTCTGCATTCAACATAACCTTGAGCATTCTCTTTGCTCTCAGGAATTAGTCTTTTCAGGGAATGAAGGCATTCTGATAAGAACGTTTTTATTTGTGATTATTACCTCAAGGCATATTTGTGTGGATGTAAAGTCTTATACAAACAATCCAAGTTGCAAGGTCTATGAAAGATAATGTTTATAGTTAATAAATCTTTGAAGATCTGTTTCAGGTCATATAAATATTGTTTTCCACTTCAAATGAAGCACTAAAAGAGTACTGAGGTATATTTTATTCATTTCAAAATGAAGTTGTGTAGAGAGAACAAATATTGCCTGGTGATGATAGTGCAATTCTATATAGCTAAGCGTTGCTTTAATTTGGAAGAAGCAGTGTGAAACTACAGGAATTTATTCTCTGAGATTGTCTTCTTATTCTTCTGTTTGCTTCCCAAAAAGGTACCAGTCATATTAGCATAAAAATAAAACAAAGCAAAATTAAATCCCCTTTCTGTAAAAACATATATTAATTTCATAGAAGCCTTCGTTTAGCAGGAGGCATTTCAGATTCAGCTCAGGTTGATAGTGACTTAAGTGTTAGCATAGCATAAAGGTCATAGCTAATTCGTAAGCCATCTGAGAATTTCTTTTCTCTAAATATCATTTAAACATTTATAGTTTAAATATCAGAACAATTAAACAATTTGAGATCACTATCACAGGTTATTATCATTAGGTAAAAATGTTTGTCCTCTAAAACACTTGTTGCACATTAGGTAGACGCTGCTGAGTTCAATTTGGAAATCAAAAAGATTCATTGGCTCGTGAGGCAAAGATGACCATACCAATTCTTCCATTTCTTAAATATATTTATCCGCTTCTAATGAATAGTTTAACAAAAAAAAAAAAGTTAGAGACATAAAAATGCTGGCAGGTGCCTTCTATAAGTTAAAAATCAACTCTGGTGTAGTCAGGCACTTATGTAAACTCCCTCTGTCATCGAAATGTCTTTGTATAATTTATGGTCTTACAATAAAATATTAAACAAACCAGTAAAAGGCCACCTAGCATTTTCTCCTATCTGTAAGCTTATATATATTTTCTTTTACTTTTTCCATTTGTTTTTAATGGATTTAGGTTTTGACAGGATTAATACTTGAATTTTGGGTGCCTCAGACTTATTTGGAAACATGTTTCAAATCTAACACACTACAATTCTGTATTTATTAGGCTGAATATTTCTTTAATGTGAGAAAAAAATCTTTGACAAACATCTGAACAAAATTTGGAACGTATATAATCTGCAGTGGAATATACAGGATAGCCTAGGCCCATGTACAATGGTGCATTTATTAGATTTATCTGCTTATTTTGATGTAAATCTAGGCCTTCTCACATAGTGTTCCAGTGGACTGTGTAGTTTCACCCTGAAAGGGGAACAAAGCCTGAAATTCTACAGGAGCCAGAGCTACAGAAACAGTGGTGCTGGTGTATGAAAATGTCATGTAATGGAATCTGTTTCTCTGGGTACAGGTGAAAGTAGTCATGACACTAATTTTGGTATTAGGCATTTCATTTACTGCTCTGTTGCAGTCTTCAAGAAATAGATAAGTGATGGTGGAGAAAAGGATGTGCTGCATAAAAGCTACGTGTTGAGAGAACAATCATGTTCTCATTTAACGTTTTGATTCTGTGAACACAGACAGGATGCTTTGTTTTTATTTCAGAGGGAATTATGCTGTTTTTCTTTTTCAGGACCTGTTTTCCAGGATAGTAAAACAAGCATAGCCATTTGGGCTGTGTGTTAATGATTGTCACAAACCTTTGGTGTTATGAGAGAATCTGGCAGCAAATGAGAGCAGCGTAAATTAATTTAAGGTGTATTCTCTACTTCTTTTCAGCTATCACTCTGAACATAAGGCAAACAGATGACTGAGGATTTCTCTGAAATAGGAATATGAACATCTATCAAGCTGTAATTTAACATGCTACTTGAAGCCTTTTTTTCAGTTGTTTTGTTTTTTTCCTAAAAAAATATTAAAGAATAAAGAAACAAAAGCCAAGATGTAGTATTCTATAAAGATATAACAATAACATTTAGATCACAGGCTACTTGCTCTAACTGTGACATTAAGTTTATTTAGTTATTATATGAGCACTAATTATAGTTAGTATATTTATTTTTTTCATCAATAAAAATAAATAATGTAATATTATGATTCCTTAATTTTTAATGCACCTAAATATGCTTATATGGGCCATAAAAACCTCAGAGGTAGTAGTAGGCTTTTGATATATTATGGTTTTTATGACTACTTGCCAGCTGATCAAAGTTGCCTATTCCAGTAATAGTGTAAATACTTAACTACAATGACCCTATATTTTTCTCAGTATAACTACAGACACAGAAAATGATAGAACTTGCATAGTGTCACCCACAGAGTTACCAGAGATCAATCTTCCCTCCTAAAGCACAAAGAGAAGAGGGAGGGACTAAAGGCTATTTTTTTCTGTGAAAAAGGAATGCACAGAGTTGCATATTCCCATTCCTTTTCTAGAGGGTAAATTTGATTAATGAGGTGCTACTTTGTTTTGATAATGTAAAAGCCTTTCCTAAATTGATTTACTCATCCTAATTTAATTCTTTGAATCTGCTTAATCTAAAAATTGGCTTGGTATGTTGATTTTGTTAACATAAATCATTATTTAAGTGATTTAACATCTTTGAAGCTGTTCCTCAGGTGGGATGTCCAACAAGAACTCAGAATCACAGAACTGGTCTGTACTTCATCCAATATTGCTGTTCACTCAGTAATGTTCATGCCAGGTTTGCCCAGCACACTGTGTCATCTTTTGTCTTTGTTTCACTAAAACATGTATTCTCTTCTGAAGAAATTACTGCTAACCACAACTATTTACTTAGGATCCTCCTGAGAGGCTGGACCAAGCACAGAAAAACCCTCTTGAGCTAATATTTCCCAGTTAGCGCACTGAACAAACTTTCAGCGACATTATTTTTTTCTGTTATTTTTAGACTGTGCATGTTTCTTCCATCTTAGAGTATAAAAACAGCAGACAAAATACTTCTGTATTTCTACAGTAAAAATCTTGATAGAGTACTTTTTGTTTATTCAACAGATTCACATTCTGATCACTGCTCATTACCTTAGAGTGAGAGAAAAAGTACTCTGTAGAAAACAGATTAGGAGTCACTGAACCACACTGCTTTTTCTGTTCTAGAGATGTAGAACCAAAACAACAACAAAACAAACAAAAAAAAAAATAAAAGAATGAAAATGCAGCCTTTTGAATTTGAGAATCTCTGTTCAATTTGATGAAACCTTGTTTCAGTAATATCTTCTTTTCATGTATGTCCTTTTAATGGGCAGTTTAATTGTTGGGTCGGTTTGGCTTCTGACCTACTGACTGATTGCTTCAATCATTTCAAAGTCTCATACCTGAGAAGGTTTTCCAACATTAATATTTTAACATTGTTTGGAACATTTTTGGTTTTATATTATATACCATGTTTAAGGGAACAGTTTTAATGAAATGTATAAAGTTGGATAATTAAGACCTAACCCCAGCAGAGGGAAAGGACATTATTCTTTCCTTCTTTACAATCCTTTTCTATAACTGAATTTTTTTCTGTTCTCTTCAGTCCCTCTTTTTTCCAAGACTTACACCCACTGCCTAACCTATCCTTTCTTGGACTTCTGATCTTTTGTTGCACTCCTCCGAATTCTACAGATCAGAAGGTACCGTACCCACTTTGAGGGTGTCCTATTCAAGGAGAAGCAGGTAAGTTGCAAAGTGGAAAGAATGCTCTACAGGTTGTTCTGATTTATGTGGTAGTATAATATTTGACTTGTGCAACCTGTGATCGAAAATAACCTCAAATCTTGGTCTGCTGCCTGCCTGGTCATTCTTCACCCTGTGTTTAATTAACTGCATGTGCTTGCTCAAATCAGGAAACAGCATTATTTACATACAGAATTCCATATATATATCAAGACTTTTTTTAAACTTTTCAATGTAATAGACTTCAATATTGTCTGCCAGTATATTCATAGTTTACCCTAGGTCGATGTAATTTAAATTTTAATAAGGAAATACTAAAAGCTAACAAGATTTTTCCATAATTCCAAGACAGGTCTCTATACATTATAGACCTAGTGTTTCTTCCTATCTGCAAGGCCTACTGCTGTTTTAGGAGACAATTACATTGGTCTGCACATGTCAGATTCTTCTTGATCTTCCTATTTCATTATTTCCCAGGTGATTAAAATACTGTGATTATCACTCCAGTGTTTTTCTGATTAGAAAAAAAAATTAAAAATGATTCAACAAATAAAATTGTCAGGAAGCAGGTAATAATTGATGTGACTTGCAGAAAACTTACTGCATGTTCAAGAATTCTGAATGTTCAGCCATGCAAATTTTGTTAGTGCCAAAAGAATAGGTCTGATCCTGGATTTATTTACATCATTACTTCAGTAACCCTTAATGAAGTAAACAGAGAAGCAGAAAAAATGGAGTCTATGTTTTCATTGTCAAGGACCACAAAATTCCCTTTTATTTAGTACATCTGCAAGCATGCTCTGATTGAAAATAACTGTAAAATAAAATAAGGAAGGTTTGTGGTTTTTAAAAAAAAATATTTATCTGTGGATCTCTCAGTTTCACTTTTTTATGGATTTTTTCTTGTTCATAAATAATGAATGTTTTTAATAAGTATATATTCTTCTTCATATTTACAGATGATGGTAGTTAGCTTGTGTTGCAGAAGGGGTGAGGGATCCTGTGGGGGTGGAGGAAGTGTAGGCAAAATGCTTCCCAAATGCTCATGTTGCTTGTAGCCTGTGAAAATTCAACTGAGAACTTAACTTCCCTTTTGAATCAGGATAGCTTTTTGTAATGAAATTGTTCTCCCTGTGCTTTGGTTATGCTAAACCCAAACAATGAATTCAACTTTGACTCTAAGTCGTTATTGGCAAAACTGTGGAGTCTGGAAAATAGCAATTAGGTGAAAATGTCTTACTACAGTAATTTCTTCAGGCATCTCTTGGCTGCCTCAACTTCTTTTCATTCTGAAAAATGATGAATCATCACCTTGGCAAAGCTTTGAGATACTGTGTTCCCAAAAATGAATGTAGCATTTTCATTAAGTTTGCCTGTTGCTCTGCAGTTGCCTTTTTTTCATTTTAATTTTTTTTATTTAATTCTGATAGCTCCATTCCTTCTTCCCCATCATAGGCAGCAATGAATGTATTCATATCTACCATAAACAAAGAAGTGTGTATCAACATTATGAGTGCATAAATGGTTAAAAGGTGCTGAAATTCATGCCAGATGCTTCAGTGACTCATTTCCAAATGGTAAAATGTCTGAAAGCTTAACATGATATTAATTTTTTCTTGCTGGAAATGCCTATTTACAAGGACCTTTTTCTGTTAAGAGTCATCATTGACCACGGTTCCCCAATATGCAGAATCAACAGCAGTCAGCTGTCAGCTTATGAAACAGAGCAATTTACTTCTTCTACTTGTATTAAACAGTGATTTTTATAACAGCCAATTACTTAGAGAAATTTAAATAAGATACCTTTGAGAAAAAGTTTCTTAAGAAAATGGAATATGTTTGCTGGGGTTTTTTTCAGCTTTAAAGGCAAGAGTTGATTTGGACTATGAAAAATCTATTTTTTTTTTTTCTTTCCTACAGCTTGATTAAAAACAAAATTAGAAAGGATGTGAAACCTGTTAAACAACTAATAAACCAAAAGACATTTAGGCATCATTCAATCTGATTGAGGGTTTGGTCAGTACCTCAGCCTGATAATTATGCCTCTTCTGACTCACTTTTATCCCACTTCCCACAAGACTGTGATTTATTGCAACCACATTAATTTAGCAAATATAGGAGAATCATGTATTCCAAAATTAATGACCAATCTTCTCCCAGTCTCATCTGCTTTACCCTCTGACATATGAAACACATTCGTATTCTAAATGAAGTTATGCCCTGAGGCATAATATTGAATATCACATTGAAAATTATTTTCATTATCCAATATACTGATTGTTTAAACTGGTTTAGGGTCCACTAGGTCACTTGGACAGTTGAGGATGACTTCCACTTGATCACTGGTGTGAGCTGTTTTGATTTCAATGCATTTTCGTTTCTTATATTTGTCGACATGTGCAACTGATCACCAAGGCAAAAAAAATGTTATGAGTTGGGAACTTAGAGATTTTTCTTTTAACTGTTGATGAAATTAAATGCCATAATGACACTGACATTTTCTCTTCAGCATGATAGCCATGGAAGTGACCACACATTTTATATTAAAAAAGAACATTCAGATTTTATAATTGTTTATCCATTTATTCTGTAGATAATGTTTTCAGTTCCCATGCTAAAAGGTGAAAGCAAAGCAGGTAGAGTCCTGTTTCTAAGCAGTAGCACTGTAAGGCATTATCACAATGATGCATTGCTTAGAATACAAATGGTATGAGGAACTGTGGATCAAAGGAATGTTTTCCATTTATTGACTTTTTTTCTCTAAAATTTAATGAAAATGTAATCCTCTGAATTAATAGATTGATGTAAAAGTCATTAAAATAGATGGAAACATATCCATTCATTTAACAAGTCTTTAGAGCAGGCACTTTAGATTTTAATACCTCTTGCTCTGGCTTGATGAGCATTATCTTTGTTACACAGATGATGCTGTGCAATCATGGAAAAGTTAAATGTTAATTCCAAGGCTACAAAATGAGACAGTTGGAAAACCAAAAATGAAATATGAATAGTTCTCTGTCTGTACTTTGCATTTAAGAAAACACATTACTGTTTTTATCTAAATAAATGAATTTTTAAAGGTAATTTTTTTAAAAAAGACAATTTATCTTAAAATATCTCTTAATTTTTTTATCATAAAAATTAACATCTCAAAACTTTTGATGTAGAACAAAGAACTTATATCATTCTAGAAAGACTGTAGTCAAAGATTGTTACATATGATTACACAGCAAAGTGAATAAGAAGCCTGTGTAGGAAATAGTAGTGTATTGATAAGAATAATGTGTTTACAGTGGTCCTTGCTAAAAAAAAAAAAAAAAAAGATGTTTTCTTAGTTTTGCTGCTAAGGTGTTAATAACTCAGCTTATAAGTGGACTCTTAACTCAAGAGAAACTGATTTTAAAATGAGTACTCCCACTCCATAGTTGTGTAGCTATGTGTTAGGGATTTTCTCAGACTACCCTCCTGACTTCCGACATCTGTAGAGAAAGTCCAGCTTCTCTATAAATTGTATTGGTTTTAAAAGACCAAAATACCATTTCTTTAATTTTACACTCCACTTAGGCACCAAAACAAGTGTATTTGACTTTGGCAACAAATGCATTCTGTACAGCTGAGCTTTCAAAAGAAGGTTCAGAAGGTTCCAAGGATCTCAGACAGAAGCATTAATCAATATGTTTAGTATAATTTAACTAAACTACTGCCACCAATTTATGTTCAGAGTTCTTTTGTCAGTACTTTGACAAGAAACAGTAAAGGAAACTCATTGCCAAAGAATTGCCTGAAGAGGAGTGAGATGGCAAAAAATTCTCCAGGTAGCTTCCTCATGTCCTTCACTATCTCCATACAGTACAATGTATTCACATCAAAATAATATAAAAGAAGTTATATTCTTGGATTAAATGACACAGAAACAAATATTCTCTGAATTGCTTTACATTATATTTCAAGTCTAAAGGTTAGGTTAGATTTTGAAGGCTTTCCATCCTAAAACTAAACTTCTTCAAAGTCCAAAGGATTTTAAAGAGTAGCAAACCAGGTTTTAAAATCTGAGGTCTGGTCCAAAAACTGAACAGAAGTTCTAAAAGGTGCCTAAGATTAAATCCTGTTTTATTTTTGCTGCTAGTAAATGTTCACCTTTTCAATTTCTATGGCAGCAAGAAGGGATCCTGGGTCCAGAGAGAACAAAAGGACTTGGAGTTTTAAATAGTATTGTTTAGAAGGGAGACAAAGGAATTGGTGGTGTTGTTAATCTTTAACACTTATCCTAAATCAGTATTTGCAAGCAAACTGAATGTGTGCTATCATATTATCATGTATTTCTGTTGTGATCACCCTAAAATCCTGAAACCTTACCTTGTGCTCTCTGACTAGGTCAACAATCACAAATTTGGTTTCTAATGGATTTATGCACCAACACAGATGCTTTAGGAGTCTTATATTCAGCTCAGTGCAGAACAGGTGCCTTTGTTATAGCAGAGAGATGGGAGTTTATTGATTTGGTCTTTTGTTTTGTTCCTCCCCCAGTGTGTTTGTTTGTTTAGTGGGTGCAGATGTGTTTGGTTTTTTTCCTGTTCTTGTGTGTTTTTTTTTTTTTTTTTTGTGGGGAGAGAAGGGTATTTCTGTGGGTTTCTGTGGCTTCGTTCTAAATTTTATTAATTGTAATATTTTTTTTTATTAGGATCTTTTCTAATTCTACACTTTTCTATCTATCCGTCTCTCTATTTTTAACCTTATTTCTATTCTCTGTCATCACATATTTTTATTGCCACATTCAGCCCCAAGGTACCTTACAATTCTGCACCAAGAATTATTAGCAGAAAATTAACAGCTAATGCTCCTTGAAAATGGATGGGACATGTCACTGCAAGATAAGATAACTTTTGATTTGTTCACCTGTATCTTAACCCTGGGAACAGTAGTTCTGTTTAACATTGCTCAGTGGAGTACTGTACAAACACACACTCATGAATAAAGCTCAGACTGGGACCTCAGAGCTTTCCATGTTACAGCCACTTACTGCAGCAGTTCACAGGCCTGCTCTGCAGAAATAGGTTGCTGGATGACTGTGGAAAGGACTGACTCATGGCATTGTTTCTTCAGCTTCCTTGCAACATAAATGGCAAAATAAGGAAAGTGTTATTAAAATGATTGGCTATTTTTTTCTCATTTTCTATTTAAGCAGCTACCCCAGACTGGCTGGCTGTTATTTAAAACTGACATTTGATTTTGTGCTGAAGTGAATGCAAGTCACACTCTGATAAATCCACAGATAATGAATATAATACAAAGTTTTCATATCAGCTTTGCAGAGAAGTTCCTGGGCAGCTAAAGACCCTGGTAATTTTTGGCATCTGCACATATAGTTCTATTCTTTCTCTTGCCCTGCATACACTTCATTCTTCACTATATCTAATAAATCACCCACTGTATCTGTTAGAGATACAGGAATTCTGCTACTATGAATGTCATATTAATCTTGGACCTGTATTGAAAATGTTCCCTTGAGGCTGTAAGGCTCAAGCTATATTTTTTTTCTCATTTTGTGTAGAAGTTGAGAAGAGAGATAAAAAGATATGTACCTTTTCTTTTCAGTATGACCAGAATTTCTCTCTGAGTTTGGGAATAAAATAAAAAGTTAAAGTTTTTTCAATATGTTTTCTTATTTATTTTTCTGATGCCTTATGGTAAAAATTTCCAACAGGTATAGTGTGATGGTCAGTGCATTCTACCCTGCAACCAGTCTAAATAGCCTGGAAAGAGTGAGGGAGCCTGGGGAGTGGAATATCATGCATGACAGATTCAGCAGCTGTTCATAGCTGTATTGGACAGAGGCAAAGCTGCTCAGGGACATCTATCTCATGACATCAATTTTAACACAGAAAATCATGTGCCTTGGGTATCAAAGGTTTGAGAAACATTGTCCATAGTATCTGTATGAATTAATTAGTTCTACTAGCATGGAATAAAACATATAGCCATGATTGTTTTCTTTGTGCAGTCAAAGATTTGTTCTCCTTTTTAAAAGAAATTTCAATGTATTATTTGTGTGTTAAACTCTTGTGTGGATGTCTGAGCATGTAAATCTTTCCGATCCCATGTAGAAAACTTGATGTGTTTTCAGAAAGCCTTCCTGACCTCTTCATATCCAGAACTGGAAGACTTGGATCAGCAAATCGTGACTTCTGCGTTCAGGTTCTAGTCCTTAGGGACCTGAAGACTTTTGAATAATTGAGTTCCCACTACTCATCTCCTCCAGTGGAAGGCTAGCAGCAAGCAAATGTTTCTGATTAAACATGAGTTGGAAAGAACAGACATCAATTGTACAATACACATGGTACTGTCAGTGAAAACCCACCCAGTCAGGTCTTTGCTACCTCATAACAACCTGAAGATTCTGTAGTTCCAAATTATCTTGGCCTATTTACAGAACTAAATTAGGGATTCAGTGGTATGAATATATACCTGTTCCTGTGAATTATTATAATTGCAGAAAAACAGTAGTATGTGGTGCAAGTAAGGCTAGTTCTTCAAAATAAAAGAACTTAAAGCATTTAAAAAAAATATGAAAGAGTATCATTCTCAAAAAGTGCTGAGTAAGTGCAGAAAGGTTGATTATGTATGAATATATGAATAAAAAGAGTATGAATGCAAAAACTGCTATTAAAATGCATTAGGATGCTCAAAGGCTGTGATACTTCAATATAAAACAGTGAGTTTCCAAGAGAGATCTTAATTAGAACTGATCATAACTTATATAAAATAGTATTTGGTTTGCATCTAGCATTTTATTACTTTAATATTTTTTTTATTCCTGAATCAGTTACCAAATAATCCTTAATCATCCATATAACTGGTATGGTTCCAACAGTTCCAAAGTCCAGTAAACTTTTAAGAACATGGTTTTGCATAAAATGCCATGAGCTACAGCATTAAATATAACATATCATCTGTAATAATTCACCATCTTTAGAGGTATTTTTAGTGGGAAAAGCTACGGCAATTTCCACAGTTGGGAGGACAAGTCAAATGAAGACTGGTAGCAATATGAGTTTTTTTTTATTGTGCCCTTATGCTCTAATGTCTGTTTTGTCACATACATTGAAATTACTGAAAAGGAAATCTGAAATCGAGACAGAGTTACTTATGAGCATAGTAGGAAGAATTGCTGAAGACTCTGTAGCTCATTTAGGTTTTAAGTTATGCAAGTCTCATTTTCTGGGAAGCTCTTATATCCTACGGATGGGCAATTAAGAAAATTCTTAGATCATTTTTGTGTCACTAATTGGGAGTCATTTAATTTACTCAGGCAGATAAGAAATGTGAATGTGGGAACTGCATACCCTTAAGATAGTCAAGAGCCAAGACAAAGAAGAGGGAGTAAAAAAGAGAGACCTAAATTTCCCCATGCCAGCCTGAGACTTCTTCGGGACTTTGGTATGTCAATTAATCTCTTTGTTTTAATTTGTTTTAAAATCAGAAATAATTATATTTCTGTAGTCTGGAAGGCTTCAGAGATTCTAAATTTAGTGGTGCTCAAAGGCTTTTGAGAGGCTTTATTGGTAGATGTTTTAAATTAGCACTATGTACTTACAAAGATTCTCTAATTTTCTTAAATGTTGATTATTCCTTGCAGTATTAACTCAATATTTTCAAGGGAAAAAATGACTAATTAATTTTCTAATATTGTGGAAGAACACTAAAACTGGTAAGTACAGAGTCCTACTTAGCACAAATTACTTAACACTTAAGTTTTGCAATGCTGTCTATTGATACATTTTTTTGTATTATAAATATCTAATTTAATTTTAAAAAGGATTATGTATGAAGTCACATAAGGCATAGTATGAAAAATAGTCAGAGAGAATTTGTGGAATTATTGGAACCACATGATGGATGCTACTTCCTCCTCCCCTTAATGATATCCCTGTAAGTTGCTTCCAAGAAAAAAAAACAAAACAAAACAAAAATAAATAAATAAAATAAATAATAAAAAAATGAACAAACAAACAAACAAAAATCCCCAAACCAAATCAAAACAAAACAAAAAAAGAAAACAAAAAAAAGGCACTATAGCTATAGCCCAAACCTGGACAGTTAAGCCACTTCACCTTCCTGAAAACCTTCCTGCAGCAATGATTGAACAGTTCCTGACACATGTGGTTTACTTCCAGCTCGTTCTTACTCCTTATTTAGACTCTACACATCATCTTTGCTTTGTAACCTTTTCATCTTCTCACTGTGCCTGATTTCTTTTGCTTTTTCAGCTGACTGGTAACCTCTCCTAAACAAAATCCCTCACAGCTATCCAGTAATGGATAATTGGTACTTAAAGGAACTACAGAGGGGGGTTTATGCCATTTTTAGACTTCCACATTTTCTGACTTTTCCTCTGCATCTTGAACATTAACATATTCAGTGTGGTCTCTATGGTGAACTCACCAGAGAACACACATCTGATAAAATGAAAGGTAGAGTGACTGCTTGTTCAATAATAGGTATTTAAAATGTAGCAGCTGCTTTGGAAAGATCAGGACTAGTAGGAAAACCATTTAATCTAGGAGAATATGCTGAGTAAAGAACAAATTGTGTTTGTAAACTGAGACCTAGGAAAGGGAAACGGAACTGTTTGCATTAGTGTCATATGGCAATACCACTTCAGGTTAGGTGTAAAAATGTGGGAGAGAAAGGGAAGATATAGATATGGAACAAAGAGAAGCAGCATAGCCTTCTTATAGGCAGTCTCATCAAAGAATGTGGGCAGGTCATCTAGCCTTGAAGTTTGTTTCTGAAAGGCACTGTCCAGGAGTAGAATG
Source organism: Corapipo altera (assembly GCF_003945725.1). Classification (NCBI taxonomy): domain Eukaryota; kingdom Metazoa; phylum Chordata; class Aves; order Passeriformes; family Pipridae; genus Corapipo; species Corapipo altera. The sequence continues at coordinate 13,987,852 of NW_020884881.1, read as the reverse complement.
CACCCAGATAGTTATTGAGCTTCTATGGCTGATAGTAAGCATCCAGAAATCATAAATGTCATCTAAACCAAGATGCTGCATACTAGGATCAAATGACAGGGCATGTTTTCTGAGCAAGGTCAGTCAAGAACTTGAAAAACTTTGCTAAAATGAAAGGTGTCATTTCCATTTTAAGCTTGACTAGTATTTAAAGTTTATTCAGGTGAATAACACACTTTTATAGTGTTCTTACTTATCCAGAAGAAAAAATAAATCTAAACAATGGGATGTTTACAAAAAAATTATCTCAATACCTAAATCCAAACAGCTCTAAAATCTCAGTTCTTAACTGTTTCTAATTCATCTGTAGAGATCAGACTGGTGCCAGATCTCCACAGTGTGTGAAGCCTACTCCTGTATTTATGAATGCTTCTGGCAAGGAACAGATAGTGAAAGGACAACCTATGACTTAAGGAGGGCACATTTTCTTTTCAGAGTAATAAATTACTGGCTATGGTTTCAGAAGAGTGCAGCAGCGTCTATAGAGCCCTCTCCAGGATAGTTGAAAAATATCTCCTGAGTTTATAGCAATTTCCTTCACTTGTTGATGATCTGCATGTAAACCAGTTTCTTTGGGACTTGTGCACATAGAGGTTATGCTGAACAATCACGTAGCAAAAAATGCAATTACCATCACAACTAGGAAGAAAAGACCATTTGACTTTACAGAGTAGAATTTTGCTTATTTATTTTTAAATGTCAGCTGTATCTTATTTTCAAAGGATTATGTTATTCAATTAATAAATAATCTCCATTGCAGTTTTATCTAATTAATAAATTGAAATCCTCACAGAGAAGGAATGGAAAAATGTCCATCTGACAATATGGATTTCTCTTTCTAGTGAAGACAAAAAAAGAATTGGATTTGACTCTAGGTTTGTTTCACATTGAGTTTTATTTCCAGAAAAGAGCAAGGCATGATGAAAAAGTCGTTCAGAACCTTTGATGAGCTAGGTTATTCAGGAAAAAAATTGAAAGATTGCATGCTAAGACCTTAGTAAAACAACCTGTTTTTCTCTCTTTTTTTTTTCTTTCTTTTTTTTTTTTTCCCCCAGCACAGGTATCTCACAATCTTTTTGAATATTGTAGTTTTCCAAGAAGAAGCCTTGCACCTTTCCTCCAAAACCCACTAGGAGGACAATAAAAACTACCTATAAGCTCTATGTCAGTTCGTCCTTGTAACAGCTGTTAAGAGCAGTTACATTTTTCAAAAAAACCCCCTGTTTTCATATGATATTAAGAACAAAATAAATATTCTGTGCAAATTCTTTACTAGACTTTAGTAGAACCTTTAAATACTCTAATACTGTAGTGGTACACACACAAAAAAAAGGCAAGGATTTTTTTTTACTTAGTGCTGTCTGTTATGTTTTGATCCTGAGTCTCATGCTTTTCACTGTTTTATTCGAAGCTCTATCCCTTAGAAGAAATTTGTTGGACCAAATTCTTAGCTTGTTCATGGAAACTAAGGTTTTAAATAAAAATAGAGTTTATATGTAGAGAGATCACAATTCTATCTGTTCTAAATATTTTATGTAGCCCTTTGCCTTTCAGGTTGTGGAGAAAAAACAAGATCATCATTCTTACATTCATATCAGATGGGAAATAAAAATAATTCAATCTATAAGATGTCTTAAAATTCATGAGTTCTCCTTTTTTTTTTTTTTTAAAGAGTATCAAGATTTATTGTGCCTGGCTTGTGATTTTTTTTAGTATCTTGCTTTGACAGTACAGTTAAATATAGAATGTTCATTCATTTTCTTCAATTCAGTTTCTAGAATTTATTTGTCAAAACCTTTCTACCTATATATTCATTCAGGTTCCTATTTAACTATCTGACCCCTTCTCAGAAAAACAACCAAGGTTTTACTTAGCACTGTGCTATAACTTAATCGATCTAAATATTTTATTTTTTATAATAATGTTCAATGCTCTTTGTAAAAGAGTTCTCTTTTTCTGTGTTGTTTGCATAAAGCCTTATGCTCTTCCTATAATCTTCATTGAACACCTACTAAGGTATTTTGTACTTCAGTATCCCCTTACTGCTGAAATGATCCAGTGAAGAAGTTAGAAACATCTCGGGTGTGTTTAAGAGTGAAAAGTATATAGATCTGCTAAGCTGGTAAGCAGTAGGTGGGGCTGCTTGTGAGCACTGCTAAATCGTTGTGGAGAGAAAAATGTGTAGCATTTAATATCATTTAGAAGGTAGCACAGTTTAGGTAGACAAAGCAGAATCTTTTTTTTTTTTTTAATTCACACTGTAATATCTGATCCAGTAAGGATTTATCTTAATTGTAAAGTGTTAATAATGCCTAAATAAGGGGAAATAAACAATCTTACTGCTGAATTGAAGTTACAAATGCAGCCTAGCATAGTGAGAGAATCTCACTCACAGAGTGAGATTTATCCATCTCTTCCTCTTCATGTGAAATGGCTTTCTAATCTCTACAATCTTTCCCTGTTTATTAATTTTGGAACTCTTCATTTCATAGCTGGTAATATAAGTATCCTATTCTGTACCTTAACACAGAAAATGGAGTCTGACAGTGACAGTGACATAGTCATACCTTGACCCTTAATTGATCTCTTATATAATCCATCCAACACACAGCCGAGGTGCATTAGTATAATCAATCATGCAGTTCAACAAGGGGAAGTGCAAAGTTCTGCACCTGGGGAGGAACAATCACCTTAGGCACTAGTGCATGCTGGGGGCTGATCAGATGGAACACAGCTTTGTAGAAAATGGCTCTGGGGTTCCCGGTGGACATCTAGTTGAGCATAAGCCAGCATGTGCCCCTGCAGCAAAAGTAGCTAATGAAATACTGAGAGCAAGTTGAGGAGGGTGATCATTGCCTTTTATTTGGTGCTAGTGAGGTCACACCTGGAGTACTGTGTCCAGTTCTGGGCTCCCCAGTACAAGACACACAGACTTATTTGAGAGAGTCCAATGAAGGGTCACACATAAAGTTAAGAGGCAAAAAAAGACTGAATTAGCTGGAATTGTTCAGCCTAGAGAACAAAAGGCTCAGGAGAACCTTACTAATGTATACAAATGCCGTAAGGGAGAGTACAAAGAGGATAGAACCAGACTCTTTTCACTGGTGCCCAGTGACGGGACAAAGGGCAAAGGGCACAAAGAGAAATGCTGGAGGCTCTGTCTGAACATCAGGAAACAATTTTTTACTCTAAGGGTGACCAAGCACTGGAACAAGTTGCCTTGAGGGGCTGTGGAGTTTACCACCTTGGAGATAGCAAAAAACTGATATGGTCTTGGTCAACAAGCTCTAGTTGACCCTGTGTCAGCAGAGAGATTGGACTAAATGATGCCAGAGGTCACTTCCAACCTTATCAGATTGTGCTTCTGTGAAGTACTATTTATTGATACAACATTTACAAAATTTTATTTTTAACTGAGTCTTGGTTTAGGAATTATATCCCACTGAATTTGAACAGGACTTATAAAAAGCATGATGAAAATCAACCTTCTATGACTCAGTGTCTAAACTAAGTAAGATTGAAAAAATAGTGAAATGATTTTACAGTTGGCTTTGATTACAGTTATATCCAATTCTATTTGAGTAAAGTAAATATCTGGCAAATTAACTTTTTTCTTTGAAGTCCTGGTTTTCCTTGGAGTTGTCTGCAGCACCTCCATGAATGTACCTTTTGAAAGCAGATCACTTATTAGAATGCTTAGACATCATCAGAGGTAACTTTCTGTTACTTTGTCTTAAAATAAATATCAATGTCCAGTATCTTTGGCACTCTGTTGATTTACAGTTCTCACAGTAATTTTGCTATCTTGCCAATAATTCATTCCTAGTATGTATTTTAGGGGAAAATGTTTTAAAACATAACCTTTTAGATTAACAACATCAATTAAATGAAGCAAATGTTCTGTAATTACAACAGAGATACATGTATATGTCTCAGAGAACATTAACTTAAAAGCTAACTGTGAACACTTAAATGTCAGTGTAATTATTAATGTAAAATTTACTGTTTGTCACAGGTGATTAAATACACCTCCTAGATTGTTGTTATTCCCGTGAAAATTGAAAGGTGTTGCATATCTGGTTATTTGATGTCCTCCTTATTATATATGTCAGTGAGGATTCCAGTGAGGACTTTCTCTGAAGCTGACTGGTCAGTCTTTATGCAATTTAATGTGTGGTATACCTATTTTGAGAGCCATGACATAAACAGTTGTTTCTGTTCAAGTAGAAATTCATGCTATGAATATTTCCATGGAAATGTATCAATCTTTAATTGCTGTATGTTACTGTGAAAAAAAAAAAAATCCATGTTTATATTTCATAGGAATTAGATCCCAGTGTTTGAACACAAAAATATTAATAGGTCTGTACTTGGTTTACATGGCAATGTTTTGGTAGGGGGGAGCTACAGGGGGAGCTTCTGTGAGAAGCTGACAGAAGCTTCCCCAGTGTCCAACAGAGCCAATGCCACCTGGTTCCAAGATAGACCTGCCATAGGCCAAGGCTGAGCCCATCAGTGACGGTGCTGGTGCCTCTGGGCATCGTTCACTAAGAAGGGTAAAAGTTACCACGCAGGAGTGAGAATATGTGAGAGAAACAGCCCCGAAGTCAGAAGGGACAGCGCAGAAGGAGGGGCAAGAAGTGCTCCAGGAGCGAAAGCAGAGATACTCCTGCAGCCTGTGAGGAAGACCATGGTGAGGCAGCTGCGACCCCGCAGCCCATGATGGACCCCATGCCAGAACAGGTGGACACCCGAAGGAAGCTGTGACCCTGTGGGAAGCCAGCACTGGAGTGGGGTGCTGGCAGGACCTGTGGGCCTGTGGAGAAAAGAGCCCACACTGGAACAGGTTTGCTGCTGGTAGGGCTTGTGACCCTGCAGGGCACCCAGGCTGGAGCAGGCTATTCCTGAAACACTGTACACCACGGAAGGGACTCACAGCGGAGCAGTTGGTGAGGAAATGCAGCCTGTGGGATGGACCCATGTTGGAGAAGCTGGAGAAGAAGGGGTAATCCCGAAAGTGTGTATAGACTAGGGAATGAGAGGCTGCAGAGCAGCACTGCAGAAAGGCAACTGGGGTCTTGGTCAATGGAAGTTGAATATGAGTCAGCAGCACCCTGGCAGCTGGGAGGACCAATCGTGTCCTGGGGGGCATCAGGCACAGCATCGCCAGCTGGTTAAGGGAGGGGATTGTCCCACTCTGCTCTGCACTGGGGCAGCCTCACCTTAAATATTGGGGCAGTTTTGTTCACCACAATATAAGACAGATATAAAGCTATTTGAGAACATCCAAAGGAGGGTCATGAGGATGGTGAAGGGTCTTTAGAGGAAGCCTTATGAATAGATGCTGAGGTCACTTGGTTTGTTCAGCTTGGAGAAGAGGAGATTGAAGGGAGACTTCACTGTGGTCTTCAACATCTTCACAAGGGGAACCGGAGGGACAAATATGGTGGCAGTTTAGGTTGGATATCAGGAAAAGCTTCTCCACCCCGAGAGTGGTTGGGCACTGGAACAGGCTCCCCAGAGAAGCGGTCACAGCACCAAGCCTGTCTGAGTTCAAGAAGCATTTGGACAACACTCGCAGGCACATGGGGTGACTCTTGGGGTATCCTGCACAGGGTCAAAAGTTGGGCTCGATGATCCTACTGCGTTTCTTCCAACTCAGCACATTTTATGATTCTATGATTTCATGAAGTCCGTGGAGGACTGTCTGCCATGGAGGGACCCCACACTGGAGCAGGGGAAGAGTATGATGAATCCTCCCCTGTAGGGGAGGGAGAGGCAGAGACAATATGTGAAGAACTGACCACAACCCCCCTTGCCCATCCCCCTGTGCAGCTCAAGGGGAAGAGTTAGCAAAACGGGAATAAAGTTAAGCCCAGGAAGGAGGAGCAGGTGAGAGGAAGGGGTTTTTTTAAGTTTTATATTACTTCTCATTATCCTACTCTGATTTTCACTGGTAATAAATTCAGTTAATTTTCCCCAAGCTGACCTTGTTTTGTCTAGGTGCTAATTGCTGAGTGATTTTCCTGTCCTTATGTCAGCCCACAAGCTTTTGGTCATAGTTTTTTTTCTGCTCCTGTCCAGTGAAGGAGGGAGAGTGATAGAGCAGTTTGATGGGCACCAGGGAGCCAGCCAAGGTCAACCCATCACAATTTTCCACAATTTTGTAATCTCATACCCTCCCTGAGGACGGTAGTGTTCTGTTTGTTTTAGTAGTATTAGTTTGAATTTCAGTTGTTTTTAGGATTCTTTTGAATATATGTTTTGACTGGTGTCAGATTTTCTTATATAGGTCCAAAAGACTATAGTAGTGAATCAATATTTTGAAAAAAAAAATATTATCAGCTAGTGGTCAAGTAGTTTATCAGACTGGAGTTTACTGAAAAGGATATTCTGAGTGTGTAAATCGAGTCCTTTCCTATCATTGACAACCATATAATAAAAACCTTTAATTAAGCTGATCAAGTTAATTTTTAATGCCTAGATTGGTTTTTTCCCTGCTAATTCCATTGAAATTTTGTTCCATAATTTCACTGTTCTCTGGCTAGAAATGATCTTATAATTTCCATGCTAATTTTATTAATTATTAATATATTAATTTGTTGCTGTGTCAACATTATCCTGTAGCTTCTTGCCTTCAATTTATTTATTTGTCTGATGCATTTAAGGAGTGCCATCATATCCCTTTTTTAGTCTTCATTTTACCAGGGTTAAAAGGACTGCACTCATTTAATACCAGCTCCTAAAACAGGCTTTGTAGTACTCTTGATTGAATTTTTTATGTTTTATTTTGAGTTAATTCCTCTTGAACCAGAATGGCCATACTTGCTATAAACTGTGTTGAAGATGAGAGTAAGACCTTTAGGTCTTTTATAGTGACATTAAAAATTCTCTTTCTTTCCCAAAAATGTAAAGTCTGAAGCAGTTTTAGATTGTGTTTACTGTTTTTCAGAACTTTTTCGCATCAATGATTTCAAGTCATCCTGTAACAGATACATTTACCCATGTTCTTTTCCTCTGCTATTTCAGACTCACCCTCTGGATTGTGGCATCAATTCCTGTTGTTTAGCTTTAAGTTCACAAACTATTGAATTTCACTTCATTTCTATTATTACTGTTCTCAAGGTCATCCAATTTTTCCTATCTGGAAGAGAATTTACAATTCTTTTCTATACGGATGATGACTTCAATTCTTTTTAATCAGAGAATCTCATTAACCCACTCCTCCACTTTGTGGCAAGGACATCAGATAGTGTATTAAAAAGATTAACCTCAAGACCAGTTCTAGAAAAGATCTACTTGTAAAGCTTCCCCAAGCTTGTTCTTCTCCTCTTCAAAGTACTTTTCATATTACTTGCTTTTCAATTCTGCGTATAACCAAGCATCTCAGTCTTATCCAATTTTGACCAGTGTGGCACTCTCTCACATACTTAACTGACATCCAGATTGGTAAAATGTACCCAGCTTCTAATGAAAATGAAAATGCAGTTTCTTATCAGTAGAAAATTTAGGTTAATCTAGGCTGGTAAACTCATTCTTTTATATACACTTTTACCTCAGTATATGCCATTCTTTTTCAATATGAACTTTCAAAGGAGCAAAAAGGATCTGAATAGTAAAACAATTTGATAGATGAAAGGCAAACTTAGAGTGTTACCTTGTTTTCTCTTCTCTTGACAGTGAAATGTGTGAGAGAAATGTAAAAGGAAATGTCTGTAGGGTTTATTTGTGTACAGAGAGGTATGAACTAATGACCTGCAGGAAAGGTCTCCTGTTGGGAACCTAAAATGCAATGACCAGAATATTTTTCCATGTTCTTTACACTGAAGGTCATCTTCTCTTCTTAATCCTGGAGTTAAAGAAAAATCTTTCATACCCTCCCTCCCCCCCTTTGGCCTTCTTCTCTAGGGGCTAGCCTGATCAGCAGTTTGAAATCAGTAGTAGTCAGGCATCTAACTCACTACATTTTAGAAAATATAATTTCTACCTATTGACATATGTAGGTGTCCAATTACTGTAGATGTGTTCCCTGGCACCTTATGGATAAAAGGAATACCTACTCATAGACAGCTGAACACATGTGAAGGGTCATTTCCTTAGATTCAATGCGCTTTAAACATTCTCTTTTATGTGCTTGACTGGAAAAAGAAAAACAAATCCAAAAACAAACAAGTGGGAAAACTGCAAACTTTTCTAAAAAATAAGATTTTGTGGTGCCTAGGCTTAAGCATTAACTTAAGCTTAGTTCTGGCCTTTTATGAACTTCTGATTGCTTCATACTAGAAGTATTAAATCCTTACCATTTCAGCCTTTTTTTCTGTAACATTGCATATATGCAAACTAGCCTTGAAAGGCACATGGTAGCACAAAAAGCAAAAGCAATGCTTTCAACCCAAAGGCAAGTAACTTCAACCAGAATCACAGAACTTGCTGGGTTTGATTTCTGCTCTTTGTACACCCCATTATTTTCTCCACATTATTTTCTTACACATCTTTCTGAAGACCTGGCCTTTCTACCCTCACCTCCCTTTGTATTATCAAATGCATTTCAAATCCTCTTTTAACTAATATCTCAACAGCAAGAACAGTATTGGATGTCATTTTCATTCTGTGAATTACAATAAAGAATAGGAACAGGTCTAGGAAGAAGCCTACTCACACATCAGATTTTTTTGGATTATATTAGTTGCTGTTTGGGCTGCTTGCATGGTGTAAAATTTATTTTATCTGCAGTACTAAAATTGTTTTTTCACTGAAGTGGACACCTGTGTGCTTATGGAGTTTTCTATGAACATTTAAGACATTTGTCTGCCTATGAATAAACAATAGGAGCATTTGGAAAATTTTCTCAAGAAACTGCATAACTGTCCATTTGTTGCATGCAATAGCTTAACTCTATAATCATACATAAAGGAATATTGTGTGAATAGTTGTGTTACAGTGAAAACCTCTACATGGATTTTCTATCTAATGCAGCCATGATGACCTCTGTCAGCAGCTAGCACTCCTGTGCCCTGCAGTGGAACACAGCTCAAGGGAAAAAGTATGGCAGTATCAGGGAAAGAGAAGCCCTGGCACAAGGTGACTGTGTCACCTCAGTAATTTCTTTAGATAATGAAAATTGCAAGGGGTTGTTTTTCCTGCACTGTAAAGGACAAGGTAAATAATTAATTACAGGCTGGAAAGTAGCTACAAGGAAAACTCTTTATTAAGATAAAAAGAAGGTCCTGTTCTTTGTAAAATTTCCCTTCTGTCCGCATTTTTCAGTTGCATGGTTGGATTATAAAAGCTAAATACTTGTGACCTTTCAGTGGCGTTTGGAACAGACAGATTAAATCTGCTTTTAAAATACCTTTTTCTCCTCCTGGTGCTCCTTGTAGACTTCATGTTCTCTGTTAACAGTGTTCATTTTGTACTAGATTGATGTTCATATAAAAACAGGAGTACATTGACTGTCTTTTTTAGGAAGTTGTGTAACTATTAGCAATATTTCTGGTAATTACAATTCAGTTGGATGAAAGGTTGAAAAACGGCAAAGTGTATTTAAAAAGGGACACAAAAACAATCAAGCAAACAAATATATCTTTTGAATACAGTGAGATTTTCAGACTCTTTTCTTTGCTCTTTTCATAGGGTAGAGCTCTAAAGGACTCTTTTTTTTTTTATTTGTCATTATTTAAGTACTTTCATCACTGTTAAGGAACTGAACATACTGTTCCCACAGATGACCACACAGCCTTAGAAATGGCATTACTTTTTTTGTCATTTATAACTACAAGAAAATTAAGAGTAATGAGTTTGGGAACATTCTATCTCCACAGCTGAGGAAAGTAATATATTTCCTCCAGAACTTGCTAGATGAATCTCTGAATCACATTTAGGAATATTCCTGTATTTTACCCCCATTTGGGGCAAACAAAACTTCTGATTTCTTGCATCTAATAATATAGTAAAAGTGGGAGAACCATGCAAGAAATGGTGCCAATCCTGAGTGAGATTAATTCACTGTGTACTTTTACAGAAGGCATGTTGAATTTACAGCCAGTGGTAAAAGAACTTGTATAAAGTATTAGGAGCAGGTAAATAAACTGCATTTACAGAAAAATTTTGCATTACAGAAAAACTTCAATCAAAGCTATATTACAATAAATCATAAATATGTACTTACTTTTGGGAAGAGAGAAGGGGATCTTTTAAAAGAGTTTATTAATGAAGAGTTAAAATGTTTAGAGAAAGGAAAAGCATTTGTACCAACAGCACAAGTAGTTGTCATGGCTTGATTCTGTTTATGCCTCTGGAAACGTCTAGCAAGCTTGCAGGCAATGGAAAAAAACATGATTTATAATAGATATAAAAAGCAAAGTTCCACCTTCAAGCTTGAGGGCAGGAAATAGGATTGTGGCTGAGCATAAATGTGCTTCACAATTCGTGCTTCATTTCTTCTGGTGCAGTCCCATTGGCATCAATATGTTGTAATCTGTGGTGGAAGTTACCTCAGAACTGGTTCCTGCGAATTGTGTGATTTCCTTTAGAGCTGATGCCATAAGGCTGCTGAACAGATCCCTGCGTGTTTCTGAGTAAAAAATAATAGTTTCTTCCTACCAGAGTTATCTGATGTTTCATCACTCTAGAAATTCTAACTCCTTCCACAAATTGAGTACATGTGGATAGTCCATGGACACTGGGCTGTGCACCAGGGCTCACAAATCACAGTCATGTTCATACAGTGTGAATCTTGATGCAGGACTAAAGGGAGTCAGTGGGATCTTTTGCTGATCAATGATTTGCTGTTGCAGTCTATCGAATTCAAAAGCCACCTGCTGGTGCATCTCTTTTGGGAAGATGTCAATCCAATTAACTGTTAAGAGGTTCAGTGCTTGAGAAATGAATGTGTTTAATCAGCCTTATTTTCCCAGTACATACAGCATCTGTGTTTTCTATTTTTACCATTAATTAGGAAGCATTTGGTGATACAGGGTATGGAAGTAAGGGCACCATTCAAACATGCAACTATGTCGGCTAGCATTTTTCTGATTTTAAGTTCAAGTATAGAGACATACTGTAAGAATAAAACTACAGATGGATGTTTAAAAATAAATGTTAATATTTTTTAATTCTGAATTATTTTCAAAAGTTATGTCTATAGGATGAATGGATGTTTGAGATAGAGAAATAATCAGTTAGCAGAATACAAACTACAATATCTTTTTTTTTTTCCAAAAGTCTAAAAATTTAGACTAATCACTTGTATACTATGCTTATATAATTATATACTTCTATCCTAAATAAGGAAGAATAAATGAATTGAGGAGGCAATGGAAAAAATACTGGATGTACACGAGTCAATGATAAAAAAAGACTAAATTCAACAGGATACTAAATTCATTCTCTATGCCCTATAGATTCAATGGATTTTTGTGAGTAAGTCTTGCTGAACAAAGAATAAAAATGGAAAATTGGTATTTAGATTAAAAATATATAACACAAAGATAGTAAAGTGGTTGAAGTGTGAAGTTTTATTTCACATGTTCTGATCATCAAAATTCCGAAACGTTTCAACCAGCTTCATCACTTCATATGTTGGCAAGGAGATACCACGCTTTAAATGTTAAAGCTACATTCTTAGCTGAGATATCTCTGGAAGAGACTATCAATGAACACTGATTTTTTTTTTTTAATAAGGTGTTTGGACATCATGGAAAATGTACATTTTTCAGAAGAGATACTCATTAGTGGAAAGAGGCATTTGGTTTGGTTTTATGCATGTAATTTAGAGAAACAACAGCTTTTGTTCCTCAAGAGATCTGCAAATGTTTTGCAGTTTTCTGCAGAAGTAATACAACAGTTTTATCAGAGCCAACATTAAAACACTAGAAGTTATTTTTGAAGGTTGTTTCTTCCAAGTGACTCCCTACGTGTTATGAAAAAACACTTTCTCACAAACACACCAAGATCACTCTAGAATAGAAAAATAGGAAAATGTCATATGAGGTAACATGCAGGAGATGGAAATGAAGTTGGTTACTGGGATTTTCTTTAGTTCAAGTGCAAGGAAAGAGCAGAGTAATCACTGTTTCTTGCGAAGATGAAGCAATATTTACCTTGGATTTGAAAGGATTTTTTAAAATGTGGAGACAGAAGAGCAGCAATTTTCTCTAACCTTGTATTCTCTGTACATCTCTATCCAGACAGATCACTTTGCAGAAAGGTTAGGACAAACACTGAGGATAATGTGGAACAATGCTTGCATACACAGAATTTCTGCTCATATTTCTACCAGTAAAATAAATCTTGTATTCAGACACCAGATAATTGACAGATCTTCCTGTTTGCTTTCATCATAGATGTTACAGCTGGAAGCTATTATAATTATAAAATGTACACCCTGGTAACTGTCTAGCTTCACAGCCATGAACTGCTCACAGTAAGTAGCATGGGATGGTTACCTAATTTTGGTGTAGAAAAGAGTTTGCCTGTGTGGAAGTGAGCTCTGCTGTGCCCATAGACATGGTGTCAGGACCATGAAGTATTTTATCCAGTAATGTCTATTGTGCATTCCACAGCTTAATTGTAAGCAATGTAAAATATCTTTCCATTAGTTTAAAAGGCTAAAATAACTGTGTGAGCACAGAGACATATTTTTAATACAGGTGTTTCAGATGTAAGTCTTACCTTGGCTGCTTAGTTTGGCTTCCATAGTAAATTTCTAGATAATATTCACACATAATGAAGACTGAAACATGTCTTTATGTGCTGTAAAAAAATAATAAATACTGAAGTTGAGAAGTAACATTGAATACTATTGCTATAATTTGTTTTAAAAAGGAATATAAATTAATTTAAAGTAATCATTTTTGCTAGATTACAAGTGGTATACCACACCAAACTTGTGAAAACTGTCTGGTTCCATTAAATTTTTTTATCCTGTAACTAACAAATAGTGCAGTATTGTGGTGGGTTGATCTGAACTGCCTGGCAGACACCCACCTAGCCACTGTCTTCCCTCTTCTCAAAAAGACTAGAGAAAATGAAAGATTTTCTGATCATCGTAAATCAGATCACTTCCTAATTACTGTCACAGTCAAAACAGACTTGATTAATTTAATTTATTGCCAGTTAAGATCAAGTTGGATAGTGAGAAACAAAGACAAAAATGCAAACACCAGCTCCCACCCTTTTTCCTCAGAATTCTTTCCTTCATTCCAACTTTTCTACCTCACCCACCCCAAATGGTGCAGGAAGGAGAACAGGGGCATCGTATTCAGTTCATAACAGCTCCTTTCTGCTCACACTTCCTCTTACTCTAGCCTGGGTCATCTCCATGGGCTGCAATCCTTTGGGGAAAACTTGTCCCAGTGTGGGAGCAGCTCTGACAGCAGCAGATGCATTCTTGTCAGGAGCCTGCTCAGGTGTAGGTTGTTCTCACAGGCAGCAGTGTCTTCTGGGAGTATTCACTGGCTCCAGGGTTGGGTCCTCCATGGGCTGCGGTGTGGATATCTGCTCTGGCATTATCCTCTCCCTGGGCATCCATGAAAGACTTGCTCTTGTGGCTGGAGCATCCCTTTCCTGACTCCTGGTCTTTTCACCCTTCTGTTCACTCTTCCTCTGCCTGTGTGGGATTTCTGCTCTTTGTTAAGCAGGTTTTCCCCAAGGCTCCACCAGCTTGGCTGAGGGGTTGGGCTGTGCCTGGTGGGACCACTGGTGCTGGCTGGAGCTGGCTGGGCAACCTCAGCCCTCACAGAGGCTCCTGCAGCCTTATGGCCATTGTCTCAGTGTGGGCACCCCACACAGATGTGTATCACATTGAGAGGAAACTAAGCAGTTCCTTTAAAAATATTATTTAAGGAAATTAAGGGTCCATAAGGTGCTGGGGAAGAAGTTGGCCGCTTAGAGCTGATGCAAGTAGTCTGAAAAGCCTACAGTAAGCATACAGCTCTGAGTACGATTTACTCTGTGTCACAATTAGCTTCACAGTAACAGAATTCAGTATTTTCTGTTTAGATCAGCTCTCTGTTATGTTTAATGAACAGGTATGTTAATTTTGAAGTTAAACTTCTTGGACAAAGTTACACAGACTGTATAGATATTCTAAACCACTCTTGCTAACACAAGGTCTTTAAGTGTTTGAAGCTACTGGATGTGTTCTGTTGACAAATTTAACATGATTTCTGAATGGCACATTTCTCCTGTTTATGTACAATAGAAGCACATGGGAAGTGAAATTTTTAAACATAAGTTTAGAGCTGAAGACAGAAAATCAATTTTGCTGTTCTTGATTTCAAATTTTGGGGTTTCTTCCCTATTTGTCTTAGTGGTTTTACAGCCATTGTAGTGAAAACAGGGACTCGAAGAAAATTGCTTTGACTCTGCAAAGTGTGACAGACTTGATAGCTATCACAGTGAATCTGAACATGCCAAGGTGGCAGCCATTTCCCTTCCAGTGAACTGTAGTATTGATCCATATCTGAGTCAAGGAAAATGCATAAAACCCCTTCTACAAACTCTAGGCAATCATCAGATCCTGAAAACCAGTCCAAAGTTACTAGTTTCAACATAAACCTTGGAAACTGGCAAGCGGGCTGTTGAGGCAAAATCATGTCAACTTCAGTTTCAGCTTTCCAATCCAAAGCTGATGGCTTCAGTCAGCGCAGACAACTAATCAATTACCCAGCATGAATAATGATGGACTATCAGAAACTTTCTTCAAACTATTACTCAGCTGCTGAACTGTGTTAAAACATGACATTGTTAACGAATGCAGCGTAAATGATTCGGAAAAGCTCTTGCTTGCAGACAGGAAGGACATTTCCCTTACCCAAGATACATACAATTTAGCATAATTTATTTTGCATGTGGCTGTGGAATACATGGAAAGGTCACTATAGGAGTTAAAGGAAATCAAAAGTATGTATCTTTACATTGTAGTAGTCCAAGATAAATTTCAAGTATGTGATTATGAGATCAGAAAAAATACTACAAATTTTACAGGAATTTTCACAACATTTAATAATTTAATAATATGCTTTTTACATATTAATGGTTGCACATATGTGTAGGGTAAGTTTTTATTTTCTATAGGTATACATATATATGGGTATATCTAAACATAATATAAAGGAGGATGAGACTTTAAAGGTATTTCAGCAATAGGATAGATGTCTCTAAAGGATTAGGTATTGGTCATGTGAACAGTTTTGTGTCACAGTGGAAATAGAAGTTACCTCATTTAAATCTTACCTTAGTGACTTTCATTCCAGTGCTGTCTGCTTTTTTGTCTATAGGAGCTTAAGACCCACCTAGAATATATAACACCTATTTATGGATGTGTAGGAGGGTAGTTGGTAGAAATAAACAAACAATTGTCATGATAAATTTCATTCCACTTAAATTTAACATAGCAAATGCACAGACCAAACTATATATGCAAAAGAACTCTGAATAAGCCCACCCAAATGCTAAAGTTACAGTAAAGAAAAAAAATTAAAATGAACTCCTCATAGACATTCTCAGAATCAGCAAAGTAATCTTAATCTATAATCCCCATGTGATGTAATCTGCTTTTGTCTATTGGCAGAAATCATGGTAGGTCAGCTCATTCCAGCTATGGTTTGAGTTTGTTCTTTTCAATTCTACTAACTGAGAATTGAGGGAGGGAAAATGAAGTGTATGAAAAACATTAGACTCTGAATACTAAAAACCTTTCCCCTTTCAATACATTTAAGAGTTTGCAGAAGTTGGCAAGTAATTTGGGGACATGACTGTGAAGAAAACAAACAGATATTTCTAGTTGTTCAAGTAAAAACTTTATTTTTTCTTTATATGACATTGACAAAAAACAGTCCACATAAATATGTTGCTACCTAAATGAGAAATCCAACCCTGTTCCTTAGTTTGCTTGAGGAATGGTGATTATTAGTTATACAGAGCATTAGACTCCAGCTCAGACAGGAAAGGTAAGTGTGCACTGGCAGCTGTCCAGAGTTGTGTTTGTGTGTGTGAGAGTGGAAAATGGTTTTTGGATCAGAGTCAGTTATGCTCTCTGTCTTTTTTGTTCACAGGTTGCCTATAACTGCATTAATTGTATTACTTACAGTTTTCTAAATTAAAAAGGACCGTTTGAAACATTACATAATAAAGTAAGGTATAACACTGATGTATTCCTGCCCCGAAAATAATGGTTTCCTTTGCAAAATGTATCTTGAATAGGCTAAACCTTATATAAGATGGTTATGTCATAAAACAGTATGTGGAATCAAATTACTCTCCTGCTACGTTGAGTTGGAATCACTGATTCTGCAGTCTGTGTTCAGTATTAAGGGCTACACAAAATACTCAGTTGCGCCAGGGAGGATATGAAGAGATTAGAGAGACTAATATATCACAGACTAACCTCTTTGCTCTGGACATTCCCAGGGACACAGGCAATTCTCATTCTACTGCTATCTGGAGCCACTAGATATCAAAACAAGCGAAAAGAAATCAAGATTTCAAGGAAAGCTGAGGTTTAGGGTAAGCAACTTTTTTATTAGTTATAACTTTTCATGTTGAGCACCTTTTCCATATTGAATTGTGAATGTAAATACAGATGCAATTTTTTAGAAAGAAAGAAGTAAAAAGAATCTCAGGGGCTGAATAGTTGCTAGCAGCAACTAACTCACTTTTCATTTTACATTTCCTTGGTGGAATTCCTGTGTGATAGTACTGTTGATCTCAACTTTATATGAATTATGGTAAGAAAGATACTTCTAGCAAAGAGGCAAAAATTTGAGTATTATTAGGAGTTGTTTCCTTGAAAAATATCAAAAGCTTGTATGGATACATAAAAGTCACATTCTAGAAAAGCGATAAGCAACATAAATACTTTTTTATTTTCATTGAATCATACAATATTCTAAAGGGTAATGTAGCCTTATATAACATAATTTCTCATCATATTTAATTGTTTTATAAAATAGGTTAATAGCAGATAATAAGTTCAGATTAAACATTACTTGTGTGGCTTTCTTGCTTGTCCCAAAGGGAGAAATAATCTAGATTATTTTCTTAATATTTTCAAGACATAGATGATTAGGGTTACACTAAAATATCTGTTTCTTCTGTGGATTACTCTTTTCTGGCTGTGATCTCCAACAGTGGTATCAGCAGTTCTGAGAGGAGTTTTAGAGCATAATGAATACTACCTATAAACAAACAGTTAAACAGTAGCTTCACACTGTGGTGCTTCTTAGACGTGTTCATGAACAGTTCTCTAAGATGGGTGTAAAAACTGAAGAAAAATAACTACTTCAATCCTACTATTACAGTCTAAATTGTGTAATATTCTCTGTAAGTGCACATAGAAGGGGACTATCCAATTAGTCATATTGCTAAATGCTACTGTTTTGCCTTGTTAAACTTTCATGTACATGGGAACGATGGTCTTAAAAATAGTGTCAAGTAAGGTACTTCGTCCTTTTTGGAAAGTATTGTGAGCCTCATAGCTGAAGATATCTAGTAATTCTAGAAATTTCTAGGTTCTTGAAAATACCTGGTGAAGAGGTATTTCATTTGTCATTTATCAAGTAGTAAATGTGAATCACAAATACAGTTTTGATCAAAATCTATTAAAGGTATGAAATTTTAGACTGCTTATGATTAAGCTACAGAAAATTTTCTTAAATGTAAATATAAGAGATTTTAAACAGAAATCAATAGAAGCCAAGTGGCAACAGTAGGACTTTAAAATTGAGCTGGCCCTTGAAACTGTTATTTTAATGTTATATATAAGCCTGTTGACCCTGTAAAGGAAATTTTATGCTTATGCTTACAGTGTTTTGTGCAAAAATACTGATTTTTAGCAATTGGTCTTTTGTGTATAAATGTCTTTTCTTTTTTTTTTTTTTGTCCTTTTCAAGCTTTCTATGGTTTTTCACGGTGCCTTTAGGAAATTTGAGGATCAGAATAACTGCTTAGTTGATGTCCTAGGCAGTTCAGGGCAAAAATGCAACAAATAAGGCAAGGTGGTAGTAGTCCTCTTGTATTTGTGTGATCCTCGTGGTAGCAGAGAGTACATTTCTATCAGCTGAATAATCCAATACTTCAGAGCTTTACCAAAGGCAAGTAAGTGAGTCAGGAACTTCTGCTGAGGAGTTAGAAAAGAACTTGACTGGGAAGGGGTTTGAAGAAATAAAACAAAAATAAAAAATGGGGCTAGTCCTTAGGGAGGACCTGAGTCAGGATTAGAGAAAGATAAGAAGACATAGAAATAGCTCTAAGTTCAGAACTGAGACTACTGGCAGTTGTTAAAACTTCGTCTTTCAAGAGTTTTGATTCATTGCTCTGGAGTTGTTTCTGGAAGAAGACATCTTTAATGAATTTGAAATCTTGACTCTGTTGTAAATTTCCTTAATGCTTTTTATTTTGTGAATTTTTAGGTCCAAGATGCAGAGTTAATACCAAACATTGCTGTACTGGAATTAGTCTATGAAATTTTGGGTTGTAAATGACATTGGAAGAGAGTTACCTCTTTAATACAGAGAAAAACATTTGAATATAGAGTACTTCTTCCATTAAGTTTTAGCTCCAGGCAAACTCAGAAAGTATACTACTGAAAGACCTAAAAATAATTTAGATCATATTTTAAAAAGATGAATCTTAGATTTAAAAGTCACTTTTCTAGGTCAACGAAAAGAATACAAAGAAAGGGAAAGAACATCAATTTATTTAGCATTGAGCTGTGGGTGCATATTTCCTCTTAATCTTTGCATAAATCCATTATTTTAATAATAAAATGTTTTTGTCTTCTCTACAGTCATAGGACTATCAGAGACACTGTGGTAATGGGCAAAGTTGAGAACTCAGTGAGGTCATACCCCACCTGTCCCATCAGAACCCGTGGGCAGTGCTCTGCTGCTCTTTGATTCTCTTCTTTGTGTGCCTTCTGAATTAGAGATGATTACTTTTATTTTTGTAAATTTAGTACAGGTGTTAAGGGAATTATAGATAGACAAAATGATGACTTGAAGATACTCCAGGGCAGGGGAAGGGGAAGGATGAGATGAAAGGGGGGAGAGGATCTGTGTGGAGGGAATATTTGCTTGTTTTAGCTGAAATTGTAGATTCATCTGTCTTTGTATCCTTAGAAATTCTTTGTGTGAATTAGTCCAAAAGACTTCAGGAACTGTTAAGAAACTTCACTAAATCTGCTACAACTCCAAGCTTCTCTGTGCTATATGAGTGAGTTCTGCTAAAGGGGAAATTGTCCTTCAGCTGGTGAGAGCTAATCTGAGATACTAAAATCAATGGATGCAATAGAAAAAAAAAATCCCAAAGGGGTGAGTTTTATTTTAAATTGAATTAGTTTATAGTAGTAATTTAAAACTCTTTTTGAGTTAGCTAATTTTTTTAGCTATATACTCCTCTTTATTTAACACTGAATCTGGTAAGAGAAATGAGCCGGATATTTTTATTCCTAATGTATTTGCTGCTATTCTATAACCTAATCTCTGAAGTGACTGTATTCTGTTGTTTTTACTGCTTTGGGAAACCTTGCAGCTGAATTAGATCATAGGTGTGCTTGGAACTTCGGTGCTATATTATTGCAAAACAACGCTTTTTTAATGGTATTCCACTGAATTACAGAAATGCAGTGAAATCTCCATCCTTAGAGGTATTCAAAAGCTGTCTGGACATGTTCCTGGGCAATGAGCTCTAGGTGGTCCTGCATGAGCAGGGGACTTGAATAAGATGGCCCAGAAGTTCCTTCCAACCTCAACCAGTCTGTCATTCTGTGATTCTGCAAACATTCCAACAAATCTGTAAAAATATGCTTCTGCCACCAGGTACACGAGTGGCATCATAATTTTTCAGAAGTAGTATTTGAAACAGTTCACATAGTCCTTTCCCTCTACACCTCAAGCTGTTACAAAGACTTTTCTGTGAGGCTTGGAACTTGTTCTTGATCTTAACTGCAGGTGTTATTTGCACTGGATGTGTCAGCTAGAGGCTTGTACTGTTAGGGAAGAGAGCACTTACAAAAAAGGCTTATAAACTTTACCTTTCAAGAAGACACTGAGATTCAGCTGAAGACATGGAGACATCTAAACTTCAAGCAAGCTGGCTGTATGACTTCCTGGCTAACTTTATGAGGTATACTCTGCTCCCTCGAGTTATGTGCCCACATTTAATGTGGACACATTTAATGTGCCTTACGGTAGAGCTGCCAGATATGACTGAGAGTTTATAAAATAAAGTATTGATCTTAGAAGAGGTCTCTGTCTCTCTGCACTGGCAGCTGAAGTCTTAAGTAGCATATAACCTTTTTATGCATCCCATCTGTTGTTCACCTGACTCCACCCTGATGATTTATGGACTGGCTCTTGTCCAGCTACAATAGAAGTCTGAACACTCAGCTCACATATAGAGGTTGTCCATGGGTACTTTAATATAGGCATCTTAATTTAGTTAAATCCTATACTAGAATCCAACTGCTTAGTGTGAAAATGATGAAAAGGTCTCTGAAAATCTGAATGCTTATTTATAGAGCACAAAAACTTAAAAGAAGTAAACCTCAGGACCCAGGGGAGTTTTCCTCCCACTCCACTAGAGCTAAAGCTGCTGTGGTTCCCTGTTTGAAGTCCACCCAGTAGCAAGGCCAGGTATGTGTCATCAGTACACACACACATACACATTCAACTGCTCCCTTAGTAAAGACAATGCCAGCAGATGAATCTGTGAATTGAGAAGCACAGAAAATCATGAGACACTTTTATGCACCTCCCCACTAGACCATGTGAGGTTTTAAATTCTTAAAACCATTAATTACTGCTGTTGTTAGAACAAGATGTGTCACTATCCCCATGTAATAGATAGGAAAGCCTCCCACACAATGGTATATAGTTAATAACTAGAAGTGGTTAATCATGAGAAGTGATTAACTTCTAGTGGCTACCTACAGGTATAAAAAATCTCTTTAACAACAGAAAGTCTTGATTTCTTAAGCTGTGGATAATCTTTTAGGTTTAGCAACTTGGTGAGGAAAAAGGGTCTGCCACACTGCCTGATGATACAAGCCATTGCAACACACTTAATGATCTAAAGATAGTAGTACTACAAGAGTTAGAAAGATGTGCTGAGTATAGTAAACATGGGGTTTTGAGACTAAACTGTGTTTCACAGTTGTTTGTTTCATTATAATAAAACTGTTTGGTATATAGACAACAAGTCATAAAAATATAATTTTCTTTCGTGAAGTCACTGGATGCTTAATAAGAGAAGCTCTCTTCCTCAAATGGAGGTTTCATGCTGCACAACTTGTAAGAGTCTAATGAAACTGTACATGGCAGTGATAAGTATTGTATAACGAATGGTACTTTATATTATAGAGTACTGTATACTATGTAAGATGTCATGTGTGATATTAGAACTATGATAAATGACAGAAAGATAATATGCACTCCACTGGAGGCTCATCCATGCGGGCACCAATGACACTAGCAAGTGAGGCTAGCAAGTGTGACGAGGGCTCTGGAGGCAAGATCAAACAGCATGGGAGTTCAGGTTTGATTCTCAGTCCTTCTGGAGAAGAGGAAAGGCTTGGGCAGGAGTAGATGTGTATTTCACTAGATCACAGGAATGTCTGATATTTAATGGGGTCCACCATGTACCTGGTGTACTGAAATGGATGGAAAGAAGGCCTTTAAGAAAGACTAATGTGAAGAGAAAGTGGATTGCTGCTGATATAAAGGAGCAACTTTAATGTGGGAAGATATTCTATGGTATGGGCAAGAGTGTAAGTTGAGAGCTTGCAGGTCGGGATCAAAGGAGGGGCCAGTAAACATGAGATTGTGGCAGAAGTGTGTTATGCACACTCTGAATGTGGGTGAAGAAGTAGACAGCCTTCCTTAAACAATTGACCAAAGTCTGTGTATTACAGACTCTGCTTCTCATAGGGTACTTAAACCTTCCCAACACCTGACAAAAGGGCAGTACAGCAGGACACAGTCTCAGAAACTTCTTGAAAATTTCATGTAGAACTTCATAATACAAATGTTGTACGTGACAAGCAGAGGTGATATTCTCCCAGACATTGCTATTCATGGCCTCTGAAGAGCTTATTGGGGATGTGACTATCGAATACAGGCAGGCTTGGTCAGTGACCATGAAACTGGAGAGCTCAGGATCCTGAGGGAAGTGAGGAAGGTAAGCAACAGAACACAAATCCTGATTTTCAAGAATGTAGACTTCAGCTTATTCAGAGAACTGGGAAGTATAATCTGGTGGGAAGCAGTATTGAAGGGCAAAGAAGCTCATGAAAGTTAGCAGATCTTTTAGGACAGTCTCCTTCAAACAAAAGAATGATCCATCCTAGTACTCACAGAAATTAGGATATATATCTGGAGTCTGTCTTGGTTAAACAAGGACCTGGTTGGGGTTCAGTGCAAAAAGAATATTTATAGAAGTAGAAGTGAGAGCAGGCTAAGGAAAAATTTAGAAACATTGCTTGGGTAGGTACAGATGGTGTTACGTAGGTCAAATAGTGGAAGAGGATAAAGTCAGTGATTTGAGTAATCTCAATATATACAGATTCATGGGACTATAAGGGATGCATCTGTGAATACTGAGAGATTGGACCAATGTCATATGAAGTCACTCTTAGATGTTCTTGAAAGGTTGTGGAGATTGGGGGAGTTCCCTGATGACTGGGGAAAGGAAAATGCTACAATCAGAAGGAACCAGAAGAAGCCAGAAATGATACCAGTGAACAAACCTCACCTTCTTTCCTGGAAAAATCATGAAGTGAGTCCTCTTGTGTACCATTTTTAGACAAATGAAGGAGAAGGTGGTGAATGAAAGTATCCAATATAGTTGTACAACATGTAGATTATACTTTGGTATAATTGGCCAATTAGATTGCCTTTTATAATTAAAAAACCCCTAAGTCTGTGTAGGAGGGGAGAACAGTAATAGGGGTCTTCAATCTTGACTTTAGCAGGTTTTGAGCATGATCTCCTATGAATCCTCACAAATCCTTGCAGTTTCAATGGGTGGAACATTACATGATGAAATTCTGTGTGAGTCATGGGGTTCAAAGTATACTGGGAAATGATTTATGCTTTCTATGAAGCATTAGATCAAGTGAAGCTCTTCTGGGGTCTGTCTGAGACTTATACTGTTTAATATATCTGTCAATGATCTGTAGGAGGAGAAGGAATGGACCCTCATCAAGTTATTCTGTGATACCAAACTGGCAGGTGAACTCAATATAGCAGAGGTGGCATTCAAGGAGACCTAGACAGGCTGGAGGAATAGGCTGACATGATTCCATCAAATTTGGTAAGGATTTGTGCAAAATCCTGCATTTCAGACAGTTAACAGTATATTGGGCCGTATCATAGCCAAGAAATTAAGGGAACTGATTATTCCTTTCTACTCAGCATTTTTAATATTGCATCTGGAGTGCTGTGGCCAGGTTTGGGTTCGTCAGCATAACAAAGAGATTGACAAACTGGAATAAGTCCAGTGAAGGGTTGCCCAAACTGTTAGGAAATCAGACTACCTGTCCTCAGGAGAGACTGAGAGAGACATTTGTTCAGCCTTATGAAGAGAAGGCTCATGATGAATCTTATTGCCACTTTCAAGTTCCTAGTGGGAGGAGACAGAGAAAATAGAGCCTTATTCCTCTCCAAGGTGCACAGTGAAAGGATGAGAGGTAATTGAGGCAAGTTGCAGCAACAGAAATTCTGATTACACATAAAGTTGCCCAGAGACACTGAAATCTCCATGCTTGGAAATGATCAATTTAACTGCAAGTTTCTCTGAGAAACCTAATTTATGTTGGCCCTGTTTTGAGTGAGTGGTTGGTCCAGGTGACCTCCAGAGGTTACTTCCCACCTGTTCCAAGATTATTTTTGGACTAAAATGGAAATCAAGGCCTTTGGGATGTCTCGCTGGTTTTGTACCTTTATGAGCTAGGAGCTATTTCTAGTGTCAAGAGTATAAAGCCTCTAAGTACATATCTGAAGAGAAGGGTAAACTTTCTTAGTCCTGAATAGATATACTTTCTGGGATAAAGACTGTTGTTTACTTTACCTGAAATAAGCAATATCTGGAGCCCATTCTAAGGACAATAGATCAAAAATAAACTGTTTATTTTTTTTCTCTTTAGTTCCATCACAGAGACAGTTGGTAGCTCCTACCAGAAAACCTAGTTAATGTGTATTTAACGTGGTCTGAAACGTGTCTCTCAATACAAAAGCAATTGGCAGTACCCACTGGAACTATGTGCTCTGCATCCCTCTTATAATTCTACATGTGAGCTTCAAAAGATGGACTCAAATGCTTAACTTCAATACTTAAAATAAGGAAGGTTTCATCTCAAGAATCCTATATTAAGTAGGATCCATGTAATACAAGAGAGTTATTTTTGATAGTCCTAATGAATCTTAGTAGATTCTCCCTCCCTCTTTCTCCTCTGCCTCATGCCTCCCCCCTGGATTAATTTAATAGGAAAATTATATAAGATTATATTATATTTAAAGTGAAAGCCTGTCCTCTGTGGCACAGGCAGGACCTTAACATAAATCCTAAATATTTACTTCACTACGAGACTTTCCTCTGTTTAGGTTATGAAGTTTTTCCTACTGTGCTCTCTGCATTAAACAGATAACTATTAAGGGAATTAGAATTTTCAACATTCTTGTCTTACCAATTACAATTCTAAAAGAAAGATCCTGAGGGTCTCACCGTTATGTTCACTGGTGTAAACCCAATTGAATAAACAGAAGAGTTACTTTATTCTAATGTGATTTATCAGAATTTGACACTATTGATAGCTCAAGTCTTTCTCTAAGTTCTTCCTAATTTTAATAATCCCACCCATGACTGTCTCACCATATACACAAATAAAAATTGAACTCTGTGATGATGTCTGTACCACCATTAGTTGGAATCAACTGCTGCAAGTGGAGAACAACAGGACAAAGCTACAATATTACTATTCTTGCAGGTTGTTTAGGATACAGCCTTTGAAATGAATGGTGATTTTGTCCCATTCTTCAGTTTAAGATGCAAATCACTATTTGTGTAATAGAAACACTGACTGTAAATAATTGTAAGATTTTTAACATTGTGACTGATCTATACTGTGATGGTCCATATTGTGAGCATATCAACACTGTTGTGCTGTAGGCAGTTGGCAGACTTTGTTTTGCTTAAGTAAGCAAATCTGTTTGTGAGATTGGTAGGAGAACTTAACCAGGTGTTTATGCACTGGCTTCTCAGTAGGGTAAAGTGCATGTACTAATCCTGTTTCTGATGATAATGAGGCTTAGACTGATGATAATGAGGCTAAAATATCTGCAGAGGCTATTGAAAAGTGATTTGTTTAATCATATATAGAATACTGTAACATTAACGTTATTGTATCAGAGTGCATGGTATTCCAAAACCCCAGACATTCAGGAACCCTAGAATACTGCAAATAATTCTGCCCAGGGTGTTTTATCCTACCTGGGAGTTTTTATGCTATGTTCAGTTTTGGGTTGTGTATGGTATTTTTTCCTAAAGTAGATGGGGTTTTGCCAGATTTTTGGAATAGATTCCAATGTTTTCTCAACTGGTATGTACAAAGTGATGGATTAGAAAATTCTGTGTAGAGAGAGAAGAGTTATATATATTTGAATTGAACAGCAATACAAAATGCTTTGGAAGGTTATCATCCTGTGCTGGTTGTTTTGGTGACTAGTAAGTTAGGTGAGACTGGAGAGTCATCATGATCTTGAAGAATGTTTGCTG
The DNA here is from genome assembly GCF_003945725.1 of Corapipo altera. NCBI lineage: Eukaryota > Metazoa > Chordata > Aves > Passeriformes > Pipridae > Corapipo > Corapipo altera. Next base: position 13,962,040 of record NW_020884881.1, on the reverse strand, counting down.
TGCAGTATTTAGCCAAATTTTGGTTGGTCTGTAGACAAGTGCAGTTTTGATACAGAATTAATACTTGTGAGAGAAGACGCGTCACTGGAAACAACTATCATTCTGTATAGCAGATGGACTGAGATTGCATCTTATCCATGTCTTTTACACTCCACAGTTCCTGGATCACTGAAATGGGGTAGATAAATGTGTTAGGGGCACTGTAACTTTCAACTTGGTATTTGTACAAGCTAGAATATAAAATTATTAATGTGTAAAGTTTTATAAATATATTTATGCAAATTCTAGCTCCTCTTTACCTTTCTTTCTGGTACTGATCAGTACAGTTTTTGTTAATCTTTAATGATTAACATACCTTCTTCCTCCTTCATTTTTATCTGGGCATAATGCCAGGCATATTATTAAGATATAAAAGTTTTCCTTCCTCTCCTTTTTTGCCAGTTCATGCCAAGGTGTTACCGACCTTTTATTTCTTTCTTCTGATGATCTTAGCATTACTTCTCCAAATTCTATGTGCTAAATGACTTTTTCTCAACTAAATATAAAGAGCACATCTATAGTAAGTGGCCTACTGATGAGAAGATTGGATGTCTTCAGTGTTGTTAATCAGTAAATTAACTTCAAGCAATCATTTTAGTGCTGCAGATAACACTTAACTGAGATTCCCTTGCTCCAGATCAGATTCAGCACTGGCAAAAGATGAACTAGCATCCTTGTGCTGTTTCTGCATACTTAGCTCTGACTTGGACTGGCTCCTTTGGGGATCTGATGCATCTAGTTTGCATATCAAACTGGTTGGGCCCACATGAAAATACTGCATTACTGATATAGCACAGTCTTTAGTCTGAATGAAGTTACAGCACTTCAGATATACTGTGTCTTTGTTTTGCAGGGATAAAAATGTCATTTAATGACTCAGTGTAAAAGACATAAATGTTTGTGGATTGTGCTGATCTATTTTGGATACAATGAAAATTCTACAAAAACTGAGCGGGTCCTCAAAGGGTAGTTGGATTTGCCTCTGTCCATGATTATCCTTTTTATATTACCTAGTATCAAAGGGAAGGTGACTTGCTTCTGTATCTCTGCCTCTAAATTTACAGCAACTTTTCTAATTTGCATGCGTTTTTTAAAAGACTGTTTTATCTCTGGAAAGGTTTTAATCATATTTTTCAGTGTTAGAGATTAGGCAATTTTTTAATAAGAGTTTTTATCCACCAAGCTGTTTCTTGCAAGTCAGATATTAGGACTTTTGAGAAATAGGCTGATTCATTTGATAACTCTTCTTTCCTCACTACAACAGAACATTGTGCCTCATTATTTTTTGAGTTTCATCCGTAACACCAAAATTAGTGTGTTCTTGTCACTTTTGGACAGACTGTGAAGCATATAGGGAGGAAGATGTGGAAATGACAGGACGTAGGGCAGACAGGCCGGCAGTGGGACTTCTGGAATAGATAACTGTCAGTTTCATGCTGGTTCATAAGAAAAGGTAAATGTCACAGAACAGTGAAAAGAGACAGTTTCCACGAAAATCTCTAAGATATTTGAAATCATAATCATTTTTAAGGTGACATCTTTGGCTCCAGTGAAGCCAATAATGAACTTTCCACCAAAGGTCATTTGTCATCCTTCACCTCCATTTGGGCTCAATTTGCTTCTTTAGGCATTCTATGTCTCTTTCCTCTCAGAACATCTTAACAGTGAAACAGGAACAGTGTATATGGTTTTGAACAGTAAGCACTAGAAGAACTGATATTTCCCAGTTTAAATTGTTTTATTGGGTGAATTTTTTGTGTTTTGATCTCTGTTGTTTTGTCTGTATCTATATCTAACATAATGCGTCTGATTTTAAATATACGACAACTTCTAGGTCTGAGTCAAAAGCTCTATTTACTTATTTGGTATTGAATAAAAAACATAGTGAGGTTGCTTGTTTAGAAAAATTTCATTTGGGAACTTAATAAACTTTCAGATTACCAAGCTAAAGGACAGGAATATCACCCTCCACAGAATATTTAAGTATTGTGTATATCTAAGAGCATTATGAATGCTTACATGATGATGATGATGATTGCTTACATTACTATGTATCAGAAAACCAAATGTTTTCACTGATTAAATCCCTGTTCTCCATCTTTTTTTTGCGCTTACCTTCTTCCATGCAGCAGCACTTTTCACATTTATTCATAACTAAGTACATGATGTTCCCTTGTGTGGAATGAACAGGGATGTGTATTTGCCTCCCTGCAAAACCATTAAATGAAATTTGTGTCTTTCCTTCACATGTCAAGTGAATCCACCCTTGTTCAGCTGTGACTGTGTTATGTGTTACCTCTTCCCACTGGCTTTTCTGATGTCTTTACCTTCTCCATGTGGAGAGGCAGCCACACTCATGTCATGATATTCCACTTAAAGAGTTTCCTCTCTGTGCTTTATCATGTTCTCTGCCGAGTTGTTCTTTTGATGTGTAACTTATAGGCACTTAAGAGAAAAGTAGGAAGCTCCCAGCTGCTACTGGTTTCATCATTTGCTGTGAGCCAGTACTGGAAAAATGATCTCTGGTTGCTACAATACAGGAGTACTATAAATATTTGCACAGCATCCTTATGTAGGTCATTTTGGGAGCTCATCTGCATACAACTGTGTCTGGAGAAAAGTAATGGTGCTAAAGGAGATAAGTGTGAGCATCAAATGCAGTCACATTCTTGTAGCTAAAACAACTGATATTTGTGAAGATCTAGTTGTTTAACAAACACATTGGAATATACAAAATATAGACACAATTTAGTAAGATCTCTCGGAAAGATTTGGTAAAAGTCTGGCCCCGGTCAATGAGGCAGGAAAACTAGTGGCAAAGACATAGAAAGGCTGACGTACTTAGTGGTTCTTTGACATGTTTTTTTTTTATTAGGGTTGTCCTCTAGTCTCCCAGATCCCTAAGCCAAGCATAAGAATACATGGGAGTGAAAAAATGAGCTATAGTAGAGTAAGACAGACTTTGAGAGCACTTAAACCAGTTCAATATGCAGAAGCCTATGGCACTAGATGGGGTGGATCAAAGGGTGCTGAGGGAGCTGTCTGATGCTGTTTCAAAGTCACTCTGTCATCTTCAAACATTGGGAAATTTCCCTAATGACCAGAAACAAAGCAAGCACTCCACATATCTTTAAAAAGGGGATCCACAAGAGAACTACAAGGCAGTTGGGCTAATGTGGCTAGTACTGTTCCTGGGAAAGTTACAGACTAAGTCCTCTTGGAAGCAAAGGACAGGAAGGTTATTAAAACGGACAGCATGTGTTTAACCCCAGGTAAATTACTCCATCAGGCTTTCAGCACGATCAACTATAATATCCTTATACTCAAATTAGTAAGACCTGTACTGTGCATGAAAAATAGACTGAACCATCAGGCTCAAATGGGTTGTGGTTCCTTGTTTCACGTCCAGCTGGTGGCATGTTGCTATTTGTATCTTTCTGACTAATGATACGCAATGTCTCTGCTAATGATGTGGGCAACGGCATGGAATACACTCTCAGCAAGTCTGTGCGTGCTGGCCACTTGGAGAACAGTAGATACATAGAAGGGCAGGACCGTTGCTTGCAGGGCCCCTGACAGGTGGGAGGGTGGCCAGACAGGAACCTCGTGAAGTTGAACAACGGCGAGTGCAGAGTTGTATATCTGGCACGGAGTAACTCCATACACCAGGATAGGCTGGCCCAAACGCAGCTTTGCAGAAAAAGTCCAGGTGAAACATTTCAGCAGTAGGCTGTTGTGATGAAGGATGTCAATAGCAGACCAACCTCTGGTAACTCAAGTATGGCCAGCAGGTTAGAGAAGGTGATTCTCCTCAATATATTCAGCAGCTGTGAAACTGCATTAGGAATGCAGTGACAAGTTTGGGGCTCGCCGATCCTCGAATGACACTGACATGCTGCATTCAGTCATCACGAGGGTGGGACAGGGACTCAGAGAGGTCGTGAAAGCTCCATCCGTAGGGACGTTCAAAACTTTGCTGCTCAGGGTCCAGAGCAACCCGGTTGAGGGGGTTCCGTGGAGGGGTATCCCACGGATGGGTCTTCCATCCCCTCTCAGTTCTTGCTTTGGGCGAGCGAGCAGTCAAAGCTTGAAGGAGCCTCTCTCGCCCTTGTGCGTGGAGGGAAGGAGAGCCGGAGGCAGCACCTGCGGGGTTGGGAGGCGCATCCCCACCCGCTCCTCCCGGACGCGGCGGGCGCTCGGGGCGGCGGCGGGGGCGGCGGTGCCTTTAAAGTCCGGGGAGCGGGGCGGGCCCGGCCCGCGGGGGGACCCGCCCGCCCGGAGCATGCGCTGCGCGGGGCGGCGGAGCGGGCGGCACCGCCGCACTCCCCCGGCAGCCGCGGCGGCAGCCGCTGAGCCTGGCCCCGGCCACTGAGCCCGGCCCCGGCCACTGAGCCCGGCCCCGGC
>NW_020884881.1:13864992-13957587 GCF_003945725.1 Corapipo altera | reverse complement strand
GGCCCCGGCCACTGAGCCCGGCCCCGGCCACTGAGCCCGGCCCCGGCCACTGAGCACGACCACGGCGCTGCCGCCGCCGAGCGGGGCCGTGGTGGCGGCGGCGGCCGCGGAACCCTGAGCGCCCGCCGAGCAGCGCGGCTGCGAGCCGCCCCCCAGCCCGGTCTGCACCCAAGGCGGCGAGCGCGGAGCCGCGGCGGCCATGGGCAACGAGGCGAGCCTGGAAGGAGGCGAAGGGATGGGCGCCTTCCCCGAAGGGGCGGCGGCGGCCGGGGATGGCGGCGGCTCCGGGGCCCCTTTGCAGCGCCTGGTCCCGGCCGGGGTGGAGGCGGACCTGAGCCAGCTGAGCGAGGAGGAGAGGAGGCAGATCGCCGCTGTCATGTCAAGGGCGCAGGGGCTGCCCAGAGGGAACCTCGCCGGCGCGGAGCCGCCTCCCATGCAAAGGCATGCACGGAAAAAAATCTCCTTTCTCCTGCTCCTCCCTTCCCCCCTTCTCCGTCTCCTCTCGGTGGGGCGGGGGGCGAGTCGCAATCCGATCCGGGCCCGCCGCACCGGGAGCCGGCGTTCCATGTTGCCGGCGGAGGGAGGGAAGGGGCGGCTGCACGGGCGCGGGCACCAGGACGGAGCCCGCACTCCCCGGCTTTTCCCACTCCAATGATCCCTAATAATAACGGCGGTCCTTGGTTGGGGGGCTGCTCTCTCTCTCCTTCCCTCCCCTCTCACCGATCCGGAGCACCGGCAGTTCTGTGTCTGAGGCGCGGAGAGATGTGCAGACGCCGCTCTGGTTTTCCGTGTGCGGGTGTGTGCTTTACGAGGCTGGATGCCCCACAGCTTCCACAGTAGCCAGGGAAGCTCTCCTCAGGGCGGATGGGTTCTGCAAGCGTCTCTGTGTGGAGAGGGATTCTTGTTGAATCTTCCAAAGCTTGTCGGCATAATGCATTTGCTGGCCATTCCTCTGCCAATTCGGAACCTCTACAGCTATCATTTGGCCTCATTAAATAGTCATGGATTGAGGAGGTCTGTTTCATCGCGGTTTTCTTTTTTTTTTTTTTTTTGCCTTTCTTTTTTTTTTTTTAATTGCTTTTTGAAAGGGGGAGAGGCCAAATAACAGTTTAAATCGACTGCCACGGCATCCAGTGTTCTGGATAGTGATGGCTTTACCTCTGCGAGGTTGTGCCTTTGCGAAGGCTGGGGTGATTTCCTTCCACATTCTTTCCCTGCCTCCCAGTGAATTCAGTGCCCGACGAGCAACAAGCCAGCTCCCCGCCCGGCCCGGGGCCGATTCTCCCTCTCCGGGTACCGCCGCTGTCCGCGGTCCTGAATCTCCACCCCTCCCCGGCCCCGTGTCGCTGTCCGCGGTGCTGAACCTCCTCCTGCCCCGACCCGTCATCCAGGGCCGGTACCTCTGTTGCTCTCCGGCTCCGGGGCTGGGTGTGTTGTTTGTCTTGGATGCTGAAAGGAGCCTCCTCGACCGACGGTTTCACGGTGTATTGACCTCACCGCACATTAAGGCATGATGAGTTTATATAATATCAGGTTTATATAAGTGAATTCTAGAAGAGGAGAGGCAAGGAGGGTGGGGACTAAATTCGTTCTTGGGCAAACTACTGGAGTCACTGGGATTATACCTGAGATGACAGTCTCCATTTTTTAAGACTGGAAGTCAAATCTTCCTATTTCACGTCTTCCATAATTATTAATCAGGCATTACCACTGTGTGTAAAATACAATTTTCCATTCAATTCAGGACTCTGCCCAGATTCTATAGATGTTAATGAGAAAAAGAAATATTCTTTAGTTCTCTGAAACTAAGCTCAAAATTCCCTTTTGTATAACAGTCTATGAGCAAAGACACAAGTACTTTGAAACTTTATTTTTTCATGCTAATATTCCAGTAAAAAGTAAGATTCTTGGAATATTTTAGAATAAGTTAAACTCATTGGAATGTGGATATCTCTGCATTGATAAATGGCTGCTTTCCTATAAACATACTTTGATCTTGTTAGCATATAATCATTTCCCTCTCTGTTTAAAGGCACTCTAAATTTGTAAATTACAGCCTTTTACTTTATAGTCAAAGTTGACATTTTGAAACTATAGCAGTTCCCGTCATAGAATCTTTGTGCCTGTCACACCGTAATGAAGTTACTACTTGTCTCGGCTCTTGGTTTGTGGCTTTACTTGCTCCTCTTGTGCACCTCTCTTTCTAAGATCTACCACGAATACTAGGAATAATTACCATGAACCTGATCCAAACCTATGGAGAAAGACTCTTCTAAGGATTAGGATCACCCTCTTCCAGACTAAAACTGGAACTAGCCTGATGAGATTCAGATTCCTTAGCTTCAAGCTTTTTGTTTTAGTCAGTGTGGCCAAAGAAATCAGATGTGGAAAATCCCTCTCAACTGATGCTCTACAATTGTTCCCAACAGCTTTTTTTTTCTAGCCTGGTTATGCCAGTCCAAATGTAAAGTGACTGAAACAGTGATCAAAAGAGGAATTCTGGCTTCCAGTTCATATAGCTTTGCATTGTGACAGTGTCCTTATTACAGTGTCAGTTTTTTTTCATGTTGCTAACATGAATTTTTCCTTTGTGATTTCCATTGTAGCATTAGGGACAAATAATTATTTCCTATTCTAAATGCTTTCATTCTTGCTCCCAAAGTAACCCAAGTCTTAAAGTGTATAAATTCCTCACGACTGATAGTATCCTGAAGCAACAGTTTTTGCAACTATAGACTTTCTAATAGTAAGATATGTATGTAGCAGGTAACATAGTTGCATCTGTGCCACCTTAAAGTAAATGCTCTACCTTCTAGGACTTCTGTAGGCTTTGAGCTTTTAAGATTTATGAATATTAATATAAGCATTTAGATCTAGAGCACCTAAAGTGAACTGCCTAACTCAAATGTACTTTTTAATTTTATTTTTTTTTGAGCATTTTATTAGCTAGGTTCTGGTTAGATGTTTAGGATCTATGGAAATCTTTCTATCCTATTTAAGTCATCTGTCTTCAGAAAACTCATGGTTGGGAAATTTAGCTGAAACATACACAGTCAGTTTGTAAGCAAGTTCCAGTTGTTCTGGCTTCATCGAATGACTCTGTAACTGTGTCAATGTCCACTTGCTGAGGAATTGTTCCATATCTGAAAGGATTAGATGACAAATGAGTATATGAGCATTTAATACAGCTGGCTGGTTGGTTGTGGTTTTTTGTTTGTTTGTTTGTTTTTGTTGTTGTTTGTTTGTTTTTTCCCCCACAGTTCTTTAAGTTGGTCACAATAGACATCAACAGTAAAAAAAAAAAAAAAATTGCTGCATTTTGATAGGAAATGCTAAGAGGTCTTGCTGACTGTCACACTTCTAAAGTATGTTTATGGTGTATTTTCCAGGAGTAATATATAATATTTTTAATGTCATCACTCTACTGACTAAAAACCCAACAGTTAGCCACTGGGGCATGAGTAAGTTCACATATATATATATATATATATATATATATATAGTCTGTAGATACGAAAAGGTCTAACTATCTTGGAGTTGTGTAGTTATTGTGTTTCTCTTTAAAACTATTTATACTTATGAATGGGAAAAAGATATGACTTTTTAATAGGTTTTTATATTATGGAATTCAAGAACTAAACCTTTTTATTAAATCTCCTCTTACTCCAAAGTAAGCTTTGATTTTGCTGTAATATGTAAATGAGTGGAGATGAGTTCCGTGGAACAAGGCCAAAGTGAGGAGAAACACAGCAGCACAAGGAAAAGCATTGTATGAGGGAGAACTAAATTATTTTGCTTGTCGGGTCTGGTTTGAACACTTTAATATTATTGTGGGTTTTTCATGACTCAGAAGGTTTCAAAGTTAGAAAATTCTTGTCAAATAAATACAAGATTTATTTTGATGATTCTGATTCTCCAGTTCAATTAAAATTTTTCAATATCAGTTTGTAGTTGGTTGTAAAATAGTTGTAGAAAAGAAGACTTCAACTCCCAGGTACCTTAAACTAAATGAAGCAAGTCCCGGCTTTTGACAGAAGTAACATTTCTCAAGAAGCTTGTCTTTTCAAGCCTTTTTCTTCCACTAGTTAGCCATGCTCTGTCTCCATTGCTTAGAAACATTGTTATGTACAAAGGCAAGACAAGTATGGTCTTCAGAATACACCAGTAGCCTTACAGAATCACCTGGGTTTATTTCCTAGATTTGTGGTTTTTAATGACATTTCAGATCCTGATATGTGATCAAGTGGAAATTTATGGAGCACATTATTTTGATAAAAATGAAAACTGGAGAACTCTGTTCCAGTAGGGATCCACACTTACTTTTTCCTGCTAATGTCCAAGTTAAATTTCTAAAATCAGTGTTAGGGGAGGGTTTTTATGTTGGTTTTTTTTCCACTTGTCACTCTTATCATTGTTGAATGAAGCCTTCCAACAACCTGAACACTTGCAAACATGAATGTTGGAAGTGTACCAGCCTGCTGCTAACAGACTAGTTGAAGTGATGTCATGTGGTGAGCAGTGTCTCTTCAGATAAACCTGTAGTGCTAATCTAAATAACAAGAAACAGAACTGCAGGTAGACCTACCTAGTTGCTAATGAGAGTATAAAATTGCTCTTTTAACAAGCAAAAATGCCAAATATTTGAAAGAATTAGATTATCATGAGGCTTTTCTGAACTATCCTCTTTATGAGTAATGAGTTAATCAATGTTCGCTGACGCCAGTGGAAAAACACCTACTCACTTCAGTGGGTTGCACATTAAGGTTGTAAACTTTGAAGTATTATGGCCAATAATTTTACAAGAACAGGAAAGGGTAAATGAAGTTAATGAAGGCTGGAAATAGTTTGTCCTTAACAAGGATTTCATGTGGAAATTTTTAATTAACAGAAAAACTCAGGCACATGATTACGAGAAATCCCGTGTTGTGAGAATTACATGCACAAAAACGTCTACTTGGCTTTGTCCTTTTGTATTACCATTGCTGGGCATGTCATGGAATCTCTAAATATTAATCAGAAAAGATAGTAAACCCATCATGACATTAACAGTGTAAAATATATTTTTCAATGTTGCTGCTATATATAATTCTGCAGACTTCTGACCAAACTTTTAAACAAAATTGGGCATTTGCTTATTTATTTGTTAGTCAAGGAATACAGTTAAATGTAATGAGCAATTGTTTACTTTGCTCATGAATGCCCAAGAAAAAATGTCATGTCTGGAAAAAACAAGATCACAGTTGACTGGTTCTCTTGAAGTGGAAACTGAAAATTTTATATTTGCAACACTTCTGTGACACTGAAGAGAACACCATATCTTCCAGCAGAAGCTCAGTGTTAACACTGAATAGAATATTTTATTACCTCCCTGAGCATTAGCAGTGAATAAAATATTATTTCCCCCAGCTGCAGCCAAGTATAGCAACAAGTAGAATACTGTGCCACATATGAAGACGTGGTCTTGATTTTGGTTCCTACATTCTTAGTTTTATTTTCTCCTGTATAAACATACAGCAAAATATTATTGCAAGGATTTTTCCAAATTCTCTAATGTAATGAGAGATTTTTCTTTTTAATGTTGGGCATTTAATGCTGCAAAAGGTTGGGATGATGCTGAGAGGAAGTTGTACAGTAGTTCTATTTGCAAGGAAAAAAAGGCTTCAGGGCTAATTCTGTGAACTGACCCCTATTTATCTGATGGAAAATTCTGATCTTTGAGGGGATGGGTGACAAAAAAAATACTTTACAAAGAAGCATGTACTCCTTAACACACATGGATTTTATGGGTTTAAATCCCTGCTGCATATTGAATTGTAAATATATCCAAATTTTGTAAAAGTAACCAGATCACAAGTACACAATGCATTGTGCATTATTTTTCTTCTATGGCTGTGCTTTGATCTGGTAATTTTCTGACACTTCTGTCTCTTTCAGGCTTCTCTCTCTTCCTGTGTTTGTATCCCAAGGGATAGTGTGGAGAGTTACTCGTTTGGATATAGGTATTATAGGAAGTTGTAACTTTGAGTTCTTCAGATTTCTGAAGAAAAAATTATCTGGTTGAATAATGTTGCTGTATTAGATTGTTTTCTAAATAATAAATGAATCTGTGACTGAATACTTGTATAAGCTTTCAAGAAACAATAATTATTATTTAAATACTTTTTACATGCACTTGCTATAAGTGTTGGTCTTTCAAACACTGAAGCACCTGAGAAACTTCATAGCATTACCAGAACACTTCCAGGGTCACTGATACATCTTATTTTATCTCATTTTTCTAGGATTCTGCATTATTTTAATTTTATTATATTTTCTGTCTGCAGACATCCTGAGCCTGATACAAGCCACCGTCCCAGACAACCAGGTAAGCCTCCAGATCCAGGACCACCAGGTTTAAGTAAAAGCAGAACAGTAGATGTGCTGAAGACAGAACAACGGGCACCTGGACGGAGCCCTTCTACTCTTAGTCTACGGGAATCAAAGTCCAGGACTGATTTTAAAGAAGATCAGAAACCAAGTATGATGCCCAGTTTTCTCTCAGAAGCCAATCCACTGAGTGCAGTCACTTCAGTTGTGAACAAATTCAATCCTTTTGATTTGATATCAGATTCAGATGCAGCTCATGAAGAAGCCAGTAGGAAACAAAAAGTAACCCCAAAAGAGCAAGGGAAACCCGAGGAGCAGAGGGGCCCTGCGAAACATCCAACTCAACCACAGTCTCCAAAGCCAGCTGTTCAACAACAAGGACCTGTCAGACCTACCCCCCAGCAAACTGAGTCTTCCAAACCAGTGCCTCAGCAGCAGCCTGGGGAACCAAAGCAAGTTCAGAAACCAGGCCATGGCCACCCAGCAGATGCTAAGCAAGAGCAAGCGAAACAACCGCCCCAGCCACGAGGACCACAAAAATCTCAGCCACAACAGTCAGAACCAACGAAGCCTGTTCAACAACAAACTTCTGCAAAACCTTCACCAGGCCCAACAAAACCCTCCCCCCAGCAGCCAGACAGCACTAGAATGATGTCCCAAGCACCACCTCCCGCAAAACCCCCATCGCAGCAGCCAGGACCTGTAAAACAACCATCTCAACAGCCGGCACGACAAGGAGGTCCTGCAAAGCCATCATCCCAGCAAGCAGGGCCTCCAAAACAGCCTTCTCAGCAACCTGGACCCGAAAAGCCATCTGCTCAGCAAACGGGACCTGCAAAACAGCCACCGCAGCCTGGATCTGGGAAGCCACCTCTGCAGCAAACAGGGCCTGTAAAACAAGTGCCACCGCAGGCAGGGCCTACAAAACCACCTTCTCAGACTGCAGGGCCCACAAAGCCCCCGGCACAGCAACCAGGACCTACAAAACCACCTGGCCAGCAACCAGGGCCAGACAAACCCCCGCAGCAAAAGCCAGCTGGTGGCAGCCAACCCCCTGAGTCCGCCCCAAAGAAAACCTTCTGCCCTCTTTGCACAACCACTGAGCTGCTGCTGCACACTCCAGAAAAGGCCAACTACAACACGTGCACCCAGTGTCACACTGTAGTCTGCAGCCTGTGTGGATTCAATCCTAACCCTCATATCACAGAGGTGAGTAGTTTTTAAAGTGATATTCACTACCAGAGCAAAAAGTTAAGTTTACTTTCGTTATGCTGAAACATCAGATGTGTTACAATGTATCATCATGTTAACTTAATGAGTTCAGAGAAAAAATTCATGCTATTCCGGGAAGCTACTTAAGAGTAAAATGGGATGAAATTGGAGGAAATGAAAAAAAAAAGAAGGTAATGGTTCTCTGGTTTTATAGATTTAGAAATATCTTCTCATTTCTTCATGCAAAAAGAGGAGAAACCCCTGTGTGACTTTTGTCTCATTTTGATTGATTTTAAGCACCTGCTGTCTGTTTTTATAATCTTACCACAATACTCGTGCACTAGTATATTTATAATTAAATAAAATTTGCAACTCTAAGAACTAACCAAACGAAAAAAAAAGTAAAAATCAGTCTTCATAGCTCCAGCATGTGATTTAAAAAAGGATGGGGGGTAGATTTGCTTTGCGACTGTGTCGGTGTTCATTAGTTGAAAGCCTGAGTCATAAGTTTTGACTTGATGATACTTGGGTTATTTTGTTTTTGTGGGATGCTAAGAAAGAGATCTCTGTGAACTATTAACCTAGGTCACCATTCTTGCTGTAATTATATAACATAAAAACGGAATAAAAAGCAATATTAGGACTTCAAATGAATTTATTTTAATCTGATGTTTGCAGTAGCTTGATTTATTGCTTATACATATCCTTTGCTTGCTCTGCATGGGAATAAGGCTTCATGTGACTGTCTGATCTCTTCTTACTGCTTGAACATCTTCTTGTACGTTCTGATACACTAATTTTAAATCTGAAGTGTAATTTGAGTTTGTTTTCAGTACCAACACTTTTACCAATTTATAGAGATTCACACATTGCAGACCTGGCACCAAAGACAAACTAATAAATAGCAAGAAGCGATGTTTGGAAAACTTATTTTTGTCTTGTTTTGCTTTTAGTTTAGCTAATCTGAGATGCTCATGGGAAGAAGTATGGACTGTTACTGTATTTTGAACCCGATAGATAGTATCTGTATATTTAAAATTGAATCAAAGAATTACTGAGGCAGGAAAGGTCCTCTGGATATCATGTAGTTCAACCTTCTGCTCAAAGCAGTGTCACCTAAAGCAAGTTTAGCCAGTTTTGAATATCTTCAAGGATGGAGACTTGACAGCCTCTCTGGGCAACCTGTTTACTCAATACCACAATGATTTAAGAACACTGCTACCAGTTACGTTTCTTTCCAGTGCACATGTTTATTTGTAGGTACCGGTAATAAACAACAGACTTTTTGTATCCAGCAAGTATAATATTTATTGATTTGTTGTTAGAATTGCAAATTTAAGCCTGAAAGACTAATTGCAGTAACCACCGGTAGCACATGTCTTGGTTTAGGAGTGTTCTGTTGTGTTTGAATTTAGGAAATCAAGGATTGAGATAGCTGGCATTAAAGCCTGGACTGGAAAAGGAGTGACTTGAACAGCCATGTCATTCTAGACTGTTTGTGGTATAAAAAAGATGTATTTATATATAACAGACAAGAAATGTGATGCATTGATGTTAAAGAGGAACTTTTGTAATAAAACCTTACCTTCAAGTTCTGACAGAATGTTTTTAGACCAAAATTTCTTACATTTATTTTGTGAGTGCTGAGTTGTTCATTTCCGTAGTGTGCTCCTGGAGCGCCTTGGAGCCCCAGGTTTGTCTTCCTTTAAAAGCTTCAGGTTTCCCATGGAAATGGTCAACAATTTTGATATGTTCAAATGAAATGGATTTTGAGAGAAAGTTTATGTAAGATTTCCAAATGTTTGAAAATTCTGTGAATAACTACTAGTTTTTGAAGTGGGTACTCTGTAAGTGTGAAATTCAGGACTTTTAGACAATAAATACAGCTGCTTTTAAGACTAACTGATTACATACATATGTAAAAGCAGATTTGAATTTCATATTACACATTGAAATAAACACAGGATATGCATTTATTTCATGATGAAATCATTTCAGTAAATGAAGGTATTGGACATCTAATTTATTCAGCTATTAGTTCCAATCTCCCGACTCCCACTCAGGCTTTTCTCATTTGTTCAGCTTTGCACCACCAGCTGTCTTGCTGAAACTTCATTGTGGGTGTCCTGCTTCAGTCTGTGACAAAAATCACATCTGACTTTATTACTGAATATTGCTATCAAAGTAATAAAACCTACTCTGGCATGTACAAAAAATTGACTTATTTCAGCTGCCATGGTTCCCACTTGAGTTATTATCAAACTTCCCTTCCAGTTTCTCTTTTCTTTCAGTATTTAGATTATTAACAAAAGTTTGAGTCCTTCTTTACACTAGTTTACACATTTCTTCCTGTCTATCAGGAAAGTCATGGTTTGACTCGGCTGTCAGTTTTCTCGATTATAGTGCAAGTTTTTTCTTTTGTCTTCTCGTATTTTAAGTTCTCCTAAAGTGTTATTGACCAGAAATCTCTGTTTTACCCATGCACTTACTGACTTTAGTCTCATACTTTGACTTTCCCTGCTGTTCTTTTTGCCAGGTTTCATAATTCTGGAATCCTGTGTTGTGCCTTTCCCATGTTCTTTGTAGCCAATATTTTTATTGCTAATGTTAAACACACTACTGATTGGGAAGCAATAATTTCAAGTTGGATGCTGGGAGTGAAAGGCATTTATTTAGAAAAGAATTTATATGACTTTTGTTCTCTAAAATTTTCCCCCATACAGTTGCTTGAATTACCTTCTTAAGATATTCTTCTTACAAGTTTTTTACATGGTAGGTCATTCTCTAAAACTAATAGAGTGAATCACCTTTCCAATACAGATCTTTCTAAATTCCTATATTCTGTATTTCTAGCTGATTCTGGAAAGAATATGGCAGGTTTTACAAACCCACTTAGGAAGTATATTGCATGCCTTGTAAAACCATTATAAAAATGCAGATTTAAAAAAAATTAATTCTATTCATTTAAACCTCTATTTAAAATGCAGTAGTACATTCACTCTGTCTAAGTCACTAGAGAGAACTGTGTAACCAAGAGCAGAAAGTGATACCTGTATTGCCACAAGGTCAGACCCCTTGAACTATTTCTCTGAACCTTCTGACCTTACAGTCCTCTTGGGGAGGAAAAATAGTTGGTATCTTGGTTTTATACAGCTGTCTGGAGAGAAAACACACCATAAATAATGTGTTCAGTAACATATGTCTCTCTAATCTGTCAAGGTAGTCACACTCCACTCATCACCATGGCACATGACTGCCTAGCAACAGTTGCATAAAGTAATGGAAAAAATTATATAAACAGGTTTGATTACTGGTACTCTATTCCATTTTCCTTTCATATACATCAGAACCTTGTAACAGATGTGTATTTTATTATGTAGTGATTAATTTTTCTCCTTTTTTACCATTTTGTTTTCCCAAAACCACTCCCATGAGGCATTAGCAACAGAAACCAGCACTTCCCAAAAAAGAGTCAGCACCCTAGAACATTGGAATTAGGAGTAGGCTTCCTCAAAATGAGCAAAGACAACTTGAGGAACTACCCTATTTGTTAAACACGTGTAGTTTTTCGATAAAGCAGGGCAAAAAGGATGAACTGCTATAGTTAAATCTAAATGATCAGTGCATATGCCCAATATTGGAGTAAATTTTTATTCTCTGTGAACTAGCTATTGGAAGATACATACAACACAGACTGAGCAAGAGTTTAAAGTGTAATAATGATGTTATTACATTCTTTATGATGGGCTTCTGTAAAGTTGATGATCAAGTAGAGTGTTAGAGCTGTTAATACTGGAAACTTGGCTGTATGTGGGCTCTGCCCGTGGGCCCACCCGTGACGTGTATCTGTGGATGCCTGTCTCCTAGGTAGTTTTTGAGAAGGGATTATTCTACTAGAACTTTATCTGCATATAGTCCATATTTCGCATTAGTCCATTTTTCATCCATTGTTTCAGTGTTCTTTTAGGAGACCATTTAAAATTAGTCTCATTTTATACTTAGTTACTTCCTGAAAATTGCACATTTAGATAATGTGAAGCTGTGTATATTGATGTAGGACTTGCTTACTTGCCAAAAGCTCTTTTGGATGGAGGCAAAGTGAATTCTAAAAAATATTTTATTATTTCTGACTATTTTTCAAACAATGTATCTGTATCAAAGTTGACATAATCCTAATGGAAAAAAGAGGAGGGATAAAAAAACCCAAACAGTTGACTCTCCCAAAGTGGAGTGTATAGTTCCTGATCAAGCAAAATTTTACTGGATTTGCACATTTATTTTTCAATTCAATGTGAAAGGGATTTGTTTTAATCCAATCTGAAATATATTTTTGTGGGTTTTGTAATTTTTGGTGTGGGAGGGGATGTCTATTTTTTTAACATTTTTGGTAGAACTAGAAATTTTTCGTATCAATTGCTCTATACATTACAGCCCTGGGTTTTTTTTTTTTTTTGCTTTCTTTCTGCCTCTGTTTTTATTTACTATCATATCACAACCTTCGATTTAAGAATATAATTTTTTGGTTCAAATCTTTATGATGAATGTTGGTATTTGTATTTGTTTTTAATAATGTCCTGCATCTCCAAGTATCTTAAACAGTAACAAATAACTTGGGCATGAAGTATTATCAGTAACTAAAGAGAATTTACAGTCAGAAATATATTAATTTTCTTCAGTTATTATCATTATTATTAGCTCGTACATGGAGAACAATATATAATAATTGAAAATAAGAAAGATGACTAATTCTTACGGTGAATCTAAATAAGTCTTGCTTATACTTACAAAAAATTAATAGAAATGACACTATAACATCTTTTTTGATTACATGACAGTAAAGGAAGCTCTTGATTGAATTGAAATATTCCCTGTGGTCTGTAGTCCAGAGCCTGCTGTGTTGTAGTAGTGCATAAGAACTAGAATCCAACATAGTCTGGATATGACATATAAACAAGAATAAAACTTCCATCACTGTGGGTAGTAACATGCCACAAGGTCTTAAGCTTTTTAATACCAGGAAAAAAACTTTGAAACTATACACTCTATGTAAACTTAGACTTGAGAAGGGTTATTCAGGGTTATATGAGTAATGCAGAACAAAGCAGAATAAAAATTAAGGACCTGAATCTCTTTATCAGCTCTTATAATCCTCATAAGTTGTGTACAAATGAGTTTAAAAAGCCCCAACAAAACTCGTGTTCTTTAACTTTCTAAAAGTATTAATTTAAATATCAAATCTTACAGTGCTGAAGTAAAGCTAGATGTGTTTTGTAAAAGAGGATGGACTTTAGGCTGGGTTCAAACTGAAAAGAGAGCAGACTCAAACAAACCATTTTTAGTTGTCATTTGAAAATGATCAGAGTTCGAAATATTTCTGTGTGAAATATTTTCTTTGGTACAAAGAGTTCTTGGGGTGTTCCAGTTTTACTAACACTGCGATTTCTGTGCAAATAGGGATCATTCACAATTTTTGTGATGAAATGAAGTTAGTATAGTTCCTGTAGTTCTGCCTCTAGCCAAGCTGCCACACAGGCATTTGGGAAAATTGTAAAGATCCTCAAATAGAAGGGTTATGGAAATACAGGGTACTTTTTCTCTCTGTGGAATATCCTTAAACAAACTCCCACATTTTTTCTGTCTTAGAGGAAGACTATGTGCCTACATTTCTGCTTTACATTAAGGATTAGATGTGGTAATAGCAATGATGACCTGTGTTTGTTTGTTTTTCTTTTTTTGAGGGGGGAGGGGTGTTGTTTGCAGTTTTTTAATTTATTTTTTTTATTTTCCCTTTTACGAAAGGGGCAGATAGAAAGAGGCAAACCCCCTCTGCATGGGAAATAGTTTCTCAATATTTTCGTTGGACAATATTCTACAATATGTTGGAGTGTTTTCTCATTAGTCCAGGAAACTGTCCTGTCCAGTTTTTAACACGAGTAAATAATAAATTAATCTGCATAGCTAAAGATGTCAACTGCAGTCAACCATCTGCGCCAGTATTGCTGTTGCTTGGCAACTGTAATTTACTACTATGTGAGACCATGTGATGTGGAGATGCTGTTTGCTGGGTAGTCACTGGGCGGGCAGCGTGGCCCAGCCCTGCTCCGACCAGACAGCTTAATCCCTTCTCAAATCCCAGCAATATTCACTTGGATGTGCTCTGTGTGGCACAGATGAACTTTGTTAACCTTTTCCTTGCTGCTCTCTTCATTTGCACTTAGATTTTTTGTTAAACATTCACATGTTGCTGGTATATTAAGTCTTGATGAAGTTAATGAAAGCAATGAGCATTTGTTGCAGTGCTCCATGATGCAGAGCATCGAGCTGTCTTTCAAAGGCTTTTCCCTTGTCCTGTACATGGGGCAGTTTAATCACACCCTTGGCTATAAAAACTAACTTTCAGATATTCTGAGATACTGACATTCAAAAAAATAATAATAAAAAAATGTCAAAAGATTATGTTCACTATTCTGCTTTATGATTCTAATTATATAAGCTATAAAATAATAGTTCTTTAAGTATTCATAGTTCATATGCAAACTATAGCTGTTTGTATTGGTAGTTTAAAGAGAGTAGTGGAGTACGTTTTAAAGTTGTGATAACTGCATAACACAATTCATCCGGTAGTGTTTAGTAGGTTTAGAATAGCTAAGTAATATTTAAGAATAGTTTTTAATATATCTATTCTAAAAGTTTGCTCCAACTTTGGTTCAGCACCAAGCTACAGTGCTTATAACCATTGCTGTGGTTTGTGAAACGGATACCCCGGAGACTGTGCTGTTGACTAGAACCTAGTCTCATGTTTGGGAGCATCTTAAGTCAGTGTTCCCTGATAAACTCATCTGATATCTGAAAGGAAGGTAAATATGTATTTTGTAGCAATGGTCTATTTGCCTCAAATGAGGATCAATTTCGTACTGTGTACAATAATTAAATGTTTGTTTCGGTGTAATTAGTTTGAGTAGCTGAGATCTTATTTGTGAAAAGCTGGTGTGGAAGGAAAACTTTGTCTCCAGCATTGCCAAGGCCTGTTTAGAGGACCTTCTTCTGTTGTATGTTGACATACTAATTAAGTTTGTTTTGTGACAGTTGTTCTTTTTTGTTCATAACAGGATTTTCTGATGTAGTTTCTTGTTTCTTAGAGTATTCTGCCACTCTGCACAAAGCTGCATAAAATCCTGTGCTTGAGCACTTTATTTTTTTATGTTTCTCTTATCATCTTGGCAAAAATGTCTACTAAGAGCCAAATCTGGATTCCTCACTCCTCCCTGAAGTTGTCAGGAGCCAAATGTTGCCATGGGATTTAGGTGCTGAAAAAAATCTCCCGGAGCAGTTAATTAGGGGTGAGATAAGAAAGGGTTTATTTGCCAAGGCAAAAGATGTTACAAGATGCGCGCTGGCCGTGCCTGAGATGTTACATTTTATAATACCATCCATCCAATCCCAAGTGTGTCCACCCTGTGGCCTTTACTCTGGACCGCCCTGGGACCACCCCCTGAAAATGGGTCTGGGGTGTATTTTGGGACCCTCTGTTCATCCATCTTCATCTTCTTCAGAGCACACAGGGTACATAGTTACCTAATTCTTGACTTCATTTTGTTGTTCAGACCCTAAAATGCTGTTCTACCAGCAATCTAGGCCTTGCCTTGACAAAAGACTAAACATTTCTACTGGATTCAGGGGTAGGGCTGATATAGGGAGCATAGAATGGGGTAAGAGGGTTAAGGAATGTGTAAACAAGGGTGCTACAGAGAAAGGGATGCTGCTTTTAGAGTCTACTTCCACTATTTATAAAACTTACAAGGCTTACAAGTATTAGAAAAATAAAAAACCCTTAGGGGCTTAAGGCATCACAAATAAGCTGCTGTGTTTTCAGACTAGAAACTGATTTTGTCAATAAAGCTTTGAAGCTGAGTAATGTCAGCAAAGTCCATTTAAATATCTGTGGCAATTTAAAGGCTTTATAAATCTTTACATTTCTGTGGTGATGTAAAGGGTTGTTAATATTTTATGCATATCTTTAAGTTCCTTTTTATAGCACCAAATGACTGGTCTAAATGAGAATGAGACCCATTGCCTTAGAGTGTGTCTCTGCTCTGCAAAAGGACTGTTAAAATATCTTATGAGAGCTATATTCATGTTGTGTGCCAGTAATTTTTGTATGAAATATGCTCCATCTGCAAGCCAAAATTTATTTCCTATGTACATCTGGAATCTTAGAATCAAGATGGATTCTCTTCCTCCCCTACATCATCTGCAGGAATAGAAATGGAGCATATCACTCGATGCACTTGCTCTCTGACAGTTTTCCTATTGCCTTTGATGGGTTTCTGCAGTCAGAACAAATCTGAACCCTTTTGAAGAAAGGAATAGGCACTGAATGGCCTTCAGTTGTGTTGGCTTTATTTGGGATAGGGAGAAGAATGGAATTGTAGATCGTATTTGTTATTGGTGTCGACTATTAGCTCGCCTTTGTGCATTCATAATCTATGGAATATGGTGCTATAATTTTCTTCAAATAATTCTCCATTGATGTTGTTACTAAAATACTGAGTAAATTCATTTGATGCTCCCAACTGCAGTCACAGAACTGCTACCCAGGAACACCTTTAGGGCTAGAGAAACATTTGGTTTTTTAGTTATCTACAGCAGTGGTTTTTTAGTTATCTACAGCAGCAATAATGTGTAAAAGCATCTGTATTTAACATAAGTCTGCTCCTGTTAAAACTTGCAGAAAATCTGTGTAATTGCAGGCGAGTCTTTGATAGAAAACTGTATCATGTAGCACACACTTCATTTTGAACTCCTGCAGTTCCAACCACAGGCCTATAGTTTGTGCAGTTTTGTATTTGTTTAAAGATGATGTGTGTAATCCGTAATGACTTGAGGGTTTTGGCACTTAATTCCTCCCACTAAAATGCATGGGAGGAATTTTATGTTGAAACCAGAAAGATTTAAAAAAATAATACAATGAAGTAAAACTTCCTACATTTTCCATTTTGAAGTTCAGCTGTAGGAGTAGCAAATTCATTTTGGTTTTAAAGGCTTCAGTTTCATGCCAAGGATGCACATATATGTGTATGTGTATATATATATATACACATACATACAGGAAAAAATAGTGGCTGAGGGTTAAAGTTTTGTCTTCTGTACAAAATTGTCTTGAAAGCTGTAGCATAGAATTAACTTCTGTTTAGACTTCAATTAGGTAGTGGCATCAGACTGCACCAGCTACATGTTGAAGACAACCCTAAATGCTTATAAATGAAACTGGAATCTGGATGCCTTTCACATAAGGATCATTCAAACATTTAGTAGCCCCACCCAACCCTACAGGTACTTCATTCGAGGCCTTACAGGTGTTGTAATGACTTAAATTTAGATTTCCTGGAAGCTGACTGAGAGTAGGTAGACACCTGTTACTGCCATGGTTTCACATCAACAAGAAGAAAGAACAAGGAATCGTGATGGAGAGTGCATTGTTCAATTATCTGTAGAAGTTCTGTGGATTGGAGGAAAAGCCATTCCTTGCTTAGACCCATAAAAAAGCTCCTCACAGGATCCTGTCTTTCTCCACTGTTGAAGGGAGCTCACATTCCTAATATAAGAAATCTTTGCCACAGCCAGACAATTGTCACGGCCTGATCTTTGATTACACTTAAACTTTCTAGAAAACCCTTAAGAATTCATGCAGAAATGGTATTAGTATGTAGCTAATTAAATTAGACTACTAATATCTGAAATCAAGTAGGAGAATTGATCACTAATCAAACAAAATGGGAGTTAAGTTAATTTAATCCTTGCTCAGGTCCTCTGTGCAGGTATGAACTTAATTCCTCTCATAATTCAAAGTAGAGCTTAAACACGTGTTCCAGTTTTGTTTCAATTGTTTTCACTTTTACAGTCACTTACTATATGGGTTGTGAGTAGATGAGAAAATTATTTAAACAATCTAATAAAATTACACTGAAAATGGAAGATAAAGCAACCTTATTACTAATGGTGACTTGTTTACTGTGAATTTACAGCTGGGGCCAAAATTTGTCATCTCTTTGTGAAGCTTTTAGTAATAGTGAGCTTATATTCCAGAGTGTGTGTGTATACCATGTTTATCAGAATAACTGAAATAACTGTTTTAGGGGGCTGCATCTAACTATTCTCTTTAAATTTTTACTGCTGGAAAAATAAAAGACTGGCAAAGCACACCCAAATAATGAATTCATTGCCTCAGTCCATGATATCAGAGCTCTTTCCTTCCAGTGAACTCTGATATTATGCAGACAAAATCTTCCTTTGCATGTAGTACCTCCAGGTTTGTCCTATGATGTATGGTGGAGATTTCATAGTATCACAGAATGGTTTATTTTATAGGAGACCTCTAAAAGAGACCTGACTGAGAAACAGCATCCAGAAATCTTCACCCTTAAGGGAAAAGAGACCTATGTTCTTTGTTCTCCTAATTGCAGTTCCCTCTGTTGCGGTGGTGCCTGCAAATGCTGTAGCTGGTACCCTGTGTTTCACACACTGACTAAAGAATAGGAGAATGGCATTTTTGCTCTCTATAATGTTTCTGCTGGTGATGGAAAATGTGGAAAATAGCACATGACCACATGTTGGTTTAGCCAGTTTGATCCTTCCTCAGATTGTGAAGCTGGGTTTTTCTCTGATTAGAAAATATGGTTTCTCTCTCATGTAATACTGCTTGGGAAGAAGAAAAAATGTTTTGAAGTTGAGAGATACCATAATTGAGGAGAAACATGGGTAAATACATTATTTGTCTTATTCCTTCTCCTCTGTGTGAAAAGAGGGGCCCATTGCATGAGGCACAGTACAGCAGAGAAATTACCCTAGTAACTACTTCTAATAACAAAGATGTTTTGGGAAGCCTAATTAAGGCTCTTGAAATACCATCAGGACTTAGGCAAAGCTCGTCACTGATTCCAGATGAAGACTTGCCCTCTGAAATTGGTGGTAAAGCATAAATCTGTGTAATACATGATGCCCATTAACACACCTCTGTGCCTAATTCATTGGATACATATTACTGCCAGTACCTGTTCTCTGTAATTTAAACCATTATGAAAAGCATAAGCTGTTCATAAGCTGACCTCAATAGTTGTATGCTTAAAGATAATTATGCATTTTCTGTGTTTTAATTCTGATTATTGTTTTCTCTCAGCAGGCTTGATGTGTTAAACTATTTTAGCAGTATTTGCCATTATTCTGGCAAATCATTACTGTAAATGAATCACTGCTAGGTCCTATGAAATTCCAATGCATTTTTTTCATTCTGCTGAGTTTTTATCCTCCAGTATTCATGTGTGTGTAAACTGAATGTGAAGGCATTAGAATCATGGGCTCAGTGATAGTTTGACTCACTGGAATGTGGAGGAGAATGAAAATAATCAGTTGGGCATGTTAACTGCAAACTTTATTAGTGATAATATTTCTCCCTTTTCACACAGAAGTCTGAAAAACTGTAAGAAACCATATATTGGAATAGCCTTTTATTGTATTAATTTTATTAACTTTGTCTTATCCTAATTATAATACCTTTTTTTTTTTTTTTCAGATTAGTGAATGGCTCTGTTTAAACTGCCAGATGCAAAGAGCATTAGGGGGTGACCTAGCACCAGGTCATGGTCCTGGGCCACAGCCACCTCCACCCAAACAGAAGACACCCATTCCACCTTCAACAGCTAAACCATCCCCCCAGCCACAGCCAGTTCAAAAGAAAGATGTTTCTCCCAAACCTGATCCTTCACAGACAGCAGAATCTAAAAAAACCCTGCCACAGAAAAAGCAACCATCCTTGCCTGGGTCTCCCCCTGTAAAACCGAAACAGCCCCACCCAGAGCCCACTGAGACATCCCAGAAAATAGATGCTACTCCAAAGTCTGATCAGGTCAAGCCAATGCAGGCTGAGGATAAGCAAAAACAACCCAGTGTAGAGAAGCCTGTGGCAGACACTGTGCCTACTTCTGCAGCACCAGGGCAGAAACAGGACTTGGCAGGTCCCAAACCACCACCAACTCAACAGAAAGTGACAGATTCCCCAAAGCCAGAGCCTGCCAAGCCGTCACAGGACACACATGCAGCTGGGGATAAACCAGATTCCAAACCTGTTCCACAAGTGTCTCGGCAGAAGTCAGACCCCAAGCTTGCCTCTCAGCCTGCGACTATACCAGATGCTAAAACTCAAAAGCCTGTTGAGCCAACACAAACAAAAGATGACCCTAAAAAGTTACCAACAAAACCAGCCCCAAAGCCTGATGCCAAACCAGCTCCCAAGGGCCCACAAGCAGGGGCAGGACCCAAGCCCGTACCAGCACAGCAGCCGCCTCAGAAAACTCCGGAGCAATCAAGGCGTTTCAGCCTTAATCTGGGAGGCATCACCGATGCCCCTAAGCCTCAGCCTACAACACCACAAGAAACAGTTACTGGGAAACTCTTTGGATTTGGAGCTTCAATCTTCAGCCAGGCCTCAAATTTAATTTCCACAGCAGGTCAGCCAGGGTCTCAGACATCAGCCCCACCTGCACCTGCACCTGCGACAAAGCAGCCCCAGCCTCCACCTCAGCCTCCAGCCCCTCAGGCAGCCCCCAAAGAGGCTGGTCAGGCTCAGCCTCTTCCAAAAGCTGTTCCTGCAAAAAAAGAAGCCAAGCCTCTTACGACCGAGAAACCGGAGCCATCAAAAGCAGATAGTGTTTTAACAACTAAAGGATCTGATTTAGAGAAGAAACCTGGTTTGGCAAAAGATAGCAAGCCTCAGGCTGCTGAAGCTAAAAAACCTCCTGGGCTGTTGGAACCAGAGAAAGCCAGCCAGCCTGAAGTATCTTGTCCCCTTTGTAAAACTGGACTAAATATTGGTTCTAAGGATCCTCCCAACTTTAATACCTGTACAGAGTGCAAGAAAGTTGTGTGCAATCTCTGTGGATTTAACCCGATGCCACACATAGCTGAGGTAAGGCAATGGAGTCTGTATTTACCCTGTATTCTTACCTTCAGGCTCCCTGTGCTGTGGAGACCAGCCTATAGCTGACTTTTAGCTGTTGAATTGTCAAGAAAAATTGGAGCATTTAATCATCGGAGGGCTTTTAAAATTAAGTATCTATGTTGTATGAAATTTGGTCAGTTGTTGGATAGTACTTCCAATGAATTTTTGGCATATTAAGGGAGTCTGGTATAGGTGGTTGCTAGAGTGTTGAGACATCAGCAGATATGGTTATGAGCTCTTTAGAAAGTGGTGCTACTATGACACAGCAAACTACTGTACTTTCAGTCTCTTATGGGATAAAGTTCTTTTTCATATGCTTCAGTGTTGTCTGGTAATGTGAGCTTCTCTAACCAGTGCCTCTGATACACAGAATTACTGAATGAAGGAATATGCTTAACTATTACCCTTCCCTCCTGCTTAATATATCCCTAAATTTATTCCATTAATCTCATTCTGGCTCTGGACTCTTTACATATGCTGGTATACTCATTAAGAAGATCGAAGTTTGAGTGATACCTGTGTGGTAGAATATGTAAGTTTTTGGTGCAACGATGTTCACAAAGTTACTTCATCATTAAGCAGTGTGAGTTTGAAAGTGCTTTTTCCATGACTGGCCGAGAAAGCAACTAATATTTCAAAGAATTACACAACTTATTGTTGACAGTTTCTTCACATTCTATATTTTTATCCTCTTCCTCTCCCCTTGTAATTTTTTTTTGAGAAGAGGACTGAAAACTTTATACTAGCTTAATGGAAAGGTGGGAGCACATCTTACTTGCCCTATCAATTTGGCAAATTTAATTCAACAGAAGCAAACCACCTAAAAATACTTGTGGGTAATTTAAATGTTTAAGTTGGTCTGTGCAGCACACGAAGACAGTAGCTGTCAATGTTCTGTCTTTGAAACCTCAATGAATAAATGAAAAATTGCTCCCAAGGTTAAAGATTACAGCATCTCTGACTAAAGGTGAGAAAAAATCTTGGAAGAAATATCAGGTTGCAGGGAAAATATTGCTTATGTTGTTTGCATATGCCCTTTTTTGTGGATTATTTCCTTGAATATACTATCATTTGAAAGACCTTTGTCCTGCTATAATAAGCACATTTTATCAAATATATGAATATGTTGTCTAATGGCTTTGTGGTCATTTAGGTTAGAAGGAAAGGTCTGAAAACACAGGAAGATTGATCAGTGATTGAAAGTCAGGATTCAATTGATTTTTAATGTTTATGCACTGAACACCATCAAACACACACTGTGTGTCCAGCTGTGTGCATACAAACAAACACAGGCACACTTAATGTGTTTTGTGCGTTTAAATGTGAAAAATGCGTATGACTTTCCTCAGAGGCATTCTGGTGTTGCATACACTGAGTACTACGGAAATGAGATGTGTCAGTTCTGGTGAAACACTGTACTCAAAAGACAACTATGAAAGTTCCAATGCATGACTTCTTCAGAGTTGACTTAGGTGTGATGGTGTGACACTGCTTTGTGGTGTGCAGTCATGTTCCCTGCACATGGTGGTGTGCAGTCATTTCTTCTAAGATGAGAAGGCTGATGCTCTGTTTCTTTTTTTCCATCACTGTTACTGTTAGAAGATTTTCTCGTTTCCACTCTATGTGATACGCAGAGCTTGAAATACAATTGATTTTCTTT
Source organism: Corapipo altera (assembly GCF_003945725.1). Lineage (NCBI taxonomy): Eukaryota > Metazoa > Chordata > Aves > Passeriformes > Pipridae > Corapipo > Corapipo altera. The sequence goes on along the minus strand of NW_020884881.1, from coordinate 13,935,355 downwards.
AGTCTGACTTCCTTACCCTTTTCTTATTCTCTTCTTTGTTTCTGCTTGCATCTTCTTCTTCCTTATACTACACAGTTCCACCTATGTCCCCATTTTCTGTCTTGCCTTTTTTTTTTTTTCCAATCAGTTTTGCTAAAAAATGGCAGCCTACTTTTCCTTTACAACAGGAGGTGGTTAGTTTAACTGAAGACATCCCAACTTTCCTTTTTATAAAGATTGGAGACAGAAGAGGGAGCTCATCCTCTCCTCTCCCAAATGAGCTGTGTAAATAATGTTTACCCTCAGATAGCAATTCTGTCCCTGGATGCCCTGGATACCTCTTACTTGACAGAAACATGATGACAAGCCAGCAGTTTATGCTCACTTACATACTCCTTTCCTCCACCAAATTCTTCTATCTGTTGAGTACAGTCTTGGAGGTTTTATTTACTTGTCTCTATTTCTTTGGGGGTTAGGAAGGAGAAATAGAAAGGTTTTTTTAAAATTGGTCTTTCTGGTGGTTTTCTACCTAATTCTTTTATTCCTATATGCTGCGTTCAAAGAAAAAATATAATTCCAGAAGCTACATGCCCTCTTGGCCCCAGAAGGGATTTTGGATGAACAAACATAATGGATATATTAGTTTTCCTTTGGGGCTACAGCTGTATCACAGTTATTTTAATAGTTGCTTATGTATTATCTACATGTTGTTGCCTCAGTAATGGCTGAAAATGAATTGAGTTTTATTGACCGAGTGGTGGTTGAACCCTTGTTGCCAACAAAGCTTGTATTGGGCTACATGGTAAGGATCAGTCCCATGGAACAGGGAAATCAGTGTTTCATTGCCAAATGCAGAGGAGCATCTAAACCCCATGGGCACTTCTACCTTAAGATCTCTCAGCAGAGAATTTCTTCCAGTCAATGTGCTGCTGTACTGCAGACAGGGCTGAGTATTTTTAAGGGGATAAAGTGCTTTCTTACAGTGGCAGTTGTTTGTTCTTGCCTGTGTATGACAGAAATAACTTTCAAAAAAGTCTTTAAGCTGCTGCAGTCAGTCCTCTAATAACCCCTCTACTGCAGGAAATAAGAACTAGACTCTTACCTAGTCAAAATCAACAATATGCTATTTACTTCAGTGAAATTGTTCTACTTTGTGCAAGCAGAGAATTAGGCTACAATACTTTTTTCTAAATCAGGTTGATTGTTCTTTTTCTCCATGATTTGTTGATTCAACAGTCAAACAGTTATTTACTTAAATGGTAATTTATCCATGATGCAAACAGCCACAGATGATTAAATAAATGACACTTGATAGATTTCAAAGACCCACAGGACCATGGGAGCCCTAGTGCATTAGCAGACTCCTTATTCTGCCATTTGCTCAATGGGGAGGAGCACTGTTTACCAGCTCTGTAATTAGCTTTCCAGCTCAGGTAGTTGGAAGCAGCTCTATTTTTAGTAACAAAGCACAAGATCGCAACTGCTGAAGCCAGAAATGAAATGTGTGGCAACGACCATTTTGTGCATTTAAAACTCAGTGAAGCTGTTCAGAATATTGAAGAGGAGTGGAGATGGTTGCCTGTAATGTAATTATGTTGAGGTAACAGGGTCAGGAATTTAGAACCTGTGATAAATTAATGCAGTAATAAAATAATAATAATTAAAAAAAATTAAAAACTAAGCTACGAAAAAATAAGCTATCCAGATTTTTAGGATCTATATGTGCAACATAAAAAGATACCATCTTAACAGAGTCACATGTTATGAACAAAAAGAGCTGAAAATGTGATGTGTGTATATGTGAGTGTGCTAACAGATCTAATATAATAGAACTGCCAAGGGAATAACAGAAGCACCTTTTAGTCTACTAATAGCTATAAAATTATCTGGAAAGGTACTCTGAAGTTAAGAATGTTCCATGTGTGAAATAAATTACTGGGGCTACAGAAAGGAGAGAATTGTTTTGAATGATGGAGAAGGACAGGGATGACTGGGGAAGGGCAGAAAAGACATAAAATCTCTGACTTGCTACGGATTTTTTTGGAAAAAGATACAATCATAATAGATAATATAAACAATTTTGGAGTGATGTTTTTTATTTATTATATCAAATATAGTCTGTATGAAATTGTTTGACATGGATGGATACGACTGCAGGAATCTATAAAACTTGATGGTTCCTGTCCAATCCATATTCTTATATCATCATAATCTTTTTTCAGGTGAGTCCCTGATGTAAATAACTTTGCTAGTTTCTGTTTTTCAAAAATCTCACTGATATGTAATTGCAAATGGAGTGAGGCCCTGAGGAGCAAGTGTTACTCATTTTTCAAGCTTTATAAGTAGGGTTTAAAAGAGTAATTGAAAGAAACCCCAAACCTATACTAAGTGAATCAAACCCTGCTATTGAACGACCAAACGTACCCTGGACTTCTTAAAGCAAGTGTGCAGCAACATCATAAAGTAATAATCCATCTATTACTGTATTGAAAATCCCTGAAATGGTATACTGCATCATTTGAGGTGACACACATTGCCTCTCTTTAATTAATTAACAACTCTGTAGTGTCACGTATTTCCTATTTGAAAAAGCTCAGATCACTCTGCACATTGGCAGGTTTAACTTCTATTAGAAATTTCTATCTCCTCTCTTATGTTTGGTGATTGAGTTGTTTTGGAAACAGATGGTGTCTGGGAAACACAGTGAAGAGAATTTGCGCTAAAGACACCAAGAGAAAAACAACCACTCCTTTCAATTGCATAATTTATCTTCTCTGCTTCTTTCTCTCCCTTTAAAGATCCTTTTAAAATTTTGATTGTAAGAAAGTGAATGCTATTACTGTTTAATTACAGTGGCTAAATAAAACAGAACATAATAGGCTAACTCAATGTACTCCCTAAAATGTATGGAAATTTTTCCTTTAAATGATAATTCTTTATAATTGAGAAAATGTTAAAACTACTGCTAATTATTATTTTGAAAGATAAAATCTGCATTGAAAAACAGAGTGTATGTTAGATGATAAAAACTCCACTGTATTTCTTGACTATCAGAATGAAATTAATTTAACTTCAAATGAGGTACCCTTCTCCTGTTTAACTAATTCAATATACATAATAGAAAAAAACATTAAGTGAAAATATTTTTTTACAGTAGAATGACTCGCCTCTTCCACTTTTCCTGTAAAGCACATATATTGTGTATATACAGAATGGAAGGACTAATATGGAATGACACTTCGATGAATGATTTAGTCAAAATTGAACATAGAGAAATATATTTAAAAAAAAAAAAATAATCCCCGAATTCACTTTTTAAATAAGGCTGAAGAGCTTATGTTTCATTAACAGAGTTAGATTTCTGATATTTGTATTTGCAGAAGTATTTAAATACTTAAAGACAGACTTAATTTGTCCACAATACTTTTAAGTATATTGGGAGCTTCTGTCCTTCTCTTATGCCTCAGCTAAAGCTATGTGGCAAAAAATCCAGCTTTGACTCATGATTTTCCAGAGGCCTGAACTTCTACCTCCTGCACGTGGCTTGATCTGTTCCTTTTGAGCAGTGTCCCGTTCCTGTTTGAACCTCTTTGGAGTTTCAGACATGAGGTGAAACCTCTTTTGGAGTCTGAGTTTGGTGTGTCTTTGAGAATAGTTCACCCAAAGGCAATACTGCTTGGCATTAAACAGATCAGCTACAGCTACTTTACTTAAAAATAATAACAAAACCTGCTCATGGTCAAGTAAGATGTGGTGGCAGTTTGCCAAGTTTACTTGTTCTCCACTAATATGATATATAAAATACAGATCTGCAAATAGACGTGACTTCAGGACTCCCATTCTCAGTACAGGGCTGTTACTGGGTTGCTACAGCCAAGCTTCTTGTCTCCCAGTTTCCTCTAAAACTCCATGAGCTTGCACTCTGAGTTTCAATGGAGGAAATAAAATCAAAAGTGAACCACTGCATCCAAATAAGCTATTTAATAGATGTCCTGTGATAGTTCTGTTTCAATTTCCCATCACTGTAGAGAGAAATGAAAACATCCGTACTTTCTCACAGGTTTCTCTGAACAGGTGTCCTGCATTTCAGCAGGGCTACTTGGTCCAGAGCCAGTTATACACTGATGCAGTTTCATTTTTTGGCAGTCAAGTTTTGATGGTCTCTTCTGAACATGATGATATCGGGGTAGTATTTGGAAACAAGGCTTCTTAGATTCATGTGGTTGCAAATCAAAACATTAGTTACAAGATTGCACTCTTGTTAATTTTTCTTTTCAGTATTTATGACCACAAGATTAGGTTTTTTTTCCCCCTCTGGAATTAAATTTGAGGAGTAAAGATTGGTATCATTGCTCAAAGTAATAGGGTGACCTTTGGAAGCACTATTACCATGATTAATTACCTGCTATTTGTTTTCTTTATTCTAGTCCCTAAAAGTTTCTAAATTATCTCTCTGAATGAAGAACTCTGTTGAAAGAGGCATTTAAGGGCAGATGGCTTTTATTAATGTTGGTAATGGCCACTGATGGTGTGAAATCCAAAGGGATGTTTACTGCAGCACTGCTGCTGGCACACACAACTCCTGTCTAGCTGGCTGTTTTTCATCCACTTGGAATTCATATGCAATGACTTCTTTACCTATATACATTTATTCCATCTTTAGATGTTTTTACATCTTTGAAAGATAAAATGCTTAGGTGGGCAATTAATGCAGAGCTTCCAGTGTTGATTCTGTTGTGTGGCTTCCTTTTTTCTTCTGCAGATAGTTTATAGACTAGTATGAGAGAGGGTCAAGCTAGAGTCACAAATCTTAAACAGGTTATCAGGAAAATTACTGACCTGGCCTTAAGCCAGGTGATTTTCTTCTCTGTTACTTCATTAGAAATTTGGTTGGTGTCCCATTATTAAATGAGAAAGAAGTTTTCTGAAAGCTAAGCTTGTGTTGTTTGAATTCTTCTACTCAACTTTATAGTAGTAATTTGAAGAGACTTTATTTGTTTGAGATAAAGGTATTTCATGCTTTTCTTTTATATTACAGAATAATATATTTTTGTTCATGTTTTATTGACAAACAAAAAAGCTTAATTTAGAGACTTTAAATATTGGTTTGAGATTGGACGTGGCACTGAGTGCCATGATCTAGTAAATGGACTGGATTTGGACCAAGGGTTGGACTCGATGATCTCGGAGGTCTTTTCCAACCCAATCAATTCTATGATTCTATGATTCTATTCTATGATTCTATGATTCTATGAGATTTAGTTAATGTCAATATAAGACCCAATGACTCACTTCCAGATTTTCTTAAGCAAAGAGATAAAATCCTTTAGATGTTAAGTGCCTCAATTTATTTTTTTTTTTGGTGCCCAGGTAAGATATCTTAGTAAGATGTTGCATGCTATCTGGTCACATTAATGATATGTGCAGACACTGTCATAACTTGCGTGATCATAAAAATATAAAGCATTTACTTTTTTATAAGAACCCTTACACAGAGTTCTTATAAAACCCTATGTTGATTATCTTCTGATAATTACCTATGGGGGGAGCTTCAAATGACTTTTTTTTTAATAGTCCAGAAATATGAAGAGCTGATGTTCTTTCAAGGAACAAATGTTGTAAAAGCATTTTGAAAAATATCTGAGGATTTTATCTATCTGAAAACAGGATATTTTTCCCTGGATAGTTGATGTAATTGACTATAATAGGACAGATAGATATTGTAAAAATAAAATTATGAAAAGACATATATATACTGAAATATAAATTGACATATCCTGTCAATTTAAACATTTGCAAACATTTTGTGATCTCATTTCTTGCAGAACAAAGCTGTTCATGTTGTTAAAGCTGTTAAGTTCCAATTCCTGCTTATGCTGAAAATTTCATGTCATGTTTTTGCTGACCAAAAGCTGAATGTTCGTCACACCATGACAGTAGTAAAGAAAAGTCAACGTTCTGCACAAAGTCTAAAAATCACTTTTTACCACTGCTATGGGGTGATTTTAAACTTAATGGGATTGCACAAGTGTAATTAATTTTAACTGCTTGCATGAGGTGTGACCAGCAGTAAAAATAATTAAACCTTAAGATATAAAGAAAGAAAAAAGTGACCAAGGTGGGACACTTCCCTGATTTCTGTTTGTATTCTGTGCAGCAGTATTATTCCCTGAGTAATGGAAAATTCATTTAAAAAGACAGTGGCCAGTAGTTGTTTTTAATATTTCTGAAATTTATATAGTTCAATGGACCAGAATGAGAACAAACCTGGCTTTAGATTTATTATTATTTATCTATTAAATTGATTTCTCCAGTATTACTAAGAGTAAGGATGGAGGCTGAGGGGAACCTAAGCCATTATATAGTTGTGGAAAGGTGATTAGATTTATGCCAATAAGCTGCTGGAGATACTGTCTAGCAGCATTTGAAACAGGAGGTCAAAGACTGATGTTGAAGAGGGGGATTAGCTGCTGAATTTTGCACAAAATGCTGTTGAGTTGGGGTGAAAAAAAAAATTTTACATCACTAGAAGAAAAGTAAACCCAGTCGACTGTATCAGACCAGAACACTCACTGAGAAGAATGATGAGGTGCATTAGTTTTCCATCTGTGTTTTGGAGGTTAATGAAGTTACTCAGACAGTGAGGTAACTTAGGCTTCTAAGGACAGCACTTGAATGACCATCTGATGGTCTTCTGTTTTTGGTATTTCTAGGTTAGTAATCTTCTGGGTTTGCTTTCGTTGGGTTTTCTTTTCACTTTTTTTTAATTTTTCCTTTTTTTCCTTAGCAAACAGCCCTCACATTGGAAATGGTCCTGTTGTAATGTACAGAGATTAAAAATTGAACATAGGAAATCTTGTCCTTAAATATACTGTTTTAATGCATGTAGCTACTTCTTTGAGAAGATTTTGTGTCTAGTGGTTACCTGAATAATTGTGCTAAAGCCTGCAAGTGATAATATTTAAAAAAATAAATAATTGAGGTTTCTGAACATTTTCCTGACATATCCATAAGTAATATATTGTTGTGGTGTGTTTGTTTGTTTGTTTTACAATGGCATTATCATACTTGCAAAACTTTGCAAATACAGGAGTACATTGAAGATGATAACATAACTCTGATCCTCATCAGTAGTTGTCAATACAAATATCTGAATTTTTTTTGAGGTGTCACGTCTGTAATTGATCTTAAATTTTGTACATTCCCTTTTATATAAGATGAAAATATAAAGACGTATTTCTTTCTGAATGCTGACAAACTCATAGCTACTCTCTTTAGAGTGTTAGTTAGTAACTATCTTTTTGTACATTTAGAACATGATATTAAGATCCTTATTTTCTGGAAAAGCTGCCAGATACACCCGTTCCTATTCCCCACCCTCCCCCAAACCAACAAACCCACCCTTAAATGTCTGTATAAATATTATTTTCTCACAGAAATTCAGTGGGAATTTTCACTGAAGCATTGAACTCTGACATTGTACATCAAAACCAGCCTGGGCACCTACCCAACTTCAGGTGCTCTGTTCTTGGAATTACAGTGGAAAAAATACTTGTTATTTTTGAATGAATGTTTGAAATACTTGTTATTTCTTAAATGTTTTCATACTGAAATGTACCCTAAAGATTTTGTTTGCTCAGAAGTCAATTTTACATTGAAATTGCATAAACCACTAAAGTTTCAATATGTTCTACCTTCTGGCTACTGGTTTTTTAGTGTTTTGTAACAGAGTTGTTTTCTATTTTCTTTTACAGTCAGAGCTGGACATTGGATTAAAGTTTCAGCACTATCTCTAAAAGCATTTGCATTTTTGCAATATTTAATTTTAGTTATAGAAAGGCAAGAACTTTGAATAAAACCAAATTCTGGTTAGATTGTTTTTTTAAAAAGTACCATTTTGTATCTACCTGAGGTGGCTGAATGTTGATGTCCTGGTATGACATTTGCAAGACTAGGAAAGTGTAGGCTTTGTACTCATTACAGAGTAAGTCAAACAGAACCACCTCTTTCACAGGCTTCTGTAGGTACACCTTTGTGTTGACCTACAATGTGCTGCTGTTTTGTTTGAGCCAAGAACACTTGTATTGTGCTGTGTAGTGAATTTTTAAAGTCATGTGCCCGGTATAGCTGGGACTCAATTACACTGTTATCCCAGACCTCTAAAGGGAAAGAGCACTGCTATTTTTCTTCTATATCAGCTGTCAGCAGAAGGATCTCCTGATCAAAACATAATATCTCATTTGATTTGGCATCCTTTTAAATACTTTAGCTGGGCAGATTCTTCTTCAGACCTGTAAGGATTGTGTTAGTGCTCTGTCACCCTTCAAACGACAAATCTGATCAACGTTGCAATGTGCAATGTAGCTAGAGGAACTTATGCTTGAATCCATAATGTGTTATAATTAGGTACAGATGTAATTAGAGGCTTCAGTTGAATTCTTACGCTTCCCTCCTTTTGCTTTCTTCTGTATGCTATTGGTAACTGGAATCAAGAAAGTTTCAGCTTTAATACATTTCTATATTGTGAATTGGCTTGTTCCAGTCATTGGTCTGAGGCACATTTGAGTTTGCTCCTTGTTCTTTCCAGGATGAAATTAAGATATATTTTATGTTTTAAGTATCTATATGTCTTTAACATCTGTATTGAGCAGGGTGAAGCTCCGTCCACATATAAATCAGAGTAGATCATCTTGATCAACCCAAATCAGGGTCAATTGAAGAAGGTTTCTTAGGACCAGTTAGGATTTGAGTGGTTCCAGACATTGAGAGTCTACAACTTCTTTAGACAACCTTTGACCACCTTCCTTATTTTTTTCTTTAGTATTTTCTTAAATTAATAGTTATTTTAATGATGAATTGAATTCAAATTAATTTAAATGAATGAATGAAATGCCTAATATTTGAATTTATGCTCATCTGAATTTTTGTCCATTCATTGGATACCATTGACAAGACTGACTTTATCTTCTTTTCACTCACATACATTGACATGACCTTCCTGACCCTTCTTTTCTCCTTTTTACCAGTTCCAGGTCTCTCAGCTTCTCCTGTGTGAGTGATACTCCAGTCTCTTAACCATCTTCATGATTCTTTGCTGGACTTGATCCAGTATTTCTGTGTCTTTATTGTATTGGGGAACCAAGAACTGGACAAAGTGCTCTCCCACCATTACTGAGTAGAGGGGAATAATCACCTCCCTAGACCTGCTAGCGATGCTCTTACCTAACACAACCCAGGACGTTGCAAGTAATTAAGCATGTCTTTTGCCTGATTATTTATTCCCCTTATTTTCATACCATACTCAAGGGCACAGAACACACGTGCCAGCAGGTGAGGTGAAGGACTTTGCTTTAAACACTGCTTATGGACATTTTTGAAGGTGATGGGGTCCAGAGGAAACCCTGATCTGTCCACTCTAAGGAATACTAACTCTAAACTGGCCATTAGTCACTGTAAAACAGTGAACTTTACACAGACCATGATTCTAGCCAAAGGTATAAAGTGCAGGTTTTGAATTACTGTGATATCTGTACAAAATACATATCCTAGCAGATCATCTCCATGGCAGGATTGACTTCTCCAAGTTATGTTAACAAGTTCAACAGTAAAAGGTATAGATACAGTTTTGGAGAGAAGGAATGGTTAGGAAAGGATTCAAGCTAAAATTTCATATGATGTTCCAGGAACTGAATTTTGCACCTGGTCTGTATGTCTGGAACCTGGTCACCTAAATACCACTTTCTACTTTCACCTCCTCATAAATCAACCTCCTTTCCACATCTGCTGAAAGAGGTGTTGTTTATATTTGAAATTATGCTATTTTCTTTTATTAACTATGGGACTCCTTCTTGTGATCTTAAACATTAAAGACTTTCATTTTTTAAGTGTCTCTTTTTATTCCGAGGCAGTGGGGGACAAAGAAATGCAGGGTTAATTAGGTAACTTCATTAGTTAGTAACTGGTTTTCTAGTTGCATAACTTCTGTTTCTGCATCTTGAATCAGTATATGCATTTTGTAAAGTATGAGGCTTTAAAAACACCTTGTAATTTACAGGGCTTTGAAGTATGCTGAAATGAAAATTTGTTCAGTAATTATCTATTTTCTGAACCTTTATGAATGCAAAACCAGTTAATCCCTATGTTCTAATAGGATTTATGAGGTGTTTCATGCTCTTAATAACGTTTTGTTTGGATGACTTGCCCATATAGAATTAATAATTCTCTGCAAACTCATAATCTATTTTTTTTGATCTAAACTTGCAATTCAAAAATAAGTAATCATTTGCCTTTTAGATCTAGGGCTATGGCATCAGAATTGATGTATTATCACTAGAATGAAATTCTACTAGAGCAGATGTTATAAATTCCACTTTTTCACTTATTCATAATTAGTAGTAAATAATTATTGATATATTATAACGGAAACCGGGGGAAATGTTTGTGTCTTCATCAGCATGCAGAATATATATGCTTAGGAAAATTTACTCTCATTTTCTTTGTGAATCTGAAGCTATGATAGTGGTTGCACCATTTTCCCTCAGTTTGCTTTATTCCAACTGACTAGTTTTGTCCTTATGATTTGGATTAATTATCTGTATTGCAGGGGATTAATATTCCTTTTAATTATTTTCCTATTGCTTTCACAGACTGTAGAGAAAGTGGCTTCATTGTCTGTGAGAAACCATGAAAAAATGAATTGAAAAATATTTAATTCCTTTCAGTACGAAACTTTGTATGTCTGTAGTAGAAAACAGGAGAGATCAAGGTACCCTTGCGATGGCAATTCAGTTTCCTCTGCAGAGGTTCCTCTCTTTATGCATTAGAATCTTATTTACACAACTCATTCATTAAAAAGGAAAAGGAATGCCAGTAGACTGACACTGTTTTAAGGTCATATTTTGAATTTCAAAGTTCAAAATATGTACTTGCTGATAAATTAGGGTCAGGTACTGGTTGTTAGAAACCAGTAATTCCCTTAGTACACCTTCTAAATCCTTTCATGTTTTTGAATGTGCCTTACATGTACAGTTTCTGTTCACATAAAAATATTTATTTCTGTTGATAGATGTCATCTACTGTTTCCTTGGCATCATTTATTTCTCTGCACTTGACTTCAAGTCTGTTGCACTAAATCTGTCTGAGAAGAGATGCATCTTGAATTTTGTGTTTAAAACACTGTTTTAGTGTCATTCTCTTTTCTCCACCTGTAACTTTCAACCATATAAAGCAGTTTTTCTTATTGCCTGTTTTCCACTTGATACTGATCTGTGTGAACAATGTTTAATTAACAAAAAATAATATCAATTTTTCAAAATATTAAGAAAAATTAAACAAGCCGCGAGGAAAGAAGGTGGTGACAGAAAGATGATTATTTACAATCTAGTGTAATAAAAAGTAATAACTCCAGTGGTTAACAAAAGTGTATTTCCTTGCAGTTATATTTTTATCTCCTCAATATACTGAACCAGAAGCCAGTGCTTGGCAGATGACATAACTCATATGCAAGTATTAAAAAGAAGGGCTCTTAAATTATCTGTGTCGTGGTTTAGTTTTGGGCTTCCATCCCTCTGCTATCTATTCTTAGCATCATAAAACGTAATGGAAGTATAAAGAGATTCAAATGCATAGTTTCATACTGTATATCACTTCCTTATGTGTGCAGATGGTGTGTATATTTCTACATATTGGGTTTTATGGTGGTTAGAATACATTTGATGGGGTAAATGTAGGGGAGTGCAAAGATTCATTGCAAGTGATTAATTCAAAGATTTATGTGTATGTTTTGTAAGCTGTTTGGTTTCCAATGAAGACTCCAAATCTTTACTGTATCACCAGTTCTTCTTAACTTTGGTGAAATTTTTTCCTTGTTCAGTCAGAAAGGCCAGGAGTCTGATCTATTAAATACTTGGATGCCTAATGTTGAAGACTTTGTCTATATATGAGCAGAATAAAATCAAAGAAGACCTTATTGTGCATAGAAAGAATACACGAGGTCTATTTTTATAAGGTTTTTGATTCAGACCCCAAATGAGCACTGTAATGTAATTTCAAGTGAGGCAAGTCAAAGCAGTGTATATTTGAATTATGCATAACCTACAAAGATAAAGGTAGAAAGTCATGCAGATTGTCAGTCACAGGAATGGATTTCAGTGATCATAAGCTGATCAATTCAATTAATCATGTGTTTTCCCTGGTTATGAAGTTCCAGAAATATATTCTTGAGGACAGGCTTTCCTAACACTATCCAGTTTTTAAAACTTCTTTCCACAGGAAGCTACTAAAATGGAAAGATCAGTCTGCAGGTACTATATGGAGGGTGCTCACCAGGAGAATTGTCTAAACTTTTTCAGTTGCCTTCAGTTTTCATTACAGGTGGAAAAGTCATGGAACCAACAGCTTCTAAACTAGACACATGTGCTTAAGCTATAATGAGGTGTGTATGAAAGGAAAGGGAAGACACAGCACAAGTAATTTCTTCTCCATTTGTTGGCCCATGAGAAGGTGATGCACTTTGCCCCTGCAGGAGTTCTGCAGCACCTACTCTTATGACAAGCTGTCTGTCAGCATAGTTCTGTCAAGACTGTTAAAGTAATATAGAAGGTGAGATAAGGGAAGGAGTTACAAGAATTTTGTTTTGGCAAGACGTTGGAGCATGTGATATGATTAATATGGTGATAGAACTTCCATAGGCAGATTGTTTGTAAAAATAAATAAGATGGTGTTAGCTAATTAAGGGCGATACTGGATCAGATTTCTGTGATCCGAAACATCATATATTTTCTTCACCTAGTTCTGTTTGATCAGAAATTTCTATTGCTGATTTCTGCTGAGTAGGTCCCTTTTGGAGACATTAAAGCTGCAAGGGAAAAAAAAAGGATGATTACAAAATACTATAAGATAAACTCTGTTAGTCAACTGAACTATGGCAAAAGAGCAAACCATCACTATGAGAAAGAATGTATCTTACTTTTGTCATGCAACTGAAGCTCCTCAGGCTCTTAAAAATGTTTCATCATGTCTGTTTGAGAGGTAGCTGAATTAAAGACAGTCTCAGTGATGTTTTTAGAAGATAGGAGTCTCAAAATTAATCAAGTAGATAACAAAAATGTCATTTTCCTTGATTTACCTCTCAAGAGTTACTGGAAATTACTCTGATTTCAGAGAGGCTGGCATTGGTCAATCAGCATCATGTAGCAACTGTTCAAGTTGATAGAAATACGTTTGTTGGTTTTCGTAGATGGTATTGTCTGACAGGATGCGACTGAAATGATTCAGCCTTAGGAACTAACAGAAGCAGTACTAAATATTGGTTTAAGGACTTGCTTTTTTGTCTTCAGGGATATACTTTCATAGTGCATTTAGGATTTTAGAGCTTCATCCTCTAAACTAATTAGCTAGGTGAGAAACTTCAGCTTTCTTTAGTAGTTTTTTCCAGATATGTTCAAAGGTATGGCACTAGAATCCTGAACATTACTTTTCCAAACTTACAACAATTTTCAGGTGATTTTGGAAGCAGTTCAAGCCTTAGTTTTGCAAGTAATAAACTTTCTCATGAGTAATCTCATCTACTTAGTCTTGCAAGTAATAAACTTTCTCATGAGTAATCTGATGTACTTCAGCCTTCCACTTATGGGTAAGGTGCTGCTGTGTGTCACTCCTTTGAAGGAGTGACTTGTTCTATAAGGAGCTCAGTTTGCATGATTGAACTACTCAAAAAGAAAGAGAAAGCTTATAAAGAAAATAGCTGACAAATTTCATTCTTCCTGAGTAAAGACCATTATGATGAATGAAATCTTTCAGGAAGATGACTAACATGGTACAATCACTTAAAGTGATGCATGCTGGCTTTTCATGGTACCGCTCTGTTTCTATGTGCCAGTGATTTAGTGAGTAGATGTAGAACTTTTGAAAATATATAATTTTTTTTTGTAATTAGAAACTTTAGCCACATACCCATAATTTCTCCAGTAAAATCCAGAAAGTGTATCATAGGCACTTCTGGCTGATTGCTCAGTACTTTTTTAATCTTGTCTCAGGCTTTCCTAAATGTGCAGTTATTTTATCTGAGGAGAAGGGGAGTTATATGAAACGTTCTGTGTCGACTTAAAATGTAAGGAAATATATTGAAAGTGTTTTTAGTCTATGCATATTATTGCAAGGAGGAGGAAAAGATTAGAATTTGGAGGAAGAATTTGGAGGAATGGCGTCTTGAAAAGTACTATTGAAGAGCATACTAAGGGCATAAATTTTGAAGTTGCACTTTGAAGAGCACCTGTGGTTTTATAGATTGCTGAATAAATCAGTAAAGTGACCCAGAGTCTGAGGCAGTGATAATAAAGATTGATCATTTATGCTTCCATTTGTATTAGTGGTGATGCTACAGAATCCTTTGCTTTCAGTTGCTGTCAGCAGTCAACATGACCAGGCTCTGTAAATAAGGGAGCTGAGGGTGACAGCAAGACCTCATTGATGAGATGTGCAGTCCAACAGGGTTTGAACAGGGCACACAGAGCAGGTTTGGTGACAGTAACAAGGTTTAGCCAACAGTATTGTTCATGATCGCCAATGAAGTCTGCAGTCATGAGGCAGTTTTCAGGTTGAGCCAAAAGGTCAAGTGAGCAAGGTAAGACCATCATCGACTGGGTACAACCAAAGACAATGTAAATGCAGCAAGACAGAGGATTCAATGCAGCACCCAAACCAGTGGGTGGAGGCTAAATGAGTAGAAGCCCTAAGTGGAGCTTCTCACAGCAGTTTTCCCACAGCTTGGCTCTCTGTAGAAATCACCCAGAGTTACACAACCACATCGTGTCAGAGCAGAACCCTAACCCAAGTGCCTAAACCAGTGGACAAGGGAAGAGGAGGTTTACACAGAAAGATGATGTAAGACTGGGAAGGGAATCTGGAGCCTGTTTGTGTACTCAGGACTCTGACACTTCCAGCTAGTGTCACTCATAGTTGGAGGCATCAAAGATGGGGGTGAAAGGGATGAGAGGCTTCTCTTTGATCTAATCTTTGTGTCGTGTCACCCTTAATGCACACGTTGTAACAGACACTGCTAATGGCAGAACTTTAGCTCCCATATTTCTTTAGGTAAATCTATACCAAAAATTTTTCCTAGAGCTGGCTGGACTTTCTTTGAAAAAACAAAGTGTGTATTTTGAGGGCTCTGACACTTCAGAGTTTGGGAATTTTTAGAATGGGAAGACTTTTGATTGGAAACTGATATTTTAACCATAATGGGGGACCTCATGGTGGACCTCATGGTGGAGTTGGTGTGGACAACTGCAGCTGGTCAAGATGATGAAGGTTAACTTTACTTAGCAGTCATTAAGCAATATGTTTAATGAAGTAATGTGATTCAACTACACTTGGTCATATGAATTATTGACTAAAGTCCATTGACCGTATTGACTAGATCTCCACTGACTATAATGGGATGTTAGACAACTACCACAAACATTTAAATTGCAGGCACAGAATGACTGAGATTAGAAGGGACATCAGTCGGTTATCTAGTCCAACCTTCTGTTCAGGAAGGATCAGTGGACCACACCAGATTGATCAGAACTTTATTACATCTAGTTTTGAAAGCCTCCAAGAATGGAGACTGCATAACAACTGTGGAAAACCTATTTGAATTCTTCAAAAAAAGTTGAAAAGGTGAAAAAAGTTCTCCTTATATTCAGTTTCAATTTATGTCTGCAGTATCTTGTTCTCTAACTGAGCATTGCTTTGAAGTGCCTGGCTCTGTCTTCTCAATGTTGTCCTTGTAAGCACTGTTAGGCTTCTGTTAGTCTCCTGAAGCAGACTTCTCCACACTCAAAAAAATTGTTTCCCTCATCTTTGCAGCCAGGGTGTGCTATATTCTCCGTGTTTAGCAGTGAGCCCATGTTTTTGTTCTCCAGACTTTTTCTTGCATGTTTAGCATAGAAACTACTCTTGTTGCCCTTGATGTCCCTGGCCAGTTTCAATCCTAGTGAAGTTTCCCTTTTCCTAGACAGATGGCTGTGCAGTGTTTCTAAATTCCTTCTTTTTGGCCTGTCTAATTACAGTGATAGTTCTGAAGTAGAAGCAGGATTCAGAGGTCCAGACATCCTGTCCCATGTATGTAGCTGGTTGCTCTAATGCCATATTTATTGCAAACACTGTATGCAGGAATATTGTGGAAGAAAGCTAGAAAATACAAAGATATATGGAAATAAGCACTTTACAGTGCTGTTTGGGTTTTGACATAGAATATACTAACGTAAACCTTTTTTGACAGTCTCCTGGTCCAGGCATAGATTGTGCCTGTTATGGCAATTTATATTTCTGATAGCCATAAGAGACCATCTCAGCTTCCCAGAGATGCTATTGCCTCTGTGAGCCTAATTTACTTGAATGTTAATGCAGTTGTCCATCTAAACTTTATGATAATGTCTTGTTCTTCTGCACTGAGCTACTTGACACCATTATATCTGTCACGTGTAATAAAGATATATTCCTCTTCAACTTTATTTTGTGCAGGAATTGCCAGACTTATCCTATCAACATATCAAATTGTATCATTGCTATGAGATTGGACTGGTTTACTGTAGCCAAGAGTTTTTCCTTCAATATTAAAAATAGTTAGTGTGAGCTACTGTTTATCACTACTCATAACAATACTTATTTTTCTATTAAAATATATTATTAAAATTCTGACAGATGTTCCAAGGTTGCCTGACAGAGGCATAACTATACATTACTATTTTAAATGATTGCTTATTTGCATTTGTTCTTTCATTATCTCTGATAGATGATGACATAGCATAGTGGTGGTGGTGGGGGAATTATGTTAAACTAGTGTTGTGAGACAGTTTTAATGTGGTAAACACAAAATTATCTTGACAAGCCAAAGAAAGACTCTGTAATATTCAACCCTATAGCTCAAGTTTAGGGGGAAAAAGAAACAGGACTGTTTTTAAAACCCAAATACTTTGATATTTAGTGAAGATTTAATTGTTGTGTTAACCAAAGAAGAAAGCATTTATGCATTATCGGTCTGTAGGTATAGTCTGAATATAAGTTATTTCTGTGTGGATTGAGTATATAGTTTTATTTTGAGATTTAAATCCTAGATTAGAATCAGTCTTTGGGGTTGGATTGTGTGTATTAGCCAGAAGCAGTGACATTCTTGGTCTTTCCAGTAAAAGTCTGTGACTTACTTTCAGTAAAAGTCAGCTCCACCTGGCTGAAACTATTGGCTCAGAGTAGGAATGAAGTGTTTGGTTAGGCTTAAAAACTGAGTGCCTTCCCCTGCACCAGGACACAGCCAAGCACTGTAATGCCACTTTCTGCTACAGTTCAGCAGGTCTGGAGCAAGGTCAGGAGCTAAAATCATATTTCCCACTAGGCCTGGTCACAGGCTTAGAATTGCAAATTGCCTTGACAACTGTTGACCATCCTTTGTTTATAAAAGGTAAGATCACCCTGAATACATAAGGGACACTGAAAAGTTAGTCAGTGGGCATGAGAAGGTGGCCCCAAATCTGTGTCCACTCAGTAATTTTTCCTGCTAGGTATGCTTTTACCAGCTGGCAGCTTGGTTGGTTGCTTCACTAACCAAGTTAGTTGCTTCACTACGTGCTGTTGGGACTCATGTCATCAGATGATTTTTTTTTTAATTAGAGTTATAAACAATATATACATCTCCATTTGAACCTCTGAGCTGTTATAACTCAGACAGCTGATTACAGTCCATCTTTTGCTCTCATTTAAATCAGTATAAATCTGAAGTGACTGCACTGACACAGTAGAATTTCCCTCATATGCACCAGTATGTCCAGGAGTGGAATTCAAGTTTACAGTAATTCTCAAGGCAAGCCGTCTTTTTCATCCAAGGGGCTGTCTGCAACCATAGTAACTCATAACACTCACTATAGGTGAACTCGAACTGGATATTTGGAACTCTTGATTCTAAAACTGACCCTCCATGGGCAATGATTTGCATTTTGTCTTTCCAGTCAATGACTTGACTGTTTGGTCTGCCAGCTCTGTTTACTTTCCATTTTGCTCAGCACAATCCTAACTGTAGTTTTTAAATGCTACTGAAATATAAATGATGACAGCAGCTTTTAAAATGGGAATTATTAAACTCGAGAAAGTCTCCATCTGCTTGTATATCAGTATAAAGAATATTTACTGCCCAATTTGCATGATGTTCAATGGGGAGAAGATTTCTGATTGTCTCCATACATCCTACTCTGACCCAACTAGGAATGTAAATCATCAGAAATCATTAGGAATCTGTCTTTGTGAGATTACTACCTATATTTTGCAGAGCCAAGATGTCTGTAGAATTTCAGAAAGGTTCATTTTAGCATTTCATTATGTGTGTTTATCTAAAATGAATATGAAGATCAGTGTTTTCTGTTTAATCCTATTGTTGGATACTATAATGTTTTTGCATTAGAAAGAGATGCTGTATAATAGAACTGCTGGCAAAGAAAAAGCGTGATCTTATGGTCAAAATAAAAAGAGGAGTTTAGTTAATCATTACTGTGCTGTAAACTTAAATTCTAGCACACACTATGAGATAGGAAGTAGTGATCATATGAATCCTAGATTAGCCAGCATAAACGTGTGCTGTAATCCCCTAGTGCTGGATTGACAGGCCAAGAAGTCTTTGACAATTTATTCTTGTTTTACACAAAACATGTTTTTGTCACTGTTCAAAAATAGGCTGGTATGTTGTAAGGGCACCCAAGAAGCTGGAACAATATATGTAAACAAAGAGAAGGCCTCTAGAAAGAGAGAAAAATATATTTTCAGTCTCTTTTGGTAGGGAAAAGTTTAAGATTAACTTTGGTAAGATTCTTTGATTATCCATTGGACATAGCATAGAACTCTTGGGTTAAACCATTTTCACTGCGAACTGAATATCGCTGATTTAAGAGAATCTGAAGAGGTGAAAGACTGAGCACAACTAATTATTACAACAAAGTACTGAGATTTGATGATAATATACTAGTTTTCTATTGTATGACATGAGGAACTGCTATCAGAAATGCCATGGAAATCAAGAAAAAATAGGTGCATTTTATGTAATAAATAGAAATTGTCTCTGTTTGGGTAAGGCTTTATGGTTTGTGTTAAACACTTTTACACTAATTGAAAAAGGTGATTTCTTCTACCTGTGAACAGTATAATTGAAGAGGATCTCTCAGACAGTTTAAATCTCCTCTGACCCATGAGGGAACAACAGAAAAGTGCCATCACCTGTAGAGCAAGGACTGCTAGATTCATGAGCAAACCACTCTTTTTCTTCCTGCTCCAAAAAATCATGTGCCACTCTTCCTCTGCTCTGTCTGTGCTATGTCTGTCACTGCACTATATTCCAACATGGAATATATTCTGTCCTTTTTAGCACATTTCTTAGCTACTGTTACATACTGTGAGGTCTCTATTTCATGCTAGCAATTTTCCAAGTTTTTTATGGATGTATTATTTTGTTGCTTTTTTTAAATTAGAACCATTGGCACTTTACAGGAATATTATTTCATATAAACACTTGTTTTCGCCTGTGTACATCAATAGGGCAAACTAAGTATCACAGAGACTGGTCAGGTGTAGTTTATTCCCTACTTGCTGCTTTGCTAATGTGTCTTAACTCTAGGAAAGTTCAGTGTGGGAGTGGATACTTTTTTCACTCTGTCATTGCTTTTGTATTCTGAGGAGACTCCCAAACCATATCAACTCCATATTTCTTTGACTCTAGGACTGGAGATTGATTTCAGGTTCCCAAATGGCCTTTGCTAAATGTCTTTTCTTTTGTGATACTCCTGATGTGTGGTAGGATGGGACAGTAACAATTTATACCCAGCTTTACCAGTGCAGTTATAAAAATAATCTTTCATTGCAACTGAATTGCAATGAAACTGTGATCTTCAAATTCAGCCATCATGTTAGCCAATGTGGCAAGCGTGGCCTTGGTCCAAGAAAAACACTATGAAATTATATCCTTGACAGATGCTTCAGCATAGTCAGAGTGACTAATCTTGGTTTTAACTTAGCCTTATGCCAATGCAGCTCTATTACTGATTATATAATTGTGAATGTGGAGCAAGACTTACATTTAGAGAGAACTGAACCCATAGAAATGAATTTTGTGTATTTTCTATACATCTGAAGTTCTGACAACTGGACTATTAGTGTAGCTCTCTTTGTACCCAGGGAAACAGTATGGTTCATGGGAATTTCACAGATCTTGAGGGTCCTGTCTGTGTTTGGTAACCTGTCTTCATTCCTCATGCTTAAATCATCTAAAATTCTGAGTAAATGAAACATCTAGAAAAACATGAAGATAGCATGTCTCTCAGAAAAGTAACCTTCCCATGAATTTGTCAATGTAAGTTTATTTTAGGATGATGTTTCATTTTTTTGCTTCATTCTCACTTCAAATGTGGCAAGTGTTAATAACACTTTAAAAATAGTTTTTTATAATTTCTCCCACTTCCTTTAACTCTATTTTTATCTCCTCATGAACATTTTCACTTTTTTCACCCTTTGACTGGTCTTGTTTTTAAACCTAATCACATCTCAATTTTTATTCTTCCTGAATTTTTCTGTGTTGTCTGTTTCTGTGGATCAGTACCAAATTACATTCCTCTTCTGGGTGCATGTAGGGAGGGCCTGGTTATTGCTGCTCCTACCACAGTTTACACAGCTTTTTGTACACTTATAGCTAAATAGTAGTACGGACTTAAATGTAATTGCTTTTGAACTATCCTATTTCTAGTTAGTAATCTGTTGCAGATGGGTACATTCTCCACCTGTTCTTACTGCTATATCCAGCTGTTTCAGTGATAATTATAATTTAGCAACATGGGAATAAGTCACAGGCAAACTCAAAAGTATAAAAGTCATTTTGGTCTGGATTGAGGGAAGAGTAAAGCAAATCAAAGATGCCCTGAAGTTCCACATTGGTGCCTTTTCCACTTGCAGTATCACTTCATATGCTCTGTGGTATTGAAATCAAGACAGAGATTTGACTTCTGTTCACAGTGGTTTCTACTGCAACAGTAGGGAGATGAGCTAAGCCAGCATTGCTGAGAGCTGAACAAAGTCAGTGCTTCTTCCTTATATTTTACAGTTCCTGTATCATTGTGACTTCTTGCAGGACAGTAGAAGTGATGTGATACCTGGTTCTTCTCCATATCCCACCTCTATTTTCTCCTTCTACATTTCACATTGATCTTGAGTTTTGACATTGGAATTATCAAAGAGATGGCTCTGGGCTGAATTTTGCTTTGTATTATTCAAATGTATGGGTCTTAAGTATGGGAACAAAAGTTTTCCCTAAGGTCTGGGAAAGTGCCTGTTCTCCTGCCTATTATCCTTTGTCTCCATCTCAGAACACAGTCAGTGCTGTGTCTTTTTTCTTACTTGAACTAACAATAGTCACCACTGCTGGATTAAATACATTCTTCTAGAAATCATTCAAGACAGAAAGACCAAGTATCTGAAACACTGAATGTTGCTTTGGAAGATGCACGAAGAACATAGGCTTGGAATTGGAGCTTCGATTTATTATCTTATTATTTTAACTGTAGTTGCTGATATCAAAAAGAAAAAAATAATTGTTTGATAAGTAATGCATGATTTGCTATAGGCTTGAAAGATGTAAGTGTAAAAGTTCTTTGCATTAATAAATTATAGATAGCAAATTTGTGTGGTTGAAGAAAGTTTCAGTGTTTTTTTTTACTTTCTACTTTGTGTGTTTCCTTTAGGTCAGGTTAATAAAGTTTTTTGTCAGATTTGTCCTCTCATAGTAAAACATAATCTGCCTTATTTTCCCGGAGGCAAAACATTGCAGGAGAAGCTCCCTATCTGATGCAGTAATCCCTGATTAAAAGGTATGTCTAATAGCAACTGTCCAGAACTCAGGCATTATCTGACTCACAGTGAGCCTCCCTTCACTGTGAGCACGGTTATGAATTTCTCATGAAGTGTCAATGTCATTTAAATTACTAATGCCAACTGGGATTGATTTTTGGGATTGACATAGGAAAAGCTGCGTAGATGCAGATTGGCTGACGTGTGCTTATGTACACGTGTGTAATGGAGGAGGACAATGTTCTTCCTAAAATATTTTTAATTTGTATATCTTGATAATGACTCAAATACCCTGTGTAAGGAACATTGATGTGCTTAGTATTCTGTTGATTACAGACTGCAATGTGCAATGTTTTGATTAAAAAATGGGAAGACACTTGAGGCCAGATGGGCAGTAGTACTCAAATCTTTGATAAGTGAAGTACTAAATCCCATTGCTAGTGTATTTTGATGAGAGAGATATTTCTTTTTAACTTGAGTGTGTGCATATGACACCTGTGTGTGAGAAGTTGTCATATTTGGGCAGATCCAGACCTGCTCATGACTCACTTCTCACCTCAAATACTATCAGGTATTTCAGAGTGGGGTCCACAAAACTGTGGTGGTTGAAGAATTCCCTGTGCATGAAGGACAGATGACTTTTTTTCATTGCTAGAGAAGAGCTTGTGGCTGAGCTATCAGAGTTCATACCTCACTGTGCACATTGCTTTTCTAATGAACACAAATAAAACATTGAGTAATTTTTTGTGCATGTAAAAATCTTCTTTAAAGCTTGATAATATGCCCTGCTAGTGAATTAGCTAGATTATCTTTTTTAAATTTGCTGGGGAGTATTTGTACCAGGGCTAGGCTGTGTTCTGAATTTCATGAGGTGACCCTTTATTTCTGCTGTTTTATTAAAGTGTAAATTAGAGTCCATAACACTTCTTTTTTTTTTCCCCTCCAGAATAAGCTACAGGCAGCTTTGTGGTAGGGGTACAAATGATTTTTGCTGTGCTAAGAAAGGGAGGCCAGAGGAAGAGAAGGAGGGAAGAGAGAGAGCAGTCTTGTACTGTATCCCTGGGGAGCTGCTCCCTATGTTGGAGCAGGAGGGGGCACCAACAGTAACCACACAAATTGCCTGGGTTGTGTCCCAAAGGCCCAGGCAGGGGCACCATGGCACATGTTGCTGCTCCTGGCAGCCTGTTTACCAAGGACAACTGTTCATTTTGCCTGTGGAGTTGGTTGTTCAGCTGATCGTTTTGTATCAGTTGTGAACGTGAGCTTACTCAGCCCCCTTTTAAGCGATCCCAGTCCTATCCCAATCTTGCCTGTCAGAATCTTTACAACCATTGAAACTTTTCTTTTTTTTTTTTTTTTTAATAACCTGTTTCTGGACTCTTGTTGTCTGTTAGTTCCCTATATATGAACCTAGAGAGCTGACATGGGTTTTCAGGTGCTGGGTTTCCTTGCCTTTAATATGATAAACTGTGTTATCTGCAGCTTTTAGCATCAGCCTTTTGGTTTTGTTTGTTTTAGCTACACACTGGTGGGGAGGGATCTATCATTCAGATCTCCTTATTAATTTTCAGCTTTATTTCCTGGGTGTTTTAAAATTAATTTGAAACCTGATAATGCTTGTTTATTTTGTTCTGCACCACCTTCAGGGATATTCTGGAACAGACTTAGGAATCTGGAGTTTGGTTATCTTGGCTTGCACCTTGCAAGCACTGCCTTTTCCCTTTTGAATAGTTTTGATATTTAAGCTCCCAATTTTGGGTGATGCAATTTTCATAAGAAGAACATGTGCATGTCCTTGTGCATGTTGTGAACTTGGTTTTACTTTGTGTTCTCCATTAATTTTACTTCTAAGTCCTTCTGCAATAGCTGGCAACCTTTCCAAGATATGTTTAGGAGAGAAATAAAGTGGTGTTTGATTGTGATATTTTACAATCTCAAATCTCATTTGGATATATATTTTGTATTCGCAAATTTGAACAAAACAGTATAAGTGAGCACAAAAGTGGACAGTTTTATGTTCCTTATAAGCTGCTAGATGTTCCTTTTTTTCCAAGTAGATAATTAAATTGTGGATTGCCAAAAAGAAAAAGAAAAAAAAGAAAAAAAAAAAGAAAAAAAAACCTCAGAAAATATCCCTCAGTAGATTATAGTTATCTTCAGGTGTTAAATTTTGACTTCATGTATAAGAGTAACATTTATGAGTTTACATTTAATAACATGACATGGACATTTATAAATCAGATGGATATTAAATGATCGCTCATGGAGTGATTGATTATTGAGTAACATTATCTGCTATTGGCTTTAACAGCTGATTGCAGTTATTTATACTGCACAGAGATATTTTTATTGGCAAGGAAATAGCCAAGGTGTCATACTGTTGTATTTTCCTTTTCTTGATTTCTGTCAATCTGAACCATACAACTAGAGATAAAAGTTTTTCTGTTATAAATTAATAAAATAGATGTTACAGTTTTTAATTTAAAGCATTTATCAAGTAAGTCATTATTAACCCTTTCCTAATAGATCAGGAAAGTGAGATGCTCTACATGAAGGAAGAATTGTAGCTGGCAAACTGAAATTTTATATACTTGGGAATCAACAATTCTAAAGGTACAGAAATGATGAATATTTAATAACTTGAAACCCCAGTAATGCATTATAGTCAAGTTTTTTTTTAAGTATTATTTTTATCCAAGCTACTTTATGCCATCCCTTGCTCTTTTATCCATAAACATGCTTTTGTAATTTTTTCCTTACACTTAATCTTTTCACGGAGTGTGTTCCCAGAAATAAGTTATTCATTTGACAGAATTTGTAATTGCTGAGATACTTTAGATTGGAATTAGGCAATAAGTGGTATTCCTTCAAAAAGGAGTAAAACATCTCAGAATGTTAAAAACATAAATTTTCTCCATAAACTTGTGCACATGAAATCGTGACTTTATTAAATATTATCATATTTTGGTACTGGTCAGCAGATCTAGTCTAACTCTAGCAATTTATTTAAGAAAATGTATTTTATGGGTCACTCCAGTCCTAGAGAGGATGAGGGGATCTGTGTCATATATTTTGTAGTTATTGTATAGTTCTTTGGATGAGGCAGTTGTGAACAATTCCAGCAATGTTGCTATTAGAATTAAAATAAGTTGTCATTTTCTATTAAGTATCTATAAATTGTTGTAAAAGTTAATAGCAAATGATATACTGTGTTTCTTCCTTAACTGAAATGGCCATAATGGTAATCTGAGTTGAGTTGGGGAAATAGTTATGTGCTTTCTGCTCAGTTTTCACACTGGTGTAGTTCATAGGCTTCCCCAAAATCATGCACTGCTTGTTGAATAAATTTCTGTCAATATTTGAGAATTGGGAAAAAACAGAAAGCTTTAATCAGTGAGTTTTGTCATTAAAGAAGAAAAACAAAACAAACAAAAACTGAAAGCAAAAATGAAAAACAAACAAACAAAACCAAACCCTGCCTTTTAAAGTATGAGTGGGAACCTTGCTGTCTGAGTGCAGGGGCTTGATGTGAGTTGTGTGATAGCTGATGCCTCTAACCAGGAGATAGAGGCCCTAATAGACAGTGCAAGGTGGAGGGTGATAGATTTTTCCTATAGACTGTGCAAGCTCTTGAATAAATAAAGTATTCAAGAACATACAGAACTCAAATCTGGTGGGTTTTAGCTGACTGGAGCTCAACTTTGCTACTTCTGCCTCTGAAGACAAGATAGAAAAAGGAAAGATAGTGAAATATGCTGTCATTAGTTTCTAAAAATCACTTGGGCAAGCGTGCAACAATTCATTAAAAGAACTAGGGAAAGAGGTTTCCTACTGTTTGATCAATTTTTTAAATTAGTAAACATTTGGTACAACTTTGTTTTGCCACTAAAACGTGCATCAGTCTATCCTCTTTGTTGACTTTCTGTAATTTTTTGCTACTGCTTTTCATTGTCTCTAAAAAAACCCCACAAACCCAAAAAATCTACCCCAACCCAGAATATTAAGTGGAGAGTTATGTGGAAATTGGGAACAGTGTTACAAGGGTTTGTTTTCTGTAATTCAAAGGAATACAGTTAACAAACAAAGAAAACAAAACTGACTGAATGTTTCTATAGACACCTACCTCCTGCAGAGAAGTAACAGTTCCAGTCATGAAAAGTGGATGTATAAATAATTTTCCCTCTATGTAAATAGAGCTGCCTTAGTTACAGAATGACTTTTTAGATTATAAGTGTTAATAGATTAGTTTTGACTAATCAAATACTTTGATAACTAAATCAACCTTGATTGAATGAGAAAAAGAAACTTGAAATTGCATCAGGCAAATATCAAACCCACAGATTATCATTAGCATAAAATTTTTATAAATAAGTGAAATGAAATGAAGTGAACAGCTGTTTGAAAAGACTTAAGGTTGTAGTAGAGACTGCTGCATGTTTTACTTGTGTCAAATGGAGAATTAGCTGAACTTCAGCATGATGTCTAAAGCTGTTGGAGTTGCACTTATGTAGTCCCTTCTTTCTTTCCTTACCACTCCAAGCTCCAGGAATACAGGTTCTGGCTCAGAAAAGCTTGTTCTGTCTTTCAGGGCAGTAACTGCCATGGCTGTGGGTTGGGCTCTTTTGAGAATGAGTTTCTAGGAAGGGGAAAATAACGAGACAAAAGCTGATCAGTATCTTTTCCTGCTATTCAATGTATGAAGTACTAATGAGGTTATTTAATTCTGTATCTGACAATGAGTATGATAACATTGCAAACGGATTAGGACCCTAATCTAAGAGAAGGTACCTCTGCAATTTTAGAAATGAAGATCAAATTGATATCTTCATCGCCATTATGTATGAACACAGTTTAGGGACAGTGTCATTCCACCCAGAAAGAGCTATAATAATACTTAACAAACAGCAGAACTACTACACTGTATGACATCCAATTGATATCTTTAGATAGATTTCTGAAAGGATTAGTCAATTTTAGTTTTAGTGACCAGCAGGCATAGTTATTCATATGGACCTCATAATTCAGAGGTCAATTTGTTTTAAAGTTGGGAAAGAAAATATTCTGAAATGCAAATGTTTGAAGTTGAAATGACTTTAGAAAGAATTATATGTTACTCATAACAATATACAGGATACTGAATATAGACGAATGTTCTAATGTGGGGAAACAGCTTTTTAGCTTTTATTTATTTAATATTAGTTTTTCTTCAGTGTGTAGGGGCTGAGTTGAGGAAGGCAAACATTTCATCGTAGCAGAAGAGTTGTTCTCTCTACAACCAATAAACTTTTTGCATGTAGAATATGAGAAAATGTAAAAAAATTTACAGTTATCAAGTAAAATTACTTACAATACTTTTAATGAGTATGAGTTAGTAGTGATCCATTATGTTAGTGTAAGCATACTTTAATAGATATCTGCGCTTTTTGAGGAAGATGAGCAACAGGTATGTATATAGGAGCAGAGGAAAGATGGAAAAATCTATGGAGTATGTCAGCTAAGAATAAAATGATTGCTTAATTTTAGTTAAAATATAACTATCATGTTGAAAAAGATAACTAGAGTTGTCATCTTTTGTCACATAATGTAATGAAACTTCAATACAAATCTAATATAAATGGCTGATAAGCACTTCTTTGGTACAAATTAGCGTATTCAAACCTCCCTTTCAATAGCAACTAAACACAGAAGCTGACATTCCATAGTCAAATATTTATCTTAAGGCTGGGGTATAATGGTAAAGGGTCAGATTGCTTAGTGGTGTAGAATTATTACATATTTTACCATGATGGAGTTATGCAAAAGGTTATGGTAAAGAATTCCCAGTGATTGTTTCTGAGAGTGTTTTAATGAAGACTTCTTTTAATCTATATATCAAGGTGAGTATTTATCTTCTCAGAAGTGCTGATATATCAACATGTTATGGCAGGTCTTCTGTCTTGCTTCAAAGTTCTTCCATGGTGACTTTAGATTCTCTGAATATTCTAACCTGTTCTTTGTGAGGAAGGTTATAAACTCCAGCGTATTGAAAATGACAAAAAAATACTTCAATTTTTGTCTTTTTTCCTCGATTAAATGTTTTTGTTGTTGGGTGGGGTTTTTTGTTTTAGGGGTTTGGGGTTTTTTTGTGTGTGTGTGGGTGGGTGGGTGGGTTTTTTTCAGAACAAGACACTGTTTTCTCTTTGTGTTTCGAAAGCTACTTTTAACAAGATAGATTTTTCTTAAAAAGAATTTCAATGTGAATTCCTAAACTCTACCCAGCCTGACCACTGCAGCACTGATTTATGGATTAGAGTTGCTCATATGAAGGGAAAACCAAGAGACTGTTTCATGTCATTTGAGAGTTTGGGACATGAAAGTATTTTGAGTAAGTTAAGTTCTTACCTGGAGAATATTGCCATTTTTGGAAGACTATTATAACAGTAAATTCAATGTAACTTTTAATATTTAGTTTTTTAACTCCCCATAACAATTATAATAGAATGTTCTAGCCTTTATAGTAGCACATAAATGCATGTCAGATTGTAACACAAACTGTGGATTTGAAGGTTTTGTTAATACATTCTTGAAAAATTTTTTTGGTTGTCAGTATGGCTGATGAAATAACTAGTGAACTGGTAGGTAGTTATATAAAGAGTGGTAAAATCTCTTAGGGTGAATGTAACAGTATATCTAATGTGACATGCAGAAGAAGAAGCTGTATTTTAACAAAAATGATGTTTCAGAGTTCAATTTAAAGTTGTTTTTTTCTTGATTTAGATTTACTGTAAGTGAAAGATTATCTCAAGCAGTCACTTTCTCTCCTTTCTTTTGATGAGCAAGAAGAGGAATTGGATAAAACAAAGCTTTTGATTTAGTGATACTCTTAGCTTTCAAAACTTGGAAGCCACAATTAATTTTTTAGGATGACTTGTTATCTGGAAAACAGTCTTTTTTCAAAGGAGAATATTCAGGACTTAATGTCATTCCAGAAGAAGGCATAAAATGGAGACTGTACCATAATATAATGCCTGTCACTCTTAGTGGATACCTATTCTCTGATCTGCTGCCCTTTCAGTAAATCCATGCTTGAGTTTAGCTGTTGTTAACAGGTAGTTACTCATCCTAATTCTCCATCATCAGAAAAGATCAAAATGGCAAAACCTGCATGTCAGTTGGAAAAGTGAGAAAAGAAAATAGTTTCAGGGTATACCAGCTCATTCTGAGGTTTTATGTTAACTTTCACAAGTTGTTGCTCTTTTCCATTACCTATGGATGCAATAAAGATGAAACCAATTTAGAGTTGCTTAACCATAATAACATCCACTTAGAAATCACTTCTGCTTTTGCATTTGTGCCACAGTTCCAATCCATTAGTGAATGTGCTTAATAATAATTTACTGAACGTTGCTACAAACAAAGAACTCCTGCTGAAGAAAAATAAATGGATGAGTTAGAAAATTGACTTTTTTTTTTAAGAAAAAGACCACAACCTAATTGACAGAACAGAGTCATATCCTAGTAAATGCCAATCAGCATAAGTGTCTTGCCAAATGAAGAGATACTTCAAGAAAAATGTGTCCTTTGGGTTTCATCCCTTACAGTAGTTTGGTTATTTGGGTTTTGTGTGTGTATATTTTCTAAAGGCACAGAGTAAGGAAATCAGCACTTGGCAGGAAATCTTCACCATTTTTTTTGGCTTTTTTTTTTTCTCCCCCTAGTTGTCTCTCTCCCTGGTGTAGTAAATCATGCTGGCCTGCCCTTTACAACATATGCTTAGGTTTGGAGAACACCAAAGTCCATCTTACACCTTTCTCTGTCTCAAGGGATTTAAGAGCTTCTCTCTCCAGAGACTTTATGAACAATCACATTCTTCTGGTGTTCAACGGTTTCTGAGTTTTCATGAATGTGAATTTGGATTTGGGCAGTATAAATTGGGATGGGTAGGATTTAAACACTTGGGTGGATTTCTATATCTAGCTCAGATGCCAAGTAAAGATAATGAGTATTTCTTTGAAGACATTGCTAAACATTTAGCAGAACAAGGGATCCCCTAATTATTTGCTGTCAGTGTTGAATTAATTTCTAATATATGTATCATGTTATAGTTGTAAGTATTACACAGATTAATATGTGAGTGATAGTACAACGTGCACAACAACTGAAAGGATAAACAGGTTATTTATAGGTCAGATGTGTATTATCTCTGTTGTTACATGTGTTTACACATGTAAGTTGTAAATATTTCCCCTATGACAATATTACTCTGATGTTACAGTCAATATGAGAGGATGTACAAAGGTTATTACACCATTTACTGTATCACAGCTTGCTGCAGCAGCACTTAAGGAAAGGAGACTCTCTCCATAACCTGGAGGTGGGGTTTTGGGCAGGTCATTTAAGATTTGAATATGTATTTGACATGTATAGAAAAATGAGACAAACTCATGTGCTCCTTCTCAGTTGAGTGTCCTGTATGCAAGTGGAGCCATGTCATGATTGGACTCTTTGACTCCTGAAATTATTTTTCTCTACCATAGACAAACTCTAGGTGATGTAACCCCATACAGTCACACAACTTTTTGGTTAGACAATTTCTGTAAGTGTGGTTTGAATCTGCTTGTGCAGACAGCAGAATTGAATCTGGGTCACCCATATCAAGTGTGTAAGTGTTTTAACCAGCGAGTTATTACATAAAACTGGAGACTACAGTGTTGGGTTTTTTGCTTCTCTCTTGTGGTCTTATATAAGAAAACACAAGATACCACTGCAATTTGCATTGAGTTTTCCAAGTGCTCTGAGAGGCATACTGGCTCAAGCCCTTCATGGATTTAAATGGAGGACTGACTACTTTCTGGTTCCTTACTTGGCTTCAATACAAATTAGCTGTGCAGATTTATATGCTAATAGTATTATAATCGAGACTTCTACTGCCTGGGTATTGCTCCCTAAAATGGGGGATTATGGCATGTCCTTCAATAGTAATGTTTGCAACATCTGTTGAAGACTTTGACATATTTAGATAGCTTCATTAAAAAAAATCAACTCTCTGCTTTCCAGGCCATGAGTTTCTAAGCTGAATGTCTAAATTTATATAATTCTCATATGATAGCTGTGCAAGTAGGTTTTACTGTTATTTTGTTTCTGGGAAATAAGAAGTTAAGACACAAAAGAAATAAAGTTAGGGTACAAGCTACTATGTAAACAACTATATGTAGAAAAATGGTTTTAAACTGAATTAGTCCTTTTGACCTAATTTTTGGTCAATTTAATTGATGATTTTAGGTAAAGGATATCAGAGCTAAAGCAGTTCTATCAATGTCAATGTCTTAGATCCTCAGTTGGCATCACTCCGTAATTTTCTTGGAGCTGATCCTGTTACATCAAATGAGGATCTCTTTTTCCCTTGGTGTTCAAAACCTGTGAGCATCCAAGATGACGTTTTCCTGCTGTGTTCTCATTCCTTGTCTACCTGTGCCCAAGCTGCTTGTGCATTTAAAAAAAATGGGAAAACACTAAAGGGAGGTTCTCTTCTTGTCTGAGGAAAAACCATGAAAAAAAAAACTAACTGCAGTGTCTCAGTACTCCTACTGCGTGTGCATGTATATATGTGTGTATATATCTATATATATGTATATACAAACCCATGTACATACACATACATGCAATGTTTATATCATATTATGTAATGTATACCTTTACATAACGTGGTAGTGTGTACATTGTATGTATACGTTCATAGTATGTTTCATGTGCTTGTGAAAAAGAAATAAAGAATAATAAATACACAATCTGCATGGAGGCAGCAAACCCATTTTCCATAGTATACTGTTTGTTATTTGTCCCTTTGGGAGACTGAAGGAAAAGAAAAGCTCAGATGTTAAATCGTAAAAGAGAGCAGAATCAGCAACATTCTTAACAAGCTGGTAGAAAGTAATCCTGACAGCAGCTGCTTTATGGTTAATTCTCACAAATGGGGATTAAGAGTAAAATTTAAAATGAAAAAAATCTAGAAAAAGAATTTTTTAAAAATTATTATTAAACACTTTTGAAACTAGTGTAACTACTTTTTAAAGTACATTTTTCTAACTTCCTGGAAAATATTCTTATTTCACTATGCTTCAGTGACAGAAAGAAACCTGACCACCATATAAAAATCAGCATTATTACTCTGATGAATATTTTTTCATAATTTTTAAAATAAAGAAAAAATTACAGAAAGTTTAATATCTCTGTTAAATAATATGTGTTTAGGCCTATACATGAAAGAGAGTGGATATAGATACAGCCACTAATTTTAGATATTAAATTACATTCCTTCCAATTATTTTTGCAATAAAGTGCGAATGTAACTTGCAAGTGGTAAATATCAAAATAGGTAACATTCAAAAATTATTGTAAATTGAAAGCTATTGTCACACTGTGGATATCAGAGAAGTGTTCAGACTAATTAAACATATCCATATATATGCAACATGCATGTGTTTATACATGCAAACAATGTATGTATGTATTTGTGTGTACTCAACATGTGTAGGTCTGACAAAAACCTTCAGAAAAATCAAATTATTGTATATGAGGAAATTGCACACACACACAGAGATATAAAACCAGGTTCTTCATGCTTCCATGTAGTCCAAGGGATTTTTTTTTTCCCATGTTCTTGTTTGAATCCTGACCTTGTTCAGCATTTTTACACCAGTGGGAAACAATACTGGCTTTTCTCTGACAACCTACTTAGTGCAGCAGTAAATCAGTCAAAGAAAAAAGGATTTGGAAAGCACCCAGCATATAGAAGGTCATACAATATAAACCAGCATTTATGTTTCTGTCAACAGGATGTTAGTATATTGGAAATAACCACATCTTGGAGTCATCAAGGTAATCCATTTCCTATCTGGTGGAGTTCCTAAGGAAGGCATCTCACAGCCCTTTTGTGTGCCTGTGCTATGCTTGGATGAGCAGAGGCAGCTGGAAATGTTTAGAATAGACTGACATATTAAGTCACGTGGGAAGGGATTCATCTCACTGAAGAAGAGGAATCAATGCTCTGTTCTGTAGGGGAAGAGGACTTTAAGTACAAAAGTGAGCAGATTTTCAAAGGGGCACATGGGAATTGAGCTACATGATTGCACTGATCCCATTTAATATTGCAAATCACATCCTACCCTCAGCAGATTATAAACAGCCTGATAATCACAGATGATAGTTTCATAAGAGCATAGGAACTGCCAAGCAAGAGTGAAACAGTTGTTGCTTTATCCTAGTTGTCTCTTGTAGCTCTCCCAAAACACAAAGTGGTATCAGGCAAAAATCAGAATATTAGTAAGTGAGTTGCTGTAAATGTTACATTTATAATGTGAAAGCTGACATTTCCTAGACATGCAGGATTTGATGATTTCATTTTAAATGTGTACATTATTAGGGATAGGTCAATTGGAAATCTTTCCGTCTTGAAAGGGAAAGAGTTTTTTTTTATTACAAGTGATATACTTTAAAAAACCCAAATATGTACTATATTTTCATTTTTTTTTCTCCAACTGAATGGATGTATTTTATGTTTTACCATTGCATCATGGGATCTTGTTACTTAAACCTCTTTCTGTAATTTCAGTACTGGTATGATACATACACCTCACAGGTCTGCTGAGGTACCTTGCCCAGTGTACTATTTCTGCTCATAATCTCAGCATCAGTGGGATATTGTAAGTGTTAGTAAATTCTGGGTGCAAAAGCAAATTACTAGTCTTAAAATTTATCATTTTACAGACATACAAACATTTGGGAACTAAGCAGAGCTTTTCTTCTACTTTCATAAACTAGGTGATTTCTTGGTTTTTAAATACTGAAAAATTAGGTGAGACAAGTCATTATTGAAAAGTGAGAATATTCACACACACTTTCTTCATCTACCTAGAAAACATTGATTTTATATTGATTGGATCTTCATAATCATGAAAGCTGTGGATTGGATTCAGAGACTTTCCTGTTTGTCACCCATCTGAGGTGATTTTTCTTGTTTTAAAATTAGGTAATGTTCTGGCAGTGGTGCCTTCATAGGAGATGGGCAGTGTTGTTGATGCCTTAAAGTGTTGTGCTTGTCTGCCATCTAGAACTGTTGACAAGTTGCCTTTTGAATGTCATTTCTCTGCATGACATTCTGGCAGTCACTTCCACCTGCGGGTGTCCTTCCTCCTGGTTTTTTAGCTCAAGCAAACGCAGTGTTAAAATTGTGTACAATGGGTATTCTGGAAGGAAACAGACCCTTTCCTATTCTATAACAGCAGTGAGAAAATGCCACTCAATGTAACAGCTATGAATAACAGGTTAATATAGGATATTAGAAACTAGATAGATAATGTTAGAGACAAGGATGTTCACCCCATGAGCCACAGGTTCCTCGAATTAAACTGTGATCTGGTTGTCCTGCCTGTACTGTGCTGTTAGAACTAATGTGCGTTTCAGACCAGGGAAGGAACCTGTGTGTTTCCCTTATTTAGCTTCATGCAGACTCAAAGAAATGTACATGGTCATCTCTCCAGGTGGTAAAACTACTTCTTAGAATTGTAAATTATTGTAATGAAGCTTGATAATTTATTAAACAGGCCAAAATTAAGTATTGTAAATGAAACAGAGCCTGCGACGTAAGCCTTTCACATAAGGCATTAAAAGAGGAACCTTTATATTTGGTGACAGCATCATTGGTAACGAGCTTCATTACACGAGACTTTGGTCTCTCTTACTTTCTGAAGCTCAGATTAATCTCTTCTGCCTCTAGTCATTAAAGAGGTTATCATGTTGCTGAAATTATTCATTCAGGCTCTCTGGGCATGTTTAATGAGAGATGTCATTTTTACAGGAAGTCAGTCCATCTGCTTAGAATGTCAGATTTTGTCCACTGGAGGTCAATTTCCCTATTGGCTACAATAATAATCATGAAAACTGACGTGTTATAAAGCAAAAAATACTCTTATGTTTGAAGGTAGGATGGTATTGTGCTCAGAACAGCTGTTCCAGCTAAGAATGCAGCCAAAAACAGAGCAGAGCCCTTTGATAAGTATTTTGAGCACATTGCCTCTCAGTCACTGAATGGTCCTCTAGTAAAAAATAAATAAAAAGGAATTGAAAATCAAATAATAACAGAAAAACCTGTCAAAATGGCAGAAAACATAGTACTTTGAGTAGCTGCCTATTTCTTGATGAGAATAGTGAATTTTTCTATCATCAGTTATGAACAAGATGGCAGAAATTCTTTGTCAGAGTACTGCCCAGTCTCTGCTGAGACAAACTAAAGTCCCTCAGTCTCCTAGCAGTCAGCTGGAAAAGTGCAACAACACCCCTTCACTGCTGTTGAGAGTCTCTTACTCCACCAAGAGTGGGCACCAGGTGAGAAATCCCAGTCACATGTTGATAGGCTTATATCTAACTTTTCAGAATAATTTTAAACAAACATTTTAAATATTTAACTTTATGTATGTGTAATGCACACAGACACAGACACATATATATTTAATATGGGGAAGAGTGAAATAACTCATGGAAAATCAAAGGGGTTGGGAACATGTGAATTATTTTTCAAGACACATTCCTAATTTTAGAGCTAGGAAACTTGTTTTCTACTCATCTATCATCTGCGTGCTTGTGGGAGCGCAAATTCTGTGTAGCAGTTCACATGTCTCTAAAGGTATTAATAATTAATCCCCTGAAGAATTGGATAAAGCAATGTCTGGCTGCTTTGTTTGTAGTTTCAGAGTAGGCCATAGTCATTCATTCTACATAAAGTATTCCTTTTGGATTTTCATCGTGTGTGCAGGGGGATTATATGAACACAGGGACGATGGTGTTGAGTCAGACCAAGCTACGCAGAGCACAGTTATGTTTTCATCAGCAACAGATGCAAAAAGAAGAGGGAGAAGAGGGAAAATTTATATTATACTTTCCCCTGATACTCTCCTAGCATCTACTCCTGTAGACAGTGGTCCCTTAATAATACATACGTAGGCTCTTCCAGCTTCCCTTGTGTCCAGTTTGAAGTTCTTTTTCTCAAACTCCCTTGAAGTTTCTCTGGCTTTTGCTTTCTGCCCATGTTGCCAGTCTTCATGGTCTGTTTCTTTTCTTCATCTATTCAATTTATTTTTACCATGTGGCTTCCTTTGTTTTGTATTTGTTTTCAGTCCCTTCAACTAAACTGTTCATTTGCTTAGTCAGAGTTTTCCCAAAATCAAACTTTGTTTTCTAATTTTTTTTTTCACTTGAAGGAGAACTGTCAGTCAGAAATTACTGTTATAAAATGCTTTTTCCCAACAGAATTGACCATGTTAGTAGGATTTTTGTTTATTGTTGAAATAAATAAAATAAATTAAAAAAAAAAAAGAAAAAGAAAAAAGAAAAAAAGAAAAGTACCTTGAAAGAATATTCCAATCTGTAAAGTCAAGTGCTTAAAAGCTATGGTTGTGTCTGTGAGAAGTCCCTTTATATATCCACTCTGAGGTGGCTTTGTGTTAGTTATAAACAAGCATCCTGAAAGAGGTGACCTATAATGATAACATTTCTTAATGGGAAGCCACATCCCATTACTAGGATGCATATCCAGTGCAAGGATTATGCTGCAGATACGTTTTGTATAAATATTTCATAGTGAAGGTTGACCTTTATTTTCTTGCCAGGCATCTCATGACTTTAATACAATAACCTGTGACAGATTGTTTGAACTGAAGAGCCCCGGAGCCCTGCTGTAGGTGAAAAGTGGATGCTCCTTACTTACAGTGAAGCATGTCAAACAAGGGAACAAAGACAGATCTTTAAAAAAAACCCAAAAAACCCCAAAAAACCACCAACAAAGCAAAGCAAGCAAACAAACAAAAGCAACCTATAAATAAAAATAAGCAGCATATAAGGGAAATAGAGTTAGGAATTCATTTTGTTTAGGAAAGTATACTGTGCACTGTTTGGTGGATAAGAAATTGTCTGGATGGTTGCAGCCAGAAAGTAGTGGTCCATGGTACAGTGACCAGATGGGCACATGCACTCACAGCACAGAAGGGCAACCATATCCTGAGCCACATCACAAGTAACATGACCAGCAGATTGAGGGAGTTGATTATGCCCCTCTATTCTGCTCTTGTGAGACCCTACTTTGGGTACTGCATCAAGCTCTGGGTTCTCAGCACAGGAAGGACATGGACCTGTTGGAGAGAGTTCAGAGGAGGACTACAAAATGAGAGGGATGGAACACCTCTCCTGTGAAGACAGGCTGCGAAAGCTGGGATGGTTCAGCCTGGAGAAGACTCCAGACCTTACAGTGGCCTTTCAGAACTTAAAGTGGGAGGTCATAAGAAAGAGGACTATTACAAACCTTTTAGTACGGCCTGTCGTGATAGGACAAGGGCTAAGGTTTTAAACTAAAATATGGTTTTAAACTAAGAGATAGTGGATTTAAACTAAAAGAGGGTGGATTTGTACTAAATATAAAGAAGGAAGCTTTTACAGTTAAACACTGGAACAGTTCACCCAGAGAAGGGCCCCATCCCTGGATACATTCAAGGTCAGGTTGGACGCGACATTGAGCAATGTGATCTAGTTCAAGGTATCCCTGCTCATTACAGAGAGGATTGGATGAGGTGACCTTTAGAAGTCCCTTCCAAGCCAACCCAAGATTCTATGAAAAGGTACCTGCTTTTAGTTGTTCTGAATTCATGCAAATAATGAATGAGTTGAGTCCAGCACCTTCTGACTGTGCTACGTAAACTTCATTTGCTGTCTTAGGCTATATTAGCTCTGGTGCTTTCTCTTTGCTTTTTCAAAGGTGTAAACCAACTGTCTGCTTTCTCCTAAATAGTAAATACTTGATTCTGACTCAGCTTCAGTGATTTATCAAGAGAATATCTTCACTCTTTGTCTCTACCCACCTGTTATGTAGTTGTACGCAAGAAGCATTGTGGGCAGCTCACAGAGGAAATCTGTGCAGGTCGCCTCACAAATGAACACATCCTATTTTGTCAGATGTAATGCTATAATTAGCTGCTTCTAGACTTTGTGTTCTTTGCACTCTCTGGTTATTTTCCTTAACAATTACTCAGTGTTGTGAAAGCTTTAAAAGCAGTGTACATGTTTCAGCTGACTGAAAAAGAATTAGGAGAGGACAAGATGCATGTGTTTCTGGGAAAGAGGATGAAGGTACTTGAATGCAATTTTAGCAGTGGTAAGGCAGTCATACCTCAGATTCCTAACTGAATGCATAAAGAAATTGTTTTCATACCGGTTAAAGTAATTAAATGTTTTGTTTAACTACCCAGAATGAATTACAGAATACAGGTATAAGATGGGGTGGGAAGGTGTCACTGCAGTCAAGAAGAGCTAATGAAGAACCTAATGGGATTTTTACAGGATGAGGCTAATGAGAAAGAGGCATAGCACTTCAGATGTTGAATGGGGCTACAGAGGGGAGGGGTTGTTGTTCTGGTTGGAATGGAGAACTGTGACCTGAGTATTGGATTAAGTTGATCTCTGTGTATTATGAGGAATTGGAAGCTCGTAGTTTCCTCATTACATCTGACATTGAAGTTCTGGCACAAATTATGGGTTTTGCTATAAATTATACCTGGTAATTATGTTCCAGAGGGATGTAACAGTTGGGAGTTATGGTATGTTGTTTAGGCTCTCACGTCAGTACGTTCTGAAGTACATCAGCACACTGCCTATTTCTGACTTGACAATAGGAGCATGGAAATTCACTATATCATCTTCATTAACCAGAGCAGGTTCCCAGGGGATGAACCCACCTAGCATTGTGGAGTCAGTTTCTTTTCATTTGCTATGTTTTCTGTTTGGCATCCAGATCTCAGGAATCACTTTTCAAATGTTTAGTGTTAAACTTTTAAGTAGCTTTGCCAGTGTGTATGAAAAATTACATTTCTCTGTATAAAAGGGAAAGTATCTGTGTTGTGCTGTTCTGTGACACAGCAGAGACCTTATACAGCACAGCAAAACGGGACTTTGGTCATGATAAAACATATAATGTGTCAATCTGGGTCTCTGTGGATGGACACAGCTCTCAGGACTATCAAGGAAATTGTCTTGCCTTGTGTGAGGAGAGCTGCATACCTCACCTCTCTTCATCGTACCACAGAGTGATATAGGTTGCCAGGGACCTTTGCCTGAATTTTTAGAAGAGTTTCACAGAGTCATTTGCTTACAGTCACATAATGGATTTTTTTACTCAATTCTTTTCTTGTACATAGAGATAGAAGTACTTGGTCTTAGATATTGCTAGGCACTTGTTAAAAAGGTACTGAACATTTACTAATACCTTGCCAGCAATTACTGTATGGCAACCTAGCCCCCTGGAATTTCCCCCTCTGTTGTAGGAGCAGTGTATGTCCTAATCACTGGACCACAAAGGACATAGCTACAAGAACATGTACAAATAGATACCTGAATATGCTGTGCTGACAGCTGTGCTGTCTCATTTCCTGAACTGTCCAGAGATAAGACATCTCCAGACTTGAATCGAAATACTCATCTTAAGTGCTGCTCCATGCTTGAGAAAGTTTGACCTATTTCCCTGCTGGGGCACACTGGGATAATGACGTGGCTCCGTAGCATCTGAACTAAAGCTCTCGAATGGTTCATAGCACAGGCAGCGCAAGTGTAAATCTCTTAGCCCCTTGTCATGCTATCTAAAATACTGCAATGTTTATTTAGACCTAATATATATTACTCTTGTTTTTCTGCTGCTTCTGGGAAAGTGTTGCTGCTTCCTAAAGCCTAGAATTAGGTATTTGCCTGTAGGATTTTAGGAAAACCTAGCTTGATCCAGTGCCTTCTTTAAGCAGCTTTATCTTTTCATGTGGGCTGTTGTGAATCTTACTCTGAAGATCCCTCTGTCACTTGCTAGCAATCCTGTGTGATAGTAGCCTTGAATATGCACCATGAAACTCCATTTTAAAAAAGAATCTTTCAGTGATTAAGGCTTCTTTGTTATTAATATCTTCCATTCCGTAAATAGATAAAATAACTTGTTTTGAACACTGCTATCAGTTTTCCTCTGGTGATATACACTACTTTCACTTGTGCTGTAGCTGAATAATGATGTCTTTGAAAGCGCGATTAAAGCACTACCTTCTTCATAATCACAATTTAGTTTATATGATAACCTTGATTCAATGAATTGTCTGACCCACACAACAGTAATGAATATTTGGTTTTATGACTTTTTCTCAGTAGAGGCAGAAACAATACCTCCTATGAAGTACTATATTCTTTTTAATGTGAATACATTAGGTTGGAAGACACTTCAAGAAGTTTTATTGTCCAATCTCCTTCTCAGAGCAGGATCAGCTCTCGGGTCAGACTGGGTTATTCATGGCTTTATCCAGACTTTTCTGGAAAACTGCTAACATCTGCCTGCAGCTGATTGCATTTTATAGAGGAAAATATCAGAGACCAAAAAAGGAATGAAAATAAATTAAAAAAGAAGAGGCTTGATAAAGCAGATGTAAATCAGAAGTCTTTTTGCATATTTCTTTATGACCACTTAAGTTCTTGACTACTTCAGTGTTTATATCTTCTCATCCAGTGTCTCAAGTACACTAATTGGCACAGCTTATGTTCTGAGGAGATTTTAGGAAGCATTGAAGGTAAAACTGCACTGGGTTAAATTAATTGCCTGTTTCCTGGCCTTGAGAAGCTGCAAATCAGTGAAAAGTTCTATTGTGCGCTTGCCTGATGAGAGGGTGAAGTGGAGTGTAACCACCTGCCAATGTTATTTTATGCATTTTTGTTAGACTTGGTCTCCCCTCAGCTTTTCTCTTACACCAGTCTTTATCAATGCATTCTTATAAAACCTCAGTCTGCTCCAGTGTTGTCCAGAGAAAATGTGGCACTTCTCTTGTCAGAATAAAGACTGTGAAATGCTTGGAAGTCATACCAATAAGTCGTACACACCCTTCAGACGAGCACTTTCCTGTTGAGCTGCACTATTATCCATGCATCGGTTCCACAGTCTGGCTCTGAGTTCTGAGGAAGTGTTAATGAGCTTGAGTTGTAGGAGAGCAATTGTCTGCTCTTCACGGGAAAGGAAATGCAGTCTTTGATCATAATTGCAAATATAAATTACCCATCCTAAAAGCTAAAATGTCAGAAAGCTTGTTTTAATTTCTTTTGGAGAAACAGAGATGGTTCTTTAAGACATGATCAAGGACAAAAATCTCTGCAGTTTACTTGCTTATCTTAGTATGAAGGACTATATTACTGTGTGTGAATTAAAAAGAGAGATCATAATGAAAATGATGCTCACCTAACTACATAAAACTTGGTAGCTAATAGATTATATTTTTTTTTTTAATAAAGGGTAACAACAGAATCATGCTCTGATAGTCTCTTCCCTATGTAATCCCAGGAGAAATTATCCATCTTCAAGGTTCCTCTATAGTGCTTGCTTGTTGGACTAATTGATGAATTAAACAGCTTTTCATGCTGGCATTAGTTTTTTTCTGCATTTCTGATATAGCCATACTTTTAGGGGTATGTTGAAGAGGAACATTTTATATCTTTCAAGTCAGATGTGCTTCTTGTCTAGTAATTTCTTTTTCCAATTTAGCAGATGGCATCAGATTTAAAGTCATGTTGAGACTTTGTTCTATGACCAAACTTATAAGATTGATTAAACCCTTTGACTATAAAGATAGCTAAACTGAGGTCTTAGTTAAGTTTCTTGTTTAGAGCATTGCAAACAGCCTGTTCAAACGTCCTGAGAGGTACAACTGCATGGGGAGGACATGGCATTAATTGCAAGTTTCTCTTTTGCTCTATTTGTATGCATTCAAGCATGCAAAATATGGTCCTAAAGCACCTTCATTTTATTCATTTTATATGAAAATGCTAACTATCAACTGGGAATGTAGGACAATTCTTTTTTGTAGCAGAAGAAAGTAAAATTAACTCCTGCAGCAGGTGCCATACGGATGTGATTAGTTTAAATAAGTGGTTGGCCATAGTGGCTGGTCAGCCTCTCTTCATACAGGCAGTACCATTTTTCCCTATCACTATCAGGGTGAGAGGGAAGCATCTACTTTCTTGTCTCTGATTAGTCTTAGTAAAGCGGTGGTCACAGTGTTTTGGAGAGGTAGAAGCATGCTTGTCTGTGAAAAATTTAAGTACATATCTAGGAAACCAGATAACACTGAAGGAAACCTACAGCAGAGTGACTTTTGTCATTGTATATGCTTTTTATATGACTTTTTTCAGTTTATATGCTTCTGCACATAGCACTTTTATTACCTCCTGTAACTCTAGTTACAGAAGCAGATTAAGGTATTATTCAAGCTTTGTATCAACATTTTTTTTCCAAAGTGAACCTTACTCTTCAAAACACCTTAATGAAATGGGATTAAAAATGTGAATTGACGATTTGCGAAATGTAAATTTATTTTTATTGAAGACTAAGCAATTCAAGAGGAGCAAGTACAAATGGCAAATTATAATACTCTAGGTTGTGGAGTTTTCGATCTGTGAGGGGAGAGTATGTAAGGGTAGATATAGTTAAAAGACCACAATAAGTATTTGTTTTATTTATTTAATTAGCCCTATGCCATGTCTTCAGCTTCAGGTTAGTTTTTTATTGTGTAAAATCAGTAATGTCACAGGTAAGAGCCTTTAGCTAAGGTCAGCACAGTCAGTGCTGAGCATACAAATAAGGTGAGCAAAATACCCTTTTCACTGACTTAGGTATCAAAACCACTGTGTTCTGCTTATGAGCATGAGTCACCAAATATACATTTGCATGTAATTTAATGCCACAACAGACCATCTAAAAATGGAATTCAGGTTTGATTTTTCCTCTAAATATGACCCATGATACATCTCTCAATGAAATATTGCTGCTGCTAGATAAGAAGGAAGTTAGGTGACAGGAAAAATAAAAATGTTGAAATAAATAACCCTTTTTTCTCAGTTCAGAGAGGCTACCATTTGGTTCTCCCAAGCTTATGTCCACGCACAAATGATTTGCCTATGGTGTGAATAATGAGTTGCTAAAGTTTTCAGGCACTACAAAACATTGCAGCAGACTTTTCTTTGAAGCTAAAGGAGAAAGACAGTTGAAGGATATGAGAACACTGAGTGAATGGGAGATAAAGTCACAGATTCAATTAGGTTTTTCTGTGAGTGAAATATCCTCAGTTAACTTATTATCTCTGTGTGTTTGCTTGTGTATTCCTACCACCCACAAATGGTAAGCTTTTGCTTAATTTTTGTCGGAGGAGAAACGTATTGTAGCATCCTCACAGAGGCCTCTTTGAAAAAGTAAACTGCTTTCAGGAGTCAAAAGATGAAATAGAATTTCCTAGGAGAAGAATGAAGAACCCAAAATGCATTAAACTTCTCTAAAATTTCATATTGCATCAATATCTTCATTTCTTCTAGAATTATTCCCAGTCTCAAAGAAAGGTTATTCCAGGACCTGTAAGGAAATGGTCCTGGTGACTCAAAAGTATGGGAATATTTCGGTGCAAAACCAGATTAAATCCACTAGAATGTTTTGTCTTGGAAAAAAGGCTGTTCATAACTGTTATGGCAGTTATGTAAAATCACAAATGATGTGAGAACACAAACTAAGTAATGATTCTACTCAGAACCTATTGGGGAATGACAAAGTAAATAATTAGGCAAGAAGTATAAAATTAGGAGGGTTTTTTCTTTGTTTACATTTAATTATGAAACTGTGTAAATCCTTCACAGAAGGAGAACATAATGTTTTTTAGAAACATGATGTTTTTTAGAACATAAGTTCTGAAAAAACCACAATTAGACAATTTGTGGATAGAGTGTTCCTTCTCCTGTGAAAGAGATGGGATTTTTAAATATATACAAAAGTTTAGTAGCTACAATATCAAAATTATTCTCACTTTTAAAAATCTCATATACAGGGCTACAACTTGGAGACTTGTGCTATGTTTAATCAGAGTTGTATCTAAGGAGGGTGAGTCTTCTTCACTCTTACCATGGCTGATAGGAAGGCATCTTTAACAAGATTTCTACTCCTAGAGATTCCTATTTTCCCATTAGCACCAATGTGTCTGTCTATTTTAAGGATTTTTTCATAAAAGAAGAAAAAATTATGTTTGGAAATCCATCTCTGGGAAAAAATACAGATCATAGTTTATTAAAAATCCTAAATTTTAAGTTATTTTATTGGGACATTATATTCTCTTCTCTGTTCTTTTTATTCCTTACTATATCTCATGTCTTTGGCAGTCCCTGTTCTAA
Source organism: Corapipo altera (assembly GCF_003945725.1). Lineage (NCBI taxonomy): Eukaryota > Metazoa > Chordata > Aves > Passeriformes > Pipridae > Corapipo > Corapipo altera. The sequence continues at coordinate 13,891,276 of NW_020884881.1, read as the reverse complement.
GTAAGTTTCAGTATACATATTATTTTTTAGACAGACTACAGTCTTTATTGATGTCATGGCTGAAAAAATAAGGGGTCCTTAAACTGTGTAAACAGTTCCATAACAATATAGATTCTGTTTAGAAACTTAAACATTTCTGAATTATTTTATATATTAAGGAGTTGAATCCTACTTTGGCCATAATATCTTTATGATGTTAATTTAATACCAGTCTTTCAAATCGGTATTGAAATTAAAAAAAATAAACTCTTTCAAACTTCTAAAGCTTAGAGTTCTGTTAGCATGGCTTTCTGGAAAGTTAATCCTCTTGCACCTTGTTCACAAATACTGTGAAATGAAAAATTGACTGCTGGACTGCTGCTATAGCCTGTTCACTTACTCTCTGTTTAATCAGTTATACCTCTATGATGTGAATGCAAAGTACATGTAAAGTGCTGCCAAATCAATGGATTTTCCCAAATATGGTTCCATTTTGTACAGAGCATGTAACAGTGAAGAGACTGGTCTATTCAATTTTGCTCACAGCTTTTTTTTTTTTCCTAACATGTTTTACTTTTGAATTCTTGTGTTTGCTTGCTGGAAACACTGGTTCCTCCCCAGAATGTCTCATTTTATAGTTCATATTTTGGTCTTCAGTAGGGCATTCATTTAGCTTTCATGATTCAGAAGCTTTCAGAATTCTTACCTGATTAAATTTTGCAATAAAGAATTATAGATATTTGCAAAAGAAGATATTCAGCATAACATTATTTTTAAGGTTGTAATTAATGGGCTAGTCTCACATCCCTGCATCAAGAAAGTGGATTTGCTGCAAGGGAATCTCTAAATCCTGAATATGTTGTAATCCACTGAGTGACTCAAGTGTCTATACCAATGATACTGTCAGGCTCTTAGAATTGCTATGAGTGATCTACAATATGTGAAAATTGAAGCATTGGGGTTTTTTTGTTGTTTACCTTTTTTTTTTAATTTTAAGAAATCTTGTATTACAAAATAGATCAGGGGCTCTAGAACAGTCTCTTATATAATTTAGCTTCTATAAGGAGCAACTGGTCTTGCAATCTCCAGCCATCGTAGACCTTTCTCAAACACAAAGGGAGGAAAAGTCACTGTTAGGAGAATTTCGTGCTGTGCATATTTTATTGTTATTTTTTTAGTGTATTTCAATATGTGGCCCCATGTTAATGTGTTGCAAAAACCCACGGTGCTCGTTCAGCTATTTCTGGGCTTACATGTCAAAATGTACATCAGAAATATCTTGTTCGGAAACAAGCATCCTAGATAGGATTGCACTTACTTTTTTAATGAGATGGTTGTTTTCTTCAGTTTTATGGATTCAGAAATATGTGTTAAGCCTGTCACAACGATAATTCACCAATTAAAATCATAGTATAATTTATATTGAATGGAACCTCAGAGTTTCATCTGGTGCAAGCTCTTGCTTATAGCAGGTTCAGCTGTGAGATCAGACCAGGCTGCTAAAGGCTTTATCCAGTCAGTCTGGAAAACGTCCAGGCATGCACAACCTTTCTGGACAATCTGTGCCACTCCCTGGCAGTCTTGAGGAAAAAGTTTCTCTCTACATCCAGTCTGAACCTCTCCTCTTTCAGCTTATGCTTCCTGCCCCTCACTTTCTCACCAGGCTCTGCTGTGAGGACCCCGGTAACATCTTCCCAATAATTTCCTCACAGGTACTGGGGGATTGCTGTTACCTTCCCCAGAACCTGTCTCTACTCTGTGCTGAACAAACCCTGTCTCTCAGCTGTTTCTCACTGGTCAGCACTGATTTTCTGAGAGATCTGCTGAAAGGAAGGCAGAAGATGCTAATCTAAACTATATCTGAATGAATGCGTAGGTGATGAACCTCATCTGATTACATTAATAGAAATGAGTGGGATCTTGGTTCAGAGGGAAAAAAGAAGGGCTATTAGTGACTGAAGTACAGTGGAATTCAGGCTGGGCTTCCTAGTAGAGTTATAGACTTATAGAACCATTTAGGTTGGAAAATACCTCTGAACTCATTGAAACCAACTGTTACCCTGTCACTGCCAAGTTCGCCACTAAACCATGTCCCCAGGTGCCACATCTACATGTCTTTTAAATAATCTCCAGGGATAGTGACTCAACCACTTCCCTGAGCAACCTGTTCCAGTGCTTGGCAAACCTTTTGCTGAGGAAATTTTTCCTAACATCCAATGTAAATCTCCCCTGGTGCAACTTTAGGACATTTCCTCTTTCTGTAGGACTTGTTAACTGGGAGACGAGATTGATCCCCACCTTGTTACAACCTCCTTTCTGGTTGTTGTAATACGTGTAGAGGAAGTTTACTCAGTAAACTTCAGTACAAAATTTGCAAAATTATCAATAAAATATCCCAACCAAGACACAAATACCTAACCTTTTAAAACCCACTGGTATTAATAATGGAAGATGTGTTTATGTGATTGGAGTATTTTGAAGGAGAGGTAAGTATTTTTATGAAATTTCTCTTAGAAATATCAGTTATATTTTTGCCTGTTCATTTTGATATGAGTACTCTCATCTGTAACTTATTAATTTTCTATATTACTGTTTTGAAAATATTTCATAATAGCTGTTACATAGTCTTCTGTAATCTTTACCTGATTTTTTTTAGTTTGTTTGGTTTTCCCTCTAAATATCTTCACAATATTTTTTTAACAGAAATAGCAAATCCTCTGCTCAGAGGTCCTCCAGAAGATTCTCTTTAGAACTAATTATAGCTTTCTTTGAAAGCTACTGACTTCTACTGCCCAAAAGTAGTTTTTTACTGACAGACAATAGTCTAAGCAAAATGCTCAATTTCCTTTTACTGCATAAGAGTAATACGATGTGACATTTCTGCACTGTATTATTATCAAGCTCTGAAAACTTAATAAATCATATTCCAATTGATCAATGGATTTATCCTTTGCAACCTAAAGCGCTCATCATTCATGGAACTCCTCCTTTGTTCTGGTGGAAGGGAAGACAGTTCTAATGCATCTTGTCAGGTCTTCATTTTCTTTACTTCTTGGAACATGATCTTTCCTTTTACATAAGAAAGTGGATAAGTAGGCATTAGGTAACAATCAGATATGTTTTGGTTTTTTAGGTTTTTTTTTTCCCCAGCAATAAAGACAATCTTTTTTGAGGCACAACACAGTCCATCACATTTGTTCAGAGAATTTTCTCACTATGACTCCTTCATTTTAGAAATTACGTCAAATGACTTATCAGTGGATATCCAAAATCACTTAAATGCACTTTCCATCTTGGGGAACGGAGAAAACAATCAGATGCTGGACTTGGTCCACCCTGTAAATAGTTCAAGCCAGTGTATTTCTATGTCAATTCTTATACTTCCAATAAGTATAAAGAGGTTGCTGCGTTCACTTGCTGAAAACCACTTTCAAGTTTACTCACAGGCAGGAATTTAGAACAGATGATGATAAGAAAAGGTGAATTGATTCCTAACAGGGATCCACGCATAACCTTATCCTTTTGGGTTTAGAGAAGTAACTTCAGAAAATATTTGATGTAACAGTTAGCCCCAAACAAGCAGTCTAATGCTCAGGTATTAATTTATGGTAGTTTATTTTTTTAAAAAACATAAAATTGCGCTTGATTTTGCTCATAATTCAGCAGCACAATTAAGGAGATGTAAGCATATTGTAGAAAAAAAGGAAGATACATCCAGCTGTGAAAGACAAATGAAACAATATAAAATGAAAAATATATAAAATACTAGACAGGAGAGCTGTGTCTTAGTTATGGAATAAAGTATTTAATGTCAAAAAAGAACCACTGTATAAGTATTTATATTATGGAGTGTATAAGTAGGCAACATACCTTGAGAATCTTTACTTTGTTTTATTTTGTTTGCAGTCTTATGGTTTCAGGGTTTGGTCTTTTTATATGTCGCAGTGAAAATAAAACCTTTCACAGTGTTGGTATAAAAGACAAATATATTGGAATTTCTGTCATTTGAAATGACAAGGTATCCTTCAAATCTGGGAACACACTGTAATAAAAGATGAAGGGAAGAAAAAGCTCACAGCTACATTTAAACCAGCCTATAATACATTAGGTTGCCAAAAAAATAATTAAAAAAACCAAACCAAACCAAAACAACAAGCAACACATTTTTACCATGTTGTCTTTCCCACATTTCTTCCTTTTTTCCTCTCTCTCAGGCTTTGTTTTCCTATCATTACTGCTGAGATATTTAACCTAAAGTACACTTTTTCTAGATTGTATAGGGCTAGTAGAAAGAGCCCATGCATTAAAAATAATTCTGTACTATTTACTAATGAAAGTTCTATGGTTCCTTTTTCAAAGAAATAATAATGTTTCAAAAAGTAGTAATAACATAGTAATGCAAAATCTGATCAATCTGGAATTTGTGTTTTTGTTTTGTTTTCATTATGTGATGACTTAGATAAATAATTTCGTACTGCTTATAGTAGTAGCCTATAAATTAAATTTATTTAATTTTTATTATTTAATTGTCATTATTTTTCTTAATATTCTTTCAGTATATATGCTGCTGTAGAGACCATCACTTGGGCCCATATTTTAGTCATCAGAGGACAGGAAACCCAAAATAACATATAGTGTTAGGTTGTGTGAAAGTCACGAGGCACACAGGTCATCGTTCTCAAAATCTGTTACCTAGATACTACAGTCCTTTATCTTGTGAGAGAGGAAAACTCAGGTGGAGAGATTATATATCAGGAAGAGAATATGTGGATTCAGTAAAGTGAAATCAAAGATTTTCAAGTGAGAATGTAATTGGCAACTAGCTCATATGAACTGTCTTTGTGTACAAAACAGATGTATAATTTGGCCGAAACACATCTATAGTTACTTTTTCTTTTTTATTGAAACATTTGCATTGTTTGCAATTCTGAAACAAGGTAGTATTTCATTTTATCATTGCCATAGGTACTATCTTTCATAAATGTACACATATTTTTTAAATGAGATGGAATTCTGTTCAAACTGAGCTTTGTTGTGACTGTGTCTTGCAAGAGACCTTTGCAGTCAAGGAAGAGCTATTCAGTGCACTCAGTGTGGAGTTTAACAAGCAAGTGCTTCCTCAAGTAGACACCTATACTTGGTGAGATGGATAGTGCTTTGAATTTTATTGACCGTATAATAGGGGCTTGGTTCAGGTACCTAAACAGTGACATCCAGTACTAGATGCCTGTGAGCATTTTGTCTGTCTTCTGGCTGATCCACCATGCAGATGTCTCAGGGCATATCTAAAGGCACTGGTTTAACACTGATGGTCCTCTGCCGACATCTCTTTTAGGCCACTAACATGAGCTCTAGGTCTTCATTCACTGTAGTAGGAATCTAAATAACTGACTGAGGAATAGACACCTGCTTTGTTCCCTCTGCAGTTGGATGAGATAAAGGCAGTTTCTGTGATTCTTTGGATGCATAAAGATGGTTTTGTTCAGCAACAAAGCAATATGGACACAATATAAAGTATTGCTTATTTCGGTCAGGTCAGGTCCTGTAGAGAAAGAACCCACTGGCGATAAAACATATTGTATGTAAATTTGAATAAAGCTAGTGACAACTGAACTATTAGGATACATACTTTTTGTTTATAAAAGGGAATGGAATGAGCCTTGGTTCGACATTTAAATCATGTATGATGCAGGAATTACCACCTGCATTACAGTAAAGTTGCACAATGTCAGTCCACCTCAGCATTTCATCATTTGGGATTTGTGTGTGGAATGCTGAAGGCAGAAAATATTTCCTACGTAGATTACCAAGGCAGATTTGCAATATTCAGTGTTTGAGAAGACATGGTCCCTGAACAGGTACAATTACAGAGAAGACCTCTCTGCTGCTGGTGACTTGGAGAACCACACCAGTGGTGGACAGATTGCAGATCCTGGAGCTCCATTATGGTCCACCATGATATCCCTACTGTGCAGAGTGCTTTTGAGGGTTAAAGAGGGATTGGTATAATAGAACTGCAACAATTTTAGTTCACATGCATAATGAGCAGAGTCTTGCATCGTTAGAATAATACTTCCATTTTAGTGATCCTAATAATTCAGTATTTTGTTACTAATTCTGTGCTATCTTATTCTTTATGTGTTTGATTAATTTCTTTTTCTGAATGGAAGTCTTGGACAGACAGATCAATGCATTTATTTACTGTAAATAAATATTATTCATATATTAATATTTATTATGTATAGATACAATATGTTGTTAGATTGAAAATAGCACCTTTTTTTTTTTCTTATGCTTAATTCTATTTTAGAAGTTAGAAACACAGAATTATAACCATTCTAGAGATTTCAAAATGTACTGGTATATCTTAATAAATCCTAGTCAGAGTATAGACAAAGTAACATATATTATGAAGGAATACTTATCTTTTCTAACCTGCAAATTATTTGATAATAATTGATCAGTTAATGTCTAATAAAAGCGCTCAGATGTTCTAAAAGACATATATAAATATTTTTGATATTTAAATCTCACATTTAATTTTCAGTTTTATTTAGATATTTTACTGAATTTTTTCTTTTGGAAATATGAAATCAGTAAACACTTTTTCTGTCTGAGAGAGATAACAGAGTTAAAGGCCAAGAGGTCTCAAGATTTCTTAAAGTTCCCATCTTAATTCATTCCTAGTGGTAAGAAATTGACTGAAGTGTTTATGATAAAGTAGTTTTTCAGCAAAGTGGAGGTTAATAATCTAATAGTTAGAGGTTGAGCCTGATTTTAGATGTATTTGCCTTCACTGTATATTCAGTATAACTGACTCATATCACGTAAGTTGTCTTTGAAAAATGTGTACATATATCTGAGATATTGCATAAGATTTCTTATTTTCTCTTCACATACAAAATTATCGGTATGTTATTAATGTCTAGTTAGAGCCAATGTCTGAATATATGAGTAATTTCTCACATCTTTTGATACTATCACTAAAGTATGCTTCAAAATCCGGATAAATATATAATTTTGAAAAGCATAAGGCATTGTTCAATGGACATGTAAATGTTTAAATCTAATCACAAAGCACAGACTTTCAGTGCTATCAGTTCAGAATTTAGAGTAAATACGAGATAATCCTAACCATTAATGACACTACAATTAATTATTTTGTTTTTGAAGATAGTATGGAGGGGAGTTAGGCATGAGAAAAGCAGCCAATAGCTTAGATTTTAAAGAAATGCTGGCCTTATGCAAGAGAAATTTCTACTCCAAAAGAAGTGTCTGAAGTACTAAACCTAGCTCAGGGGCAGCCACATCATTTCATTTCCAAATCTGTTCAGCAGCTGCGGGCAGAGGGACTGAGCAAACCCCAGGGCTCAGCCATAGGTAGAAGAGCCTCACTACCTGGGCATCCAACCCTGTTTTACCCCCCACAGTTCAGCAGAGAGACCCATAAACAAAAGTGCAGAGTGGGGATTGTTGGGTCTAGAGAGCTTGTGCAGTCTTGGCATCCAAAAACATATTGGGGAAGATGATACAAAGGAAAACAGCTCTGCTGGACAGTTACCCTTGTTCCTGGGGTCCAAGGAAGCCTTATTCCCTTGAGAGGTGGCTCTAAGTACGCTATATACTTGTGCAAAATCAAGTACAAATATATGAAATCCTAAGATGTGAAGTGTTGGATGTATTCTTTAAATTCATTTTTTTCTTGGGGGAAGGATGAGAAGCCTCTTACACTTTTATAATGCAATTGCAGGAAAGATAAATAGAATGTAAACTTGTGTCTGCAATGCAACAGAGAAGGAAATAAAATAACTACATTACTCTTTTTAAATAAACATATTCCTATGTTTATCCTACATTCCTATGTATAATTTTTCACTGTCCAAAGCCAAGGTATCTTCCGAGTTTTCCTTAATTATTATTACTTGTTGATTTAAATGTAAAGCTTTTTACTGTTAAACTTTGCATATATAAATCATCATCAGCAGGAAATGTTGACTGAAGGTTCCAGCTCCTGTGGGTGTATTTCAAGAGGATGTCAGAGTCCTTTTCCCTACCCTTGTCCTGGAGCCACAGTTTTAGTTTACCCAGATGAGATATTTTACTGCGTGATTACAAGGAATATTACAGAAATTTGATGAGTAAGAGTTTAATTTTGGGGTTTGAAGATATTCAGTAGTTCAATCAGGGATTCAGAATCTGTTCACAAGTCAGTGTCAATCTCTGTTGCTTACTTGTAAATCACAAACATCTGACATCACGTATGCACCCAGTGAATATATGATCTTCAGATTCTGAGTATTTCATTCAAACACCATAGTGATTTAAATAATAAACCACTCTACAGCAATCATGACATCCTGAAATAACAATTTTTGCTAAATTAAGCAGAGAAAAGTGGTAACAGCTGACAAATGTCTCTCTTAGGAGGACTGGAGTTGTGTTGTTCTTTCGGTGCTGATTTTCAGTTCTTTAGCTTTTCTTCCTATTGTGGTTAATATTTTTAAGAGATGAGTGTGGCCAATTATATCTCCTTCTGTCATATTTAGTGGGAACATCTACAAGACTTTTTTTTTCTGGTAATATCAAGCTAGATAGCTAGTTAATTACTCTAAGAACACTTTAAATTGATGAGATCCTTGTGTATCTAATACAATATTAACATTTACCTGAACTCTTCTGCAATTTCTTATGATAAAAAATCGAAGACTTCTAGAGCACATTCATTTTATAAATTCCAATTAGTTTTCAAACAATGAACAAACCCCTAAACTGGTCATTTAGATTAAAAAGAATTATTTTTCTGTTCTGCTTATAAATTAATGTTTCCTTAAGCCTGTATTATTTTAAGGGTAAAAAAACTGATTTTGTGAAATCAGTGAACCATTTTAACATTATTTTTCTCTTAATAGAACCATTTTTATGAGATTAGATGGTAGTTGTAGATATCTCCAAAGAGAGAGATGTTCCTATACTTACAGAATTATGATAAAATTAAAATTGGAGACTATTTTGCATCCAAATGCTGCACAAATTGCAATCTTTACAAAGAGTGGAGAGGACAAAGGAATAGCAGTCTTGGAAATCTGTTTCTAATTTTTTATCCAAGAACAATTCTATTTGCATTAGCCGGTGCTTACCACATTGTGGAAAGGTCTTAGTAAGATACTTGTAACCTACTTGAAATTATCATTCTTGTCTACTTTCCATAAAGAGAGAAATCTAGTAATGCATTATCAAAAACATATATATATATATATGAGAGGTTATAAAAGAGGTTGCTTGTACACTCTCTTTCATCAATGATCTCAACAGAAGAAAGACAATACTGCGTTAGATAAATTTTCAGATTTAAATATTTAAGCCAGAAAGGATTATTATAAAGATACAGAACGAACCTTCAACCAGTATAGATGTTCAATTTCCCTTAGCATTTTTTTTTTTGTTAAGCTCAGAATACCAACTAGGAAAATAAATTTTAAGTACAGTTATAACTAAAACTGCCACCTCAGTTTTCCACCACATCTGCTGAAGGAATAAACGAAGATTTGAGTTCTGTATTTTTATTTTAAAATGCATAGTTTGTTTCCTTGGCATAACAAAGTGGCCCTGATAGAATCCTGGCTGTCTTCTCCAAATTTTTAATTTAGAAATTGTGAGGTAGAGCAACTTAGCATAAGTAGATCTTTTTTTCCAGAACTGGTATGCACATATGGAGACAACTGCACTTAATAAATGGAGGTGATATTTTAAGTAGAAGAAGGAGGAGGAAAGAGAAGGGCAGAAGGTCAGAATGTTTGCTGCTGTAGCTCTGAAAACATGAATTTTCCATGATTGGTAAAAGGCCAAAGGTGTTGGACTAAGTTGACAGTGCAGGGTGTCAGCACATGTGTGGGTTTGTCTTGGCATGGTTTCAGATTGCCTTAATTAGAGCCCAGTAGCCAAGTGACTATTGCCTCACCTCTGCGTGAGCAGCAGTTCTGTGAACACCATGAATAAGGTAAAGGTCTGTTTAACCTGGGCCAGCACTGCTATGCAAGAAACAGCCCTTGATGTCAATTAAGGCTGAAGAGGGTAAGGATCAGACTTCAGCAGGGAAGCAGTGAGAAGGAGGCAGAGTGTGATAAGAAGACATATAAATATAGCTCCAAGTATACCACAGGATAGAAAAGGAAGAAACTCCCACAACTGTGAACACCATACTCCCAGCAAGGATCTCAGGTTGCTCACAACTTGTTCTAGTTACTCATCTTTCTGTTTGAGGAAGACTGTAGGTTTCAACCCTAGGAAATAGAGGAATATTGGATAAACAAATATGTCAAATAAAATTATTAGATCCTAGGATAGTTTTATAGAGCTATTATTCATGGTGTTTTTTGTGTTAGATAAGTTGTACAATGTGACTGTTTAAACTAATAATCAATTCTTATCTCTTTCTATATAGTGTCTTTCCTTTTGTCCATAATAAAGTTTTGAGTATAATGCTATGTTCCATTTTTATGACTTTGAGCGGAGGGCAGGGGACAGTAATGTGGTAAACAGTCACAAAGGCAATCATCTGGGAGAAGCTCACTAAACCACTAAAAAGGCAATCTGAAATGCCTAGAGAAATCAGAGGGTTTCCTCCTCCTGCATGGCTGTGGCTGGTACATTGTGCTGGATTTGGGAGATAGTGGCTCAGAAGGCTCTAGAATCAGGTCTCTAATCCTCTACTAAGTGCTTTAATCCCTTTGATGTGCAAAATACCACTATGTCTACTACTGCTTCCTCCTCTGGGAGGTAAATGGTTTTCCACCTAAACCTCAGTCACTATTGTGCTCAGGGTTGAACAGAAGCATCTGCCACTCAAGGACAAGCTTGTGAGCATTTCACATGACCGAGGATAACCACAGAGGGAATTTTCAGGCAACCAGTTAAAATATAAAGAAAGTCTAGAGCACTGCCAGAGATGCACGGAGTTGGAAACACCAGGTGATATGTGGGTTGAATTGCTTTCCACCCTGCTCTGTCACTGTCTTTTTAGTGGGATGGATTGTCCACAATTAGTACTGTGGGCTAAGAATTGTGCTGTGGAAGACAGTAAAACCAACCCATGTGATTGTATTGCTGGGGTTTGTGATCAGGTAGCTATCAGTCCTCCTGTTCACACACCTCTCTAGAGTGAAAAAAAGCTGTGACTGCTAGATCACTGTGAGAAACTTGTTGATGCACATCAGAAGTGATGCAAAAAATCTTAAAACTGTAATGACGTTAAAGACAAGGAAGTGGTTTTGTTCGTATTGTTGCAGCATCTGTAGTGTGGAATGATGGAACGAAAAATACTTTTTAGAGGAAGTAAAAAATAATCAATTCCTCTGAAATATGGGGAAATACTTAACACGGGTCTTGTAGGAGCTGTGAAATGCTTATAAAATCCCAATGACAATATTAGAATAACACTTGTTCTCCCATAGTGAAAATCTCCAGACCAACTTAAGTTAATTACCTTGGCTAAGTGAAATCTTTTAAGATAGAAAAGACCTCTCTTTAAGCAGGAATCTGAATGAAAATACGTGTGCTAGTTGTCACAAGCCTATGACTAAGCTGATTTACCAGGCCAGATTGTCACCTTGAAAACTGAGGCAAGCAATGTAATCCTGTAGTGTACTCCAGCATCAATGGACACTTCAGGACATGACTACAACAGTAATGGGCAATGCACTGGATACCTCTGAATGGCCAACTGTCATATGGTGCAGTGTTATACAACAGTATTACATTAAATCTGAAAATGTGGTGAAATACCTGACCTGACTGACCCTAATTCTAGGCATAATTCACATGATACTCACTCAGATATCAGTTTTCAGGTTGCTTCACAAGGAGTCAGCTGGTGTTTGTTTTCATCACACAGATATGACCTTAACCACAAACCCTGCTGTTTTAGCCATCTGGAAAGTTGTGCCATTTGACAACAGGTGGAAGTATTCATAATCAGAGAAGAGTGTGGGCTAGAAGGGACCTTTAAAGGTCATCTAGACCAACCCTCTTGGAATAAGCAGGGACATGTTCAATTAGATCAGGTTAGTCATAGCCCCATCCAATCTGACCTTGATTTTATCCAGAGATGGGGCATCTGCAATGCCTCTGGGCAACCTGTTCCAGTGTTTACCAGTCTCACCATAAAAATGTTTCCTCCTTATATCTAGTCTGAAAATACTTTCTTTTAGTTTTAAGCCGTTACCCCTTGCCCTATTGCAACAGGCCTTGATAAACTGTATAAGCCCCCCATAAGTAACAAAAGGCTGCTTTAAGGTCTCCCTGGAGCCTTCTCTGCTCCAGGCTGAGCAACACCAACCTTCTCAGTCTTTCCTCAGAGAGCTACTCCAGCCTTCTGCTCCCTTTTGTAGTCCTACAGGTCCATGTAATTCCTGTTCTGAGGACTTCAGACCTGTATTCCAGGTGGGATCTCACAAGAGCAGAGTGGAGGGGCAGAATCACCTCCATGAACTACTGGCCAAGTGCAGTTGGCTGTAGTCACACATTGTGAGCTCACATCCAGCCTTTTATCCACCAATACCCCCAAGTCTGTCTCAACAGGACTACTCTCATTCCCTTTATACCCCAGCCTGTATTTATACTGGAGCTGCCCTGACTCCTGTGCAGGAACTCACACTCAATCTTGTTGAAACTCATGGGCCTACTTTGTGAGCTTGTCCAGGTCCCTCTGGATGGTATCCCATCCTTCAGATGCATCAACTGCGTCACTCAGCTCGGTGGTGTTGGAAACCTGCTGAGGGTGCACTTAATCCCACCGTCTATGTCATTGATGAAGGTATTGAATAGCACTGGTCCCAGTATGGACCCCTGAGGGACACCATTTGTCTGTTGGAACACTGAGCCATTGACCACTGCGCTCTGGATGCAACCATTCAGCAAATTCCTCATCCACCGAACAGTCCACCCAGCAAATTCACTTCTCTCTAATTTAGAAAGACGGATGTTATGGGAGACTATGTTAAAGACCTTAGAGAAATTCAGGTAATATAAGAATTTTTCTGTTGCTTCATAGATGCTATTGCTTGACGTTATGTATTTTGCTGAAAGCAGAACTGCTGCCTGATAGAGAGTCTGTATGAAGTGCGGGACTCTCGATTCAGAATGGTACTTCAAACTTAAGTCTGCAAACTGTGACATGAGTTCACATTCACTGAAAAAAAAGAAACCACAGAGATAAAGATAGATGCTGGCATTGCTGATGAAAACAGTTACTTTTAATATGTAATTGTTCAGCTTCAGGTATCTTTTTTTTTTTTTTTTTCTCCCTGTTACTGAGAGGGAAAACATTAAGTAAACCATAGCAAAACTTAGACTCATTAGATTTTCTTAACATTTCTCAATTCTTTCTGAAGCATTGGTATATTAAGAATATTGCACTGATTTGTGCATGCAGCCAAACTTTTATTGAGAAGAAACCTTAGATGGCCACAGTGTTTACATGAACTGTCAGTTGTGTTTTATGAGTTTTATGATGTGGTGTTTATGCATTCAGATCCTCCTCACATAGAGAGATTTACATGCTGCAGCTCTTTCCCTTCCCTTCTTAAGGCTTACCAAAGGTTAATAACAGGTAGGTTTGGAGGACTACTGTCAGCGACAATCTCAGTCTTTTGTTCTCGAACTATTGCTGTATGTCTTTATTCTAAATTTAGTAATGAAGAAAGAAAATCTTTCTGAAACTGAAATTTTGTCTGAGTTTTGTGGTTGAGTCTTGTCCAAAACAAATATGATGAAGACTGTGAGAAAAAAATTATATATTTTTCCAAATATATTTATCTCCAAAGGTGATGAATATATTTAGTACTTATTATCTAGGTTTGCAGTGCAGATCACTGGTCAGTTCTGTACCACAGAGACGCGTGCACTTGCACTGCATCCTAGACATTACAGGATTAAGGGTGGGGTATTGTAGGTGTGTGCTTTCTCATATACCCCTGTACCATCATATGAAATTAGAGCTTGAGTATCTAAAGCACTGATCTGCAGGATATTAGGACTGCTTGACTCCAGGCTTCTAACATAGGAAGATTCAGAGTATCAAAAGTAATCTCTTCCTCTGTGTCACCCTGCAGAGTCGCTTATATCTTTCCTTTTGCTTCACAAGAAAGTGTGAAGACTAACTTCCTAGCTGTCAAAATGAGGCTTAATAATATGTATCGCCTCTGGAAAAAATTATGATATGAGGTAAGTGGATAGTCCTTCAGTTTAAGATTCAGGAGAGCAAGAAGATAAATTGCTTCATGCAAATCTAAGAGTGCCTCTCAATCCTCCCTAGAGACATTTTTCAAACTCCTTTCTGCACCAGACAACATCACTAACTAACACAGTAGCTGACCTGTATGAAAGGTGGATGCCATGGTAACAACACCAGGTGACTAAGTGTTTTAATGAACATTTTTATTGAATCTGCATCACCCGCTCTCTATGGGAGGAGTTTAGCTCAGGATTTTCACTTGGGTTCTTTAGAGTTGTATGTTACATGTATAGCAATACATAATTGGTGTAAATTAGTAATTGTCTAATGTGCTACCTCTGTCTCTATTTGTGTTTAAACTTTAGGTTTACATTTGTGGTTTGGTTTGATAAGGAGGCAAGTTTGGTTAGATGATAGTAAGAATGACACTGTATCCTGTCCTAACAGATGCTGTATAACCATCCTGCAGTTCTTAGTACAGGAGAAAAGCATAGTGTAGCATTAACTGCATGGACATTTTAATGCATGGACAAGTGAGGTTAGTGTACTGGTAGACACTGAAGCCTTTCAAGACAGAGCCATGGGAAGATTTTAGGGCACTGTTCACTGGAGGCAAAAGGCTCTGTGATACTCAGCAGGTTTTTGTTTAGCTCAGGGTGCTGCCTGAACAGCACGATAAAGTGCTGGGGTACAGAGGATGCACATATTTGTGTGCACATGACCTGCTTTCCTTTAATTTGTCTTTCTCTCCCTCCTGTTTGATTCTGCAAGCGTGAGGAAATTTTTTAGCAAGATGCACAAGCATCTGTTTAGCTATGCTGCTTTTTTCCTCTTACTTAGCATCTCTGAGATCCTGTAATTATACTTCTGGGCAAAATATACTGTCATGATAACTTAAGCCTGAAATGCTCTATTTAAAGTAGTGGGCCTATTTTTTTTTGGATTTACACACAGAGCAGAGGTAGGACCTGGTGGAAGATAGTAAATTAGAAGAAATTTGATCTTCCTTTGAGAGAAACAGTTGAAGTTTATCAACTCAGTATATAACTGACCAGCTTCTAGAAATAACAACAAAGGAAGATTCCTGCTTGTGGTATAATATGGAGAGTGAAAATTTCCATGCTTTTTTGGGAAGATATGCACTTTCTTTTAGGCCAGCCAGTCTTTTGTTCAGGTTGTGCTACTGACCTTTAAACTACTACATTAACAATAGGGAGGAATACAGGATTGGCAGATGCTGCAGTGCTGAATTACTCAGCTATAGCAGCTTGAGAGTGAGATTGATGATCTTTTGGGCATGTTAAAGAGCATAACCCAGAAGATTAATCTAGTGAAATATACTCCAGAGAAACACAACTGCTGAGAGAAAGACAATCTAGAAAAGAATGTCTTGTAGTATCTTTATGGCTTTCTTTGCAAAGTTGTCTGCAAAAGATTGTTTGCTATAATTAGTCTCCTAAGAAAGTGATATTTTTTTATTTTTTTTTTTAGACTGTGAAAAATTCATCAACTTTGTTTCAGGCATTTCATGCAGTATATTTTCCCTCCAACTCTTACGTGAAACACTCAAACATCCTGCTTGCTCAAGCATCCTGCTCCCAGACAAGCAGGCTGTGTGCAGTATCATATTGATTTCACTGATAGCTCAGCCAACAGAGATCTCACAGGATAAACCTTTGACAGTATCAGTATGAGGTTCACTAAATAAACTCTGAATTCCATCTGAAACCATAGCCCAAATCTCTCAGCTTTACACAGTGTGTTTTGCGGTAGAGCAACATTTTAACTTGAAACAGGATAGTGACCCAGATTGCTGGAGCTGGAGTTTATTTAGATCACCAATTTTCATGTCTCCGTTTTAAATATGCCACTGCATTCAGATTTTGTTGTTAAATACTCCATACAAGGTAGTTTTTACTGCTTTGAGTTTTGTAAGAAAAGCATATGTTTTTAAATGTCAAAACGAAGTCTGGAAGTGCTAGAACTTAGAGAAGACCCACCTCCTTTCGTGATGGCATTTTGATTTGAGAAATAGATTGTTTCTAATTACCATAGGTATAAAATTAGGGAACAACACAAAGAACGTATAGTTAATTTCTGTCAGGATGCCAATCTAGATATTTACATATTCAGATTATAAATAAATAATTGAAGGCAAATACAACCTAATTACTATTGTGATTAGCTCATCTCCCAAAATAATAAAAATATTAGCATTACTGTATAGGCAAAAGATTGTTTGCATATGGTTTTTTTTGTTATCCCTATGTAGGAATTTGCTTGGAAATAGCCTAAAGAATAATATAGTCAGCATTTGTAAACTTTCCTTTGGCTAAACTGTAGGAAGGAGAAATTGTATTATATCATTATTTTTGCTGACAAATTTTCAGGCAGTTGTTCCAATGCAAGACCAGGATGAGAATCTACTGGTGAAAAGCCTCAGTCACCACCTGGCAGAGGTTGGGCAGCATTAACAACATTAACTCCACAACTGCAGATTTCATTATGAAGGTTACCATTCCTTGACTGAGATGTAAAATCTGGCCTGTAGCACTGATTCCAGAGTGCTGTTTCTCAATAACTGTGTTATAGCCTGTACTTATCACTTAGACATTCTGATCAAGAAGAAGTTGTTGCCTAGCCATTTTCCAAGATGAAAATATTTCATGCCCAGAACTGTGTTGTAGTGGCATGTCATTTATGTGAAAACCACACAAGCTTTTACATGCTTCCAAAAACAGTGAATCATTTCAGGGCTCGGTGGCATGTGAGATAAATCTGTAATTCAGTTTCACCCGCCACAGATTTTTTTTTCTTAATGCAGCTTAAAAGATTGAGGGTTTGTTTTCTAGCTTACTGATTTTAAATGCAGAGAAACATTCACATTTTATATAATTTGCTATATGATAGTATTGACTTTGTATAAAATGGGGGATGGAATTGCTTATGCAAGTGCTGTTTCTACATGTAAATTAAGATTGATGTTCTCAAACTATAAAATGTTATTCCCTAGATTTGAAATCTAGCAAGAATCCCTATGCAAAGGGATTTTTTTGTATATTCACTAAAACTAAAGTTCAAATTAAAGAAGATAACCTGCTAAGATTTTTTTCTAATTTAAATTTTTTGCTCTTCTAATTTATACTTCTGTACATTATTATCTTTTTTTTTTTTTTTTTCTGTATTTGGAGATTGTAGCTCTCTTAGTTTTCAAAATATATAGAAAGGAACATGGAAGTTATTTCAGGAACTTATTTATTTCAATGATAGATAAAGGGTCAACTAGAATATAGGGTTTACATATTGGTGTTATTATTTCCACAATATTTAAAACTTATGTTATGGCTTTTATTGGCACTTTTCAGACATGAATTTTGTGGTAGTGTTTTTGCTTCTCACTGTTCTCATTGTAATACTGGGAAAACAACCCCTGTGGAAATACTCTCCCATGACTGGTCAGTATTTTCCTCTGTGTTTCCCTTAGAGCTGTTTCGGAGAAAAGGTCTGTTTTCCATGGGAAAACCTAGCTCTATCAAACTTAAACAGTCAGTTTGACTGAAAATTCAGACAGGCAAGAAAGTCAAGAGAACTCAGCCAGTGCTTGGATTACCAGAAATGTGCCCAGAGGTCAGCTTACACAAAAACTGGTGAGAACTGAATCTCCCAGGAAGCAAAATCCGTGGCATTGGCATTCCACTTTGTCCATTATGAAATAATGTGGTCAGAACAAATACCTGCCCATAATATACAAATTTTCCAGAAACAACGTAATAGAAATTTAGTTTGGATGTGATGATGCCTGAAAGCAAATTAGAGGTTGGAAAAATTTAAAAGGGGCATGTTTAATGAAATAGTTCATGCACCCACCCTGCAATCAGATATTTTCCACAGAGAACTCTGACTTTAAGGGGAAAACATGTATGTTATACCTATCTGTGCATATAAGATCCATTTTGTAGAGACAAGATAGTACCTATACCCAAGACAAGACTGGTGTCTATACCCAACTCAACATGAATTTATGATGTGGCAGAAATAAAAGATGTTACAAGTACTTGAATTTCTGATGCTGCTTGGATTTGTATTGATAATTGGTTCAAAGAAGCAAATAGTTTGGCAGTTCAAACTAAAACAAAGAAATAAGGGAAGAAACAAATGTAAAAGAAGTTCAGTTTGGATAAAACAGAATTATGAACCTGAAAAATAAACTATGAAGAAAATTGTATTGGAACTGTAGCTATGCCTATGAAGTTGGAGAAAATCATGACTTTGAGAACTTATCTAGTTCTTCTTGAATAAGGTTGTACAGCAGAAACGGGATACAGCCCTTCTTAGCTTTTTCTAGAGTCTGTGCTGTGGCATTTCTGATTAAAATTCTTCAGCATGCAGTTGGTTGTTCAAGGGAGTTAAAATCTTGGCAAACTAAGTTCTTTGAGCCTTTCTATTTGAATGTAATTATTGGAGGATCTTATAAGGGTGAGAGTTAGAAAATAAAAAGCACATTATTCATAAGTGCCTGGACGAAAGAATACCAAATAATTACAAAATACCGTGCAAATTTGCAAAGGTTGCTGCATGGTCATATCATACATTTCTGATAGAAGCTTTCATCAGTGAAATTCAACCTTTGTGCAGCAGAATCGGAAGTGTATTTAATCTCAGCTTCAAGATTTGTTTTGTTCTTGCTCCTTTGATGTTCTTTGCATTTCATGGCTTTATATATGGTTTTCTAACCACAGTGTTGCACTTCCTACTTTCCACAGTACCTACCATATGTGAAAAACGTAACTTCTCACCTACCTAGTCCCTTTGTGGCTAACCATACCCTTTTCCCACTGTCATTAAATCCTCTTCTGTGAAGATGAAGAAGCATTGGGAATCAGTACTCTGTTGCACGTGTTACTTGACAAACAGCTGATTGCACCACGAACACTTGTCATGAGTGTATATCCATCAGATCACTCAGACAGGAAGATCTGGCGAGTGTATGCTGGGGTGGAATGAACTGTAATTGATATCTGCTGGTGGCAAATTTATTCTATTCCCCTACATTTGTAAGCTTCCAGGATTAAAGGTGAAACACAGCAATAAATGCTTATTAGTCAGAACCAAGTTATCTGGCACCCCCTTCAAGTGGTCTCTTTATTTCCATCTATCTGAGCTTTTATCCCTTTTCTTGGATTTCCACAATTTCTTTCCTTCTCCCATCTTTGTTTCATGTTTGTTTGCATTCCTGAGGTGACTTCTATTATTCTTTGCTCATGGTATATTTCAGAGTTGACAGAAAGAGGGCCAAAACCAAACCTTCTCAGAGGAAAGCTGTTGTGACCAATCTAACATGTAAACTTAGTTTGATATGTAAAATTTGTTGAAGAAATTGTACAGCCTAGCAGAGCAGAAAAAAGGACTTCATAAAAAATGTAATTAAGCAAATAATGGAATTGAGACCTTCACACTTCACCTCTTTTTCCCTCTGTTTTGATTATTATTGTGTGAAGATGTTTTCTGTGGTATTACTCGCTGTTGTGTCCCATTTTAGAAATGTCAAAACACTAAGTGATTGCCTTAAGGAAAATATTCTTCTACTCTCTAACTTCCCATTTTATGACATAATGGAAGTAAATTATTGAATATACATGCAGTTCTCAGTATTGTCATCTTGAATTTATGTGATCTGCTGAAATAAAAGCTTTAACTTTTTTGGTAAAATAACACATTATTACA
The DNA here is from genome assembly GCF_003945725.1 of Corapipo altera. Classification (NCBI taxonomy): domain Eukaryota; kingdom Metazoa; phylum Chordata; class Aves; order Passeriformes; family Pipridae; genus Corapipo; species Corapipo altera. Next base: position 13,871,343 of record NW_020884881.1, on the reverse strand, counting down.
CTTCATGAAGTCCTCTTTATAAAGTAAAATTAAAATTATTTTAAAATGAGAAATATTGAATCAGTTTTACAAAACTTGATTATTTGATTTCTGGGTACTTGATGCAGTTTAACCTGTTTCTTTTTTTATCCAATGCTGATTGACCTTAAATAAAATTTAAAAAAAAAAAAAAAAAATCCTCGTTCTAAAAGGAGTACTAGGAGACTATTTAAAAAAAAAAAAAATCAATCAAATATTCCAAAAGATCATTTTGGCAAGCTATTCCAGATGTTTTCTACTTTCAGAAAATAGAACAATGATACATAACTATTTAATGTCTTTTACTACTATCTTGACAGCCTTTGGTGAAAGACTAATGGAACCTTTTCCAGAAAGTCACTTTTTCTCTGCTGTGTTATACTGTACTCCTGAAGACTTTGGTTCAAGATATCTTTCTATCATTTTACCTCATTCAAAGTTTTGTTTCAAAACAAGATCCTCATCTTCCTGTTCATTTCAAGGTACTTGACACAGTGTGAGAACTGGGTTGGCAGTTTTCTGGCATAAAAATGAAGGTATATATTCCATGAGTGATGTTATGACGCAGTATGAGAACATGTAGAGTTGTTCAAGATTACAGAGCTTACAGGGACAATGTTGAAGGGTGTTGTAGGTTGGGGATAGCCAGAGGCAGTGAAGCCTTATTCAATTTCCTGTCAGGAACAGGGAATGGTCAGTCCCATGATGCATCCCTGTCTGTTGCTAAAAATGCAGCAAAAGGGTACAGATTATTAACTGTTATTAAGAAGCTTGTGCTTGCTCCTCCTCCCCTTATTATTTAACTGGTTGGACATAACCTCTGTGTGTCCTGTTGGAAGTGTTCTGCTTGTATATAAGTACTTGAATATTCATTGGAAGTGTGAACTCCTGCCTTTCTGGGCTAAAGAGTCATTCTCTAGTCCCATAAATACATAAGTAGAACAGCTTCAAAAAGGATGGATTAATAAATCAGCGTTTCATCTTTTAAGGTTGGTCTCTCCATAACACCATTGCAAATGAAAGTTTCCATTGCATCTGAGAGATGTAAAAGAGTGGCAAAGGTGCAAGAGGAGTCCCAGGCTCCAGACAATGTTCAATCAAATTAGCTGAGCAGATGGCATTGAGGGAGGCGAAAAGAAAACAAAAGGTACCAGGGAAATTAAATTAAAAACTCTTAAGTCAAGGAAAAAATAATAAATAATTCTCTACTAATTATCTTTTAATTGAGGAGGAGGCACAGAGGCTAAAAGTTTGGGAGAAAATAAAAACAAAGAATGTAAAAAAGGCCAAAAAGGAGCTAAGGAAAGTATCATATATGAGTACAATTTTACTAAATGAGAAAAATATAGCAGATAGGGAATATGGAAACTACAAAGGAAGACCAATGGAAAGGCCAGTAGTGGGAAGATTAAAGACAAGTAGAAAAAGAAAGTGAGAAAATATCTTGCCAAAGAGTTTATTTTCCCCTCCCCTCTTCCCTGTGCTGAGACACTCTGCATTTCCATCCTCTCAAGCACAGCAGATGCAGTGTCCTGGCATTGCACAGCATCAAGCCATGATCACTGGCAGCTTTTATTAGTAGGTATGCACATGTGGATCCACAAAGGAGTTCCTTCAGGGCCTAAATTTTAATTGTTTGGATTTTTTTTCTTCTTTGTGATTAAATCAAGAAACTGTCACCAAACTATCCTAGATACAAACTCCGCCTAAGCAATCCAGGTGAGGAACCATTCAGAATAATGGCTTGAGAGCATGAACTGCCATTTTGTGAGTAAATTCTCCTTTGAGTTTTCAAGACATTTTAGATCAGCAAATGTTTATCCCTGGGGGAAGGAAAGTTTTATGGGCAAATGCTTAAAATCCCAATGTTGTCAAAGGTAATGCATTGAGTTTGTTGCTTCTTTTATATCAGACATAGGGATCCATAGGCATTTTGTTGCACATATAATGACAACTTCCAAAACAAATGTAATAATTTCCTTCCTTTCCAAGGAAGAATCGAATAATCACTGGATTATTTTTTTTACTATATTTTTAATTGACTGTCCATTGAAGACAGTGAGAATATTTTTGCTAATTTAGTGATATTTCAAAGCATGTTGAAGTTATTAGCTCATACTCCATGTAACAGTGTTTTTCTTTTAATGTTGCAAATGAAGTTGAGAAATTTGCATAAAAATTAAGAAAATGACATATATATAATGACATACTGTCTTAGTTAGATAGCTCTATGTCACCAAAGCCAATAGAGTTACACAGCTAATGTGCAAAGCTGTGCTTTCAGTGATGAAACCAGACAGAGAAATATTTTAATTGTCTGTCACTATATTAATGTCTCAAAGAGTATTCAATTACTCTGCTGATTCTCTTCTTCTTGATAATTATCCTTACACTCGTGATCTGTTCTACAGATTGCCTATGATGACTCCCTTTAAAGATGTCTAGCTAAAGGGTACAAAAATACTAATGATGTTTTTTAGCTCATAGTATATCACTGTAATAAATATTTGCAGGTGGATGTTGCAATCATTGCTTGTTCAAGCATAATGAAGACACTTCAAAATGAACTTCATTACTCGAATTCTACTTTGAAATCACTCTGTAATTTTTCACAGTGTGTTGGAAAGGCTTATTGTTTTGACTTGAAGATTGAAGAAAATCCTAATCTATTTTTATTTGGAATGGCATGAGATTAAAGTTTTTCAAAATGTTATTAGAGATTGCCATGGTCTGTGAAAATCTTGTGCAGACTGGACTCTTATGTCAAAACTTGTTTTTATGGTCTTACTAGTGTCAGTACAGATAAAAAGGTTAAACTCTTCACCTTTCATAACACATATTATCACTGTTTGGCTGTACTTTTCCCATCCACTGTGATTTCTCTTGTTAGATGCTCCTGTTTTACAGATGGGCTGTTGTAAAATCATTATCAGGTTTGGTATCTTTAATCAACTTTCACATGCAAACATAAATCAGAACCTTTGCTAGTCTGGGATACTGTTTCATTACGGAAGGGTAAATATTTCCTCACCCAGACGTAGACATCTAAACTCAGTTGAATTATTCACATATTCCCGGGGACTGTGGGGGCATCAAAGGTAGCCAGCTCTGATGGTGCACATTTGATCATATGAAGCCCCTCTAAGATTATTTTTTTTTTTTTTTAGAAATTTTGTTTTTATGGGATAAGGTCAGTGCCAAAGTAAAGTCTTATGTCCTGGAAGACTGAAGTGTGTTCTTGGCAGCATGGCACTGGATTTGACATCTGCATTTTCTACTCCCAATTTGTAACAGTGAATTTAATACACTATAGTGGGATGAAATTTGGGGGATATAGCTAAGTTAATGAAGCCAGAATTTGACTATGCTGACATTAGCATATATAGAGCAACAGAAAATTCATTGTTCAAGTTCTTATTATTAATAAGGAATTTAAACTTATCTTAATTTAACTGTCAGTAACTTTAAGACAAAATGAAAAAGCTAAGAGGGATCAAAATGCAGGATATGACTCTGTTTTTTTTTTTTTTTAATAATCTCCTGAGTTAAAATGTATGCTTATTCAATATAATATTCCACAGTAATATTACTATAAATTTCTCTTGTGACATAGAAAAATTTGTCTTGGAATTCACTTGCATACAAGTAGGATGTCATCGTGCTACTAAAGGCTGGTTTTGGAAATCATTTCTTCACATCAGTGCTAATATAAGTCAGGCTATATTGTTAAAATTCTGCCAGTATTTTGAAAGGCTAAAAACTTAGTGCCTTTTATGCTTTGCTCACAAACACTGCTATATGTATACTTGAAGAACCAATAAAACCATGCAAGGTAAAATGCTTCCATGAAAAAATTCTTACAGAGGCAATGCTTAAGGATATTTTGGTAATCAATAAAGGACAGAGATGATCGATAGCAACTTTTGCTCATTTTTTTCTTGTAATATATTAGTTATATCTATAATTAGTTATATATTGCCTGAGAATGATCTTGCACTTTTTTTGTACCATAAGTTGAAACATATTGTCCACAGTAATCAAATCCTTGACACCTATTTTACCACCTTTTCTAGCATAAATATACAATCACACATATGTTGTGTGAGCCATACAAGACACCACTGGACTCCAGAGCAGAAGATCCAGGAACAAATACTCAGTGTCATATTGTGTAACATTAAAAAAGAGCATTCATATGCTATAAAAATAAATTGAAACTCATAGAATCATAGAATAATAGAATCATAGAATCAGCTGGGTTGGAAGGAACCTCCGAGACCATCAAGTCCAACCCTTGATCCGCTACCGCTGCGGTTGCTAGACCACGGCACTGAGTGCCACATCCAGTCTTGTCTTAAAAACTTCCAGGGACAGAGAATCCACCACTTCCTTGGGCAACCTATTCCAATGCCTGATTACCCTCTCTGTAAAGAAATTCTTTCTAATATCTAACCTAAACCTCCCCTGGCACAGCTTAAGACCATGCCCTCTTGTCTTGCTGACAGTTGCCTGGGAAAAGAGGCCAACCCCCACCTGGCTGCAACCTTCTTTCAGTTGTAGAGAGTGATGAGGTCTCCACGGAGCCTCCTCTTCTCCAGGCTGAACAGCCCCAGCTCCCTCAACCTCTCCTCATAAGACTTATGCTCAAGTCCCTTCGCCAGCCTAGTTGCTCTCCTCTGGACCTGCTCCAGCACCTCAATATCCTTCCTGAACTGAGGGGCCCAGAACTAGACACAGCACTCCAGGTGTGGCCTCACTAGCGCTGAGTACAAGGGAAGAATCACTTCCCTGGACCTGTTGGCCACACTGTTCCTGATCCAGGCCAGGATGCCATTGGCCTTCTTGGCCACCTGGGCACACTGCTGGCTCATGTTCAGCTTCCTATCAATCCAAACTCCCAGGTCTTTGTCTGGCTGCTCTCCAGCCACTCTGTCCCCAACCTGTAGCGCTGCAGGAGGTTGTTGTGGCCAAAGTGCAGGACCCAGCACTTGGCCTTGTTGAACCTCATCCCTATCCAGGTCCCTCTGCAGAGCCCTACTGCCTTCTGGCTGATCGACACTCCCCCCAGCTTAGTGTCATCTGCAAATTTATGGTGGTGATGGTTAATCCATTGCAGCTTTATTCAGGAATTACTTCCATCATCTACAAATAATGATGAGATTTTATGGTGAAAAACTTCTTTCTAATGTAAATAAAGAAACTAAAGAATTATAGATACTGAAAAAATATGGGTTTATGTTTATTATTAGCTACAAATGGGTGAATTTTGGTTCAGTAACTGCTGTTCTCATCTATGAATAGGAACCACAACTGTTTGTTCCAATGCTCATTGTTTCTGCAGTCATAAAAGGTCAGAATCTTCCTCTTACTGGAATTTTCTGGAATGTACGTGTCTGGATGTCATACATCAGGCATTTCTTCAGCTTATCTTTTACTAATGGCAGTTTGAAAAAATGTAGTGGATGGTAATGAAATAAGCACAAGCCATTATCAATATGACTTGAGATTTGAATGTCTCAGGCCAGACATCCATTAGTCCACAGGACATTGCTCCTATGAATTAAGCCTTGATTCCTGTCTAGAAAGAGGTTGAAAACTAAGACCTGTTGTTAATACACACTTGTCATGAAACTCAAAACCACAGAGGATATTTACCTTGCTGTAATTGCTGCTCTGTAATTGCTCAACTACATTTAAGTGACTGCAAAGGTTTTTTTGTTTTTCCTTTTTTTTTTTTTTTAAGAGTTACTTTCAATAAAAGGAGCTTCCTTAGAACATTCTTACAGCTAGAGTCTGTGTGCTGGTTTAAAAGTTAACCAGCAGGGGAAAATGAACTTAACTCAAAAGAGAGATTGTAAGTCAGAATAACAATTTAATAAAATAATACAATAAGCACAACTACACAGACAAGCAATTGGTATCAACCCACAAAACCCAAATGTACAACCTGGCACCCCAGGGCACAAACACAACAGTGCTCCCTGGGCCCCCCTTGAGTCCAAAGCAAAGGGAGAGGGGAAAAAAAACCTGCTGGTGGGAGAGCTGCTGCAGTCCAGCTAAAAATGGTGATTGTAGTCCAGCCGAGGGTGGTGGTTGAACTGCAGTCCTCCTCTGGGTCCCACGAGTGGAGAGAGAGAGACAAGGTTCTGAAACTCCAGGTTTATATATTCTCCAGCTCTGGCAGCAATGCTTAGCCCCTCCCCCAGAGTGGGGAATTCCATAAAAGGATGTTCAGTCCTTCCCTCAGAGTGGGGAATTCCATAAAAGGGTATGAGGGTGCTCAGTCAGGGAATTTCCACAAAAGGGCATGAGGACAGGAGCATGGGGGGGGGG